>NC_143436.1:116079880-116397537 GCF_987193195.1 Phasianus colchicus
TATGTTGAGCTGAATGGGGAGTAATGAGGTTGGAAACTGTCTATTTGCTCCCGGTCATCTCCCTTTAGAACTTTTTTTCTGGGTGCACAGTTGACAGGGAGCAGATGACTAGCACCATTTCATCTCATCTGTTCAGAAAATATGCACTGACTTATGTGCGGGGAGTGGAGCTGCTGTTGCTCTGTGTGAACTTGTCTCATGGCCGGACTGTCAGAATTATTCTACTGTTACTTTAATGAACTAGATGTAAGGCCAATTACGCCTTATTAAAGTTGTAATGGTTAATTAAACTATAGCTCGTACTTCACTTGTTCAAACCTGAAGGCTACAGAAATGCCACGGGTATATCCAAAAGTGAAGTGAGACTGAAACACAGGGCATCTTTCTCTTCGTAGTAACTTGGCTTTAATATGACCAGATTAGATGAAGGGCTGAATAAATTCAAGAACATTTCATTTTTAAGAGACAGGGAGCTTGCTTAATGATTCCCAACCTGCCCCTTTCATTCCTGTTTCTAATGCACCATCACTTCCACCCTTCTCACATCAAAGAAGAGATGAAAATGACACCCTGCAGAGCTCACGAACACTGCTCTCAGAGCGCTAGCAACGAGAGGTTGATTTTTAGTTTAATGTGAAGCCTGCAAGCAGCAGCTGCCTGATTTCTGCCCTCCCCCATCATCTTCTCTCTCTAGGGATGTGAGTGGCTTTGGCAGTGCTTCAGCCTCACCTTACCTGGCTGGGGATGGTTACCTGCCTGCAATACTTCATTTTGGTTGATTGTTTTATGGTATCTGAATTGTGCAGGTATGTATGTGTGGCAAGGGAGGACATGTGATAACATCTTGTCTTTGGGACTTCTGCGGTTCTTTCTGGTTATTCTTATATCTTCCCTGGCTTCCAGGCATTATGAGAACATCATTGTTGGCCAAAGGGCTTGGGAACAAGAAACCTTTTCCTCCAACTTGGCTCCTCCTCTGCTAAGAAGGAAAGAGGATGTGTATGGCTATTGCCATACAGAAGAGGGAGGGCTGTGCAAACAGAGTGAGATGGAGTCTTCCTAGCTTCAGATACTCTCACTGGGATGTGTTTGGGAGCAAGAAGTGCCACCAGGACCTCCTTTGGAGCTTCTGCCCTATCCTTCGGGATACTGTCAGTACTGCCTCTGCCTGCCACAAAGTGCTCCAGGTGGGACAAATGCAGTTCCACCATAGAGTGACGTCAGGCCTCAAGACTCTGGTGATACTGCAGAGAAGTTTGGTTTTTAAACTCTGGCAACATTATCCAATGTGATTGTATGTCTTTCGAAGTCTCAGTATTACAACAGGGGAACAATAAGACATCAGCAGAGCAAGATGAACTGTGTCAATGTAGAAATGGGTTCTTAAGTAAATTGAGCTGCATATTCACACTCTTATTGCACTTACATGGGGAAAACATTTCAGTAGGTAATTACAAATTAAGCATTTTAAAGGCATATTGTTTAGTGCCTCTGTTTTCAAAGTAGAAATTAGAAGCTTAAGAGCAGAGAGATAGGTGTTTAACTGTAGGTTGAAAGTTATTACAGGCATGATGGGTACTGAAAAAAAAGTCATCAAACCCCAGAATGAAAACAAACATTTAATCTAGTAAGAGTTGATTGTTTTCCAAGCATAATCTTTCAATAGCTACTTGAGACAGGAGAAAAAATACAACCCCAAATCTGCAACTTGTAGCTACTGAGTGCAATACCCACGTTCTGTAGTAATATAGCTAAGGCTGATGGTTCTTGTTTTTAATTACTACAAATGCATCTCCTCTGCTATAGGGGATAAATGATAATGATTTTTGTTTAAGCTGTCATTGGCAATATTTGGCATGTGAGTGTTGGCCATCTTCCAAAGATAATATAAAGTTGCTAGAAAAAAACAGGTTGTTTGTTTATCTGCAAATGAGAAAAACATTTTCTAACTTTTAAATTTTTCTTTTTGCATACAATACATGTAAGGAATTTGATATTGTATGGAAAAAAAAAAGCTAGTAAGAAATGCTGTTTAGTAGGCTATTACATATTTTGATAGTATTATCATTGCTTGGCTTTGTTTTTTTCTGGTTTTTTTTTGTTTTCTTCTTCTCTCCTGCAGCACTATTAATTTTCAATCCCTTCTGCTCTATGTGGGCTGTTGTCCAGTGACCTAAAACCTGAAATGTGTTACAGATTTTGGACCATTACTGCTTATGTTTATTGGGAGAGTAGGCACAAGGGATACTTATTTGAGAAATGAACTAATGTCATAATTTCTTTCTAGATCCTAAGATATATAAATATACTAGTACATTTCTGCACACAAGGGCTGCTCTGAAAGTCATGCCTTATATTTTATTAGTTTGGCCTAACTTACCAGAAGTGGATGTTGGTGGTGTGGTAGTAGGGGTTGAGCCTTCCCACCAATATTTCATTACATTTTTTTGCTGTGTGACAGCAGCAGAGGGGCAGTCTGACACAACAACGTCTGACATGGAAGTGCAGATGAAGCAAAGGTGTGACACTGAATTCCTCCATATGGAAAAAAAAAATGCACTCTTTGACATTCATCGACACTTGCTGAATGTTTACAAAGATCAGCCAGTGGATGTGAGCACAGTGAGGTGGTGGGTGGTGATTTTCAGCAGTAGTAACAGTGACAGTGGGTCACCTCAGCTGATGCAGATTTTTATGAGCATGGCATTCAGACTCCTGTTCATTGTTGGTGAAAATGCACAGTTCATGATGGTGACTGTGTTGAAAAATAATGTTCTGTAGCTGGGAATTTGCTCTATCAAATAGTGTTATCATGCTTTTTGTATCTGTTGTAGTTTTCACAGAAATAGTGGAGCGACCTATGTATGTGTGTTTCTATAGTACATATGCATGTGTATTTAAAGGGTGCATAGTAGAGCTTGCCTTCTTTAAATAATTTGATGTGGGCTTCTGTTTAGGAGAACTGTTGAGTCTGGTGAGTGAGAGCAGGAATTGAGGCAAACTCGAATTGTAAGAACTAGGTTTTCTCTGTACCCTCCTTGTCTTTCTGACCCATAGGTTTCCTCTCCTGGTAGAGTGGTGAGAAGTATATTCCCCCTGAGCATCTGCAGTTGCTTGCACAGGAGAGGATGACTTGTGGCTTTGGTAGGAGTTCCTCAATGCCTTGTGATCATCTTCAGAGAAAATATTAGAAAACAACAACAAAACACACTACACTTTATAAGTACAAAGACTTTCATACTATATACAAAAGTACATGTTATGGTGAGATCTCCATGATGCTGAGGAGTTCAAGCAGTTTTTGGAGCAACAGTTCGTGGCTAAAGAATAAAAGCTCAGTATGAATGGCTGGGGGATTTAGTCCCCAACATGCGAAACAAGTAATTCAGTCCAGTTTCTTATTCAAAAAATAATATAAAAAGATCGTTCCTGCAGTTAGTCACTGTCAGTCGGCATGTGGCCAAGAACATTGTCAGAACACGTGTCATTGCTGTTCATCAGAGGACCTGCAGACCACAGAGTTTGCTCAGCTGGACTTAAAGTTGTGGTTATGATAAGGCCAGAGTGGTGTAGTAGAGTCTACGTCCTAACTTCAGTTGTGTGAGAATTGTTTGTATAATATAAAAAAGTAAAATATTTATCAAACCATGAATTATGCAGATTATGATATTACTAATCAGCAGGCGCCAGAATAGTTTTTGTAAAAGAATGTATAAATATTAAAGTAGATTCACTTTGCTTTTATATGTGATTAGAGGAGGCCTTCTGCAATGAAGTATTGTTGTTTACTTGTGTTTGAGCTGCCTTCTCCTTCCTTTTTCCTAAATATGCCAAAGCTGAGCATTCTACAAACTTAATTTATTTCCATTAATTCTCGATTATTTGCTTATTCATAACTTGTTGCCTTCTTCCAGCTGTATCCAGATGCTTCAATATTAACCAAGTGATTTTCCCCAATTTCTCTTTCGTTGCCACATGAATATAATTTTGAATAATACAGTTTTGATTTTCACGTTTCAAAGATGCTTGGAAATAAACAGTTTTGAGTATTAGTAGCTGAGAACACAAACATCCAGCCGCCACTTGTTTAGATGTTCTTTTATCTGAAACCCAACTGTTTGATTAGTCCTATTTAAAGGATGCTGGAGGCACCATTGCTGCACAAACACCTTTCCACTCTTTAGTGAATACTGCTGTGTCTTCCAGCAATACTGAATCAGTGTCTTATTGTCTAAGTTGTTATGGATAGCTCTACTGAAGAGGCACGTGTGGTTTGTTGTGTTCACTTGGGCTTTAATTTATCATAGAGGCGTAGATTATTTGAGTTGGAAGGGACCCTTAAAAGCCACCTAGTCCAACTACTGTGCAATGAACAGGGACACCCACAGCTACATCAGGGTGCTCAGAACCCCGGCCAACCTGATCTCAATTGTCTCCAGGGATGGGACATGCACCACCTCTCTGGGCAACCTATTCCAGTGCCTCACCACCTGTATTGTAAACAACTTCTTCCTTATGCCCCATTTAAATATCTCCTCTTTTACTTGTCAGAAGACACTCGGGCCTCTGGTGACAGGGTGACACCTGATGCAGGGACCTGTAGTTATAGCACAAGCTTAGAGCTTGTCACAGAGTTAATTAGATCAATCTATGCCTGTGACAGGGGGGCAGTAGGCCCGTGAACCCCCCGGCTCCCAGAAATTGGAAGGGAAACGGAAAAGCAGTAGGGAGATGGGAGCTGGGCTCAAGGAAAAAAAAAAAAAAAACAAAAATGAAAAAACAGAACAGTGGCAGTGATCTAAGGAAGAAAACTTATTTTACTAACTATGATATCAGACTGCAAGATAACACAATATAATATAAGCTACTTGAAATTGAGACTAATAAATCAAACAAAATAGGAGAGGGAGAGAGAATTTTCGAAAACTGAGCAAACCTGAAAGCACACAGCTTGGAAGCCCCCCTACACTCTGCCAGGCAGTGAGCAGGAGCAAAAAGGAAGGGCCAGATCCTGTGACTTCTGTGACGTATCTTCCTCTCTGGCTGTGAGGTGCTCTGGGATATGCAGTTCTTCTTCTCTTTTGAGAACCAGGTATCTGGAGTATTAACTCTTTAACTACCCGTGCTTTGCATGATGTTCTGATGTGGAATACTGACAGCAAAAATTACAAAACCATGACGGAACTTTAGGCTGAAATTCCATCTTGGGGTTGTTCACTGTAGGCAGGAGAAGGGCATTAGGACACTTAGGAGGCTCTTTGTCCTTGGAGATGTAGCAGCACACAAAAATAATCAAATCAGTGGCAACTGCACAGTTGTGCTGGTAGCAGTAAAGCAGGGATATGTTCAGTGATGAAAGGGCTGTGCTGTGCTGGACAGGGAGAAGGAGCACCCACATGTAAAGTTTGCTTCACCATGTTGGTGTGCACTTTGTTTTTAAGGTCAGTGGATCCACATGTGATCTCTAGTAGTCCATATGTGCACAGAAGGCAAAGCTTTGAACTAATGTATCTGACCCAATACTGAGAGCAGTAATGACTTTACCTGCATAAAGATGAGAGATGGATGGGTAATTAGGTGTGATGACTAAGTAATTCAGTAACATTGTTTACCTTTTAAGCAGCCTGAGGGAAGATTATGCTGAAAAATAAAATAGATATGGGTCTGGTATGTAGAAAAGCCAGTCAGAGGATTCAAAGAGAGTGATTGAAAGAGGTAACAGCATTTAAAAGAATTAATTCACAGCCACTGGGTGGAATATACACTACTAACACAGCCTTACAGAAGTTAGATTTGACTTACTTTTTTGTTTTCCATGTCAAAAATACCCAAATGGTAGCATCTGATGGGTTCGTATTTTCAATTATTTTTCATTACAGGTGTTGTAATAATTAATAAATTGGCTTATATATTTCAATTTTATAACGGATAAGTAGCAGGAAAAGACTATGTGTGAATTAATGGATGTAGTGTTTATGCCCTGCAGGGCAACACTAAGGAAGCATGCAAATTAACAGGCAGTTTAATACCTGGGAAGTGCAAAATAGATCGACTCCATAGAAACCCCAGGACAAATGAGGATAAATATAACTTTAATTCCCTATCTGACTAATTCTACAATGCTCTGAGATACACCTGTTACTGTGTTTTGTGTGATTAACCTGTAACATGTTGTGATTAACATGTTAGTTATTGTCTGAAAATGATTTTTCACTGTGCACTTGCTCTAGGCTTGTAGGCAGAAAAGCAAACAGTTC
Source organism: Phasianus colchicus (assembly GCF_987193195.1). Taxonomy (NCBI): domain Eukaryota; kingdom Metazoa; phylum Chordata; class Aves; order Galliformes; family Phasianidae; genus Phasianus; species Phasianus colchicus. Next base: position 116,086,138 of record NC_143436.1, read on the forward strand.
CTTCATGCATAACCTGTGCTTTGGCTCTCCTTGTAATTCTTCCTCTGTCCTCTGATTCCAAAGCTGCTCAGAATTTTGGCTCAATTTCCATCCTGATCTTTTATGCCTTTGTCATTTTTTCCCTGTGATTCATGCAGCTCTAGTCTCAGATGTGTAGATGATCTGAGATAGTTTATTCTTCTTCAGATTAACTATTTTTAATAGTGCTTTCAGGTTGCACCGAGTGAAGTTTAATATTAAATTTCAATGGACTACTAAAATATTTTCATAATATTTTGGCCAGTAAAGACACTATTTCAAACATATATGATGAATTCTTCCAATGAACCTTGACTTCTTACTGGAAAAGTGAATTTTTCATGTTCTGTGTGTTTCCTTTCCTCTCAATGTTTCTTTAGAAATTAGACAGCATTGTATCATTTCTTTTCTTGTAACAGCCGTATCCAGGATACTTAACAAGATATTATGTGCCATCCGCAGCATTTTGCAACATATCAAAGTTCTGTTATGAAGCTGGCATTGCCATTAGAGTAGACCAGCATGCTGTAGTCATCAGATGCCTATTGCAATTATTTTATCACTTTTTTTCCTTTTTTTTTTTCTCCTAGCAGAGTAATCTCTTTCTCATTGATCTGGACACACAGCTGATAGATGGATGTAGGGAAAGGCTGTAAGCAGCAGGCTCCAACTGCATTAGATTGATGTATCAGGCAGCTTCCAGCTGGGTGTGATAGGAAGATTACAGGGCTCCAACTGTATCCTGGTACAGCTCAAAGTGAGCTTTCTAAAGTCTACTCAAAAGATTCAGCATAGTTGAATTCTTGAGAATTTTCCATTACAGCAGATTCAGAAAATACTCCAAGAGAAATTTCCATTTGCAAGATGCTGAATTTCAACACATCACCAGCATTCATACTGGAAGTGTGATTGCATGCACAGATCTTTACAATAAAAATAAATTGAATTATATGCAAAAAACTTCCCCTTTTTTTGCAGACGTGTAAGATTTCTTCCTTAATAATCATAACAGCAGGTGACACTAATGATCACATTGACCTAGGAAGAATGCAGTACCATGGAGGGGCAGAATATAGCAGGTGCCAGTCTCATCCATGTTGGCAGGGTGTCCCAATCCTGCACTGTTGCTTTGTTTGGTACCCAGAGCTTCTGACTGGATGGGATCCTAATCAGAGAGGCTTTTCTTAAAAGCTTTGTGAATGAGATGTTGATTGAAGTGTGTAACTAGAAAGTGATGGCAACTGCAAAACTTATTCAAGTCTTCTGGCTTTTTTGATATCCTTTTTAAAATACTGTTTTCAGTGGCTACATTTATTGTAAACTGTATGCCATGCTTCTGTGGTAGATGTTGCAACTATTCTGGAAGAGATAGCAATACATAAATTGTCATAATTTATGTTTCTGTACTTCTGATCCAGTTTTAAAAATCACTTAGCATGATTTATTGCATATGGAGGAGAGATTTTGCAATTGGATACTATCCACTGAAGATTGGTTGAAGAGAAACCAGTAAAAATATCAACTAGTTTCTGTGTCTTAGCATGACTTAGATTTGGCTTTTCTTCCTGGATAACTTTGTGTTTCATCCTGATTTTAGGACCCAGCCTCTCTAACAACTTTGGCCCAGTCTCATATAATTAACTTCATATGAAAGCAACTGGTCCAGTGCTCAGAATTGACATACATGTCCACACCATTTTTTACCAAGCTAGCAGCCCTTGAACAATATTGCTGTTTCTTCTTTTAGTTCTACTCTCTGCTCTTTAGTACTTGTCACTTGAGTCTGTGCTGTTTACTGGATAACTAAGAAACAGAGATTCCTTGTTGATTTGAGGCTCTGCTTTGAGGAAGACAAGGCTGGGGCTACAACCAAAATACTTGGATAGCATAGTTAAACTGTTTTAAAAGGTAGGTTTTTTTTTGTTGTTGTTGTTTGTTTGTTTGTTTTTAATAAACATTTTCTGATAAATCTGCGGTACGTTAATGTCAGGAATTTTGAGAAATCCTGTAAATACCAAAAAGACTGAGGAGAGCAGATTTCAGCTTGACAGGACATCTCATGAGGGTGCCCTGGAGGGCCAAGCGGCTTGGAACACAAAGGTGGTCCTTTCTAGCATGCAGGAGATCAAACCTGGCAGAAGGTGGTCTCTGGGGAGAAGTGAGCTCTGGACAGAGCTGACACACCACAGTAAATACAGGCAGGAGAGGCAGATGTGGGGGGGAGAGGTACAGAGGCTTTGCAGAAGCATGCATGGGTCAAAAAGAGTACAGGAAAGCCAGAGCTTAGCTGGATTTAAAACTGGGAAGCAGGCAAAGGCCAAGAAAAACGTGGATCCATTACTCAAAGAAGTAGGGGATCTAGTGACTACAGCACTGCTTACCTCAGCTTTTTCTGTGTGTCTTGGATTTCCTGTTGAATTCTGCCCTCCGCTCTTCTCAGCCTCTGAGCCAAGTTGCAGAGTCTTTAGGGATAAAGAGTTAGCTGTGGTAGAGGGAGATCAGGTCACAGAGCTTTTAAGCCAGTTGGACCTGTGGAAGTCCAGGGGGCTAGACAGGATGCATCTGAATGCTGACAATGCTGACACAAGTTACTGTGTGGCTGCCCTCTGTCATCTTTCAGAGTGGTGTTCAAGTTCGTTATGACCAGAAAGAGGCACTCATCCTCAGGAAGGTCAAGAAAGAGAATCCAGGTAGATAAATGAGCAAATCCTCCTGGAAACCATGTCTGAGCACATGAAGGTCAAGAAGGTGGTTGGGAACTGCCAGCATGGATTTACTAGGGGCAAGGTACACCTGGCCCTCTGGATTGCCTTCTCTGATGGATTCACTGTCTACATGGATAAGGGGAGAACAGATAGTGTTGTCATCCACAGTACCCTTACAGAGAGACTTGTGAGATATGAGGTAGGGTAGTAGACATTGTGGGTGGAAAATTGCTGAAAAGGCTCAATGGAGATTTTACTGCCATCTGTATCTACCTGACAGGAAGGTTTAGAGAAGAAGAAGCCAGTCTCTTGTCCAGCGATGTACAGCAAAAGGATGGGAGGGAATGGATTTGAGCTGAAATGCAGGAGATCAGCAGTAAAGAAAATGCATTTCTCTGTGAGGGTGGTCAAACAGTAAGCAGAGCGGAGGCCCTGAGCAGCTGTGGGATCGCCTTCCGTGGCCCTCACCAACCTGCTCTAGTTGATGCTGTTTTGAGCAGTTTGACAGCTAGATGAGCTCCAGAGGCCCATTCTAACCAGAATAATTCCTTGATTCTCAGCAATTTGAAAGAGTACTGAACCTTTACTTCACCCATATGTTTGTGTGACTTTTGCTTATTTGCAGTGATGCAAAATTAACCTAACAGTGAAGTATAGTCTGGTGAAGATGCTGTCTTTACCAACCCTTTTTCATAGGTGGAGCTGTGTGTGTAGGTATTACTTGACCTACATTTAAATCTGCCTAAGACCACACAGTATCATTCCTCCTCTGTAAACATATGCAATTTCTCACTTGGTAATTAGAGCTGAGTTTGTGAAGGTGAAGGAGAAACTGAGAGGGGGAGGACTGAAAGCCGAGGGCTGGGACAGCAGTATCACCAACCTTCCTCCCAGTGGCATTCATGGTGAAAACTACTGAAATTCAAGAATGAAGGCAGTTTACAAATCTCTTTGTGAGATGTGAAACCCCAGACTTTTCTTCTGTTACACGAAATCTGAGCTAATTTAGTGTGCTTTGAATAAATCTCTGATAAGGCTGTTGCACCAGATTACAGTAATTGCAAAGACAGACTTGTAAATGTACTAAAAATGAACAAGCTTCCAATATGTGCACGTAATTTTTTCTTATTCCTGGAACGCTGCCTCTAGTTTTCCTGGAATATAGCAGCCATTTTTTCTGAGGTTATAGCTAAAATGAAGGAACTATTTTACCAAGCAGCTATTTTGAGAACAAAGTTCATCTAAATGAAAAAAATAAATAGCAGCTTTTGTAAAACATCTAAAATTGATTTTCAGATATATATCTAGGGGTAATAGGGATTCAGGCAACTAGTATATCTCAACTGTGTAACAGAGAGTCATACTTTGGTATGAATATGAAGAAGGACTCCTACTTGATACATTTTGTGAGTAAACTTCTCTGAAGCTGGTTGGAACTGAACATGTCTCTAAAAGCGAATTCAGAAATGTAAAACCTTATGACTCTTTTGCTCTGTTAAGTCTCCCCCCAGCCTTCAACTAAGCAGTTTATAAATGTTTTGGGAAAGATTTTATACTGTCTGGGGAACAAGTAATAAAAAGACTTACTAGAAGCAAAATGTTTACAGTGAAAGTTGATTTTGTGCAGATGCTTTGAAAGTGATATTTAAAATTAATGGGTTGACAATAAATATTTGAAAAGTACAGTTTGCAACACAAAACGAATAAATAAATAAATAAATGCAGTACCCAGACTGAGCTCTCTAAGAAGAAATTTAATTATGGATATTTTTTTTTGCATGACTGACTGTTGGATATTCTTTTTATGGAATGTTAAGTTTATATGCTGTAGTTACTCTATTTGTTTCACTGTAATTTCTGACTAATTCCTAAACACAGGAGAATTAGTTTCAGTGAAACAGTAAGGATGAAGTATTCGTTGCAAGTTGTATTCAGTTGTCATGGGAGACTTAATTTGCCTCACATTTCTGCCTAAGGCCCTGCTCTGGGCTTTATTTATCCTTTGAGTTAGTTCCATTGGGCCTGTATATGCATTGCCTTTTCCTGTTGGTAATTGCTGCAGTGTTGACATCCTGTATCCTAAGAACGTATCTTGAGAAGAGTAGCATCCTTTTTAGGCTAAATGAAATTTTTTCACGTAGACAGTTATTTATGTGTGGAAGCATTCAAACTTGAAGCCCAAGTATCTTCCAGGGAAATAATTCCCTTTCATCACTGTAACTATTTAAAGTCTTGTAAGTATGCAGAGATAAATTGACTGAAAGAAAATCATTTGCTTTCAATTACAAAATATGGGCAGTCTAGTAAACAGTAGGTAATAGATTTTGTAGATTGGAGACATAGTTTTCTCTTTGTATTTATGTCCTAAATGGTTCACATTGTAAAGAAATACCCTCTTCTCTTTCATTCAGTAATTCTGCACCATCTGACAGAATTTCCAGGCAAACTCATAGAGTGCTTTTAGACATATATGGGAGTAAACTAAAGCTGTCATGTTAGTTCACATTAATGCTGAGTAAACTACTTCAGACTCGATAAGGATCTGTATTACATCAATTCTGAGTCCTGGCCAATTTCTTATTTTTAGAACTAAAATCGAATTCACATCTTGAGGTCTTAAAACATTTTTCATTCCTGGCAGACCTGGAATTCCAAGTGGTCAAATACCAAACGAGATTACTCGTGTAGTATTTAACCATGGAAATAATACAATTTTTAATTTAATTTTATTTTTTTTAACATTGGGAGTTCAGATATTGGGTACAACATAGCTTAACATTCTGGATAACTTTGCACATATGGTACGGCTTCTGTGGTTTGTCTGAGATTGGATCATTTTGTACCTCTAAGATTATCTTGTTTAAATGTCAAAGAAAAAATACATATTTTTTATTTGGGTTATGCACGTATGAGTTGTTTAAGACCAATTCTATGTGGAACAGATTTGACAACCAGGGTAATCGGAGGTCATGGAGACAAAAAGCTGGAGCTCATGTTTTCCTGGATGAGTTGTACCTAAGAACCTCTCATAAACCTTCAAAATGCTGGCCTTGACGATTCTGTTATGATTGCCTGCAATAAGCACGCTTGAAATAGCAGATAATTTCCATACATTTGTAGCTGAAATAGTGTTTGAGAGATTAATATTGGAGTTTGTGAGTGATTATTTGACAGTTATGAATAGTGTGCCTCCCATATGAATTTTAGCATGATTTGCTTGATTTCCTCCTCATCTGGAGGCCTCCAGCCCTGGTCTAGTGAGTGCTGAATAAAGGGAGGAGATGACGGCTCAGTAGAAGGTTTCTTCTACTATGATTGAGTGACCTGCCTCATGGATGAGGAACAGGCTGTTGTTAGTCTACCTAGACTTCAGCAAAGAATTTGACACTGTCTGCCACAGTATTCTCTATATGTGGAAGTTGTCAGCACCCATGGCTTGGACATGTACGGTCTTTGCTGGGTAAAGAGCAGGATGGAAAGCCAGGTCCAGAGATTGGTGATGAATGGAGTTAAATCCAGCCAGCAACTGGTCACAAGTAGTGTTACCCAGGGGTGGGTATTAAAGCCTGTCCTGTTTAGTTTCTTTATTGTTGATCTGGATGAGGGAATTGAGTGTACCCTCAGTAAGTTTGCAGATGACACCAAGTTGGAGGAAAGCGTCTGTATGCTTGGGGGAAGGAAGGCCCTACATGGGTTAAATCACTGGCTGAGGCCGGTGGGATAAGGTTCAACAAGACCAAGTGCTGGGTTCAGTGCTTTGACCACAACAACCTCAGGCACTGTTACAGGCTTGGGGCAGTGGCTGGAAGACTGTGTGGAAGAAATGGACCTGGTCATTGCTCAGATAAACATGAGCCAGCAGTACGCCCAGGTGACAAAGTAGGCCAGTGGCATCCTGGCTTGTATCAGAATTAGTGTTACAAGCACAAGCTGTACTCAGCTCTGGTGAGGCTACATCTTGACTGCTGTATGCAGTTTTGGGCCTCTCACTACAAGAAAGGCATTGAGGCCTTGGTGCATGTCCGGAGCAGGGCAACAAAGCTGCTGCATGGTCTGGAGCACAAGTCTTATGGGAAGCAGCTGAAGGAACTGGTGTTGTTTAATCTGAAGAAGAGGAAGCTTGTGGGAGACGTTGTTTCCCTTTACAACTCAATGTGGCTGTGTAAAGCTAAAACTGAAATGGTATTTCAGACTCACATCGTAAGAAACTAATTCATTAGGTAATAATATGAGAAAGGGACAAGGCATTTGTTTCCAGTAACTCAGCCAATGATAAGGCATCATGAGAGGACTGGATCACTCCCCTCCTTTGTTGTTTTGCGGTTTGGTTTAGGGGGTACAGGCAGAGCACAGGCACTCTTCCTTTACAATCGCTGGGATGGTCCAGCTGAGAGGAAGGATGGGATTATGCAGGTAGGGAAGGAGTTTCCAGGTGTCACCTTGCTTCATGCACTTGTACATCAGGGCTGTCCCATGCCGTAAAATATTTTGCAAACAATACCCCAAGGAGCCTTTATGTTTTGATATCGTTTTCTGTAGTTTGCAAATTTCAGTCAAAAGCAGCCTTGTTTTTTATTCGTTCTTGCTCATTAAAGATTCACATGTACTTTTAAACTGAACTGCCAACAACTGTACTGCAGAACATGATGTAGGCCTGAATGAAGACTTGCAGTCCCATAAGTGTGATCCAGCCTTTGCCTTAACGGAGACACTGCTGTCTGGTTTTCCAATTAGAGTGGCCCTGTCTCTTCTGACATCTCTGCAGGGAAAAACAGATTGATTCATCATCAGCAGTTGATTTCTCAGCCTGTAAATCACGCAAGTCTGAGGAAACTGCTTTATTAAAAACTAATGGCATATCATACTCGTCCTTCAGAGTGCAGAGTTATTTTGTTATTAAGCTTCTCAACAGTTAAATGAAGAAACTTGGTTTCTTTCAGTATTCATAGGATAATGACCAAGAAACTCACTTTTGTCAGCTTGAAATAATAACTTCATTTTCCATTTGCTATTCAGTAATAAATTGATCTGGGGAGGAGAGACTGAAACATGCAGATTATTTCAGTGCAAGTATATGGATTTGGAAGTCCTATACTTCACTGATCGGATGATGATGATGAAAAAGTGCTACAGCAGCTCTTGATTTTTAAGGTTCTGTTTCCATTTATAAATGCTGTAAGGATGGCATAGTATAAGCAGAAAGACAAATTCAAATCACACTTTTTATGTAATAGTACTCATTTCTCTAAGGACCTGAAATGTCCCATTCATCAGTTCTGTTATCTCTTGTCTTGATGAGCACTTAAAGCTGAAACTTGTAGCTATCTTAATCTACTCAGAGATAAAATTCTTTTGGATAGGTGAATTAGAACCCACATTAAGGCAAGAGCAAGGTTTTTTAACACTGGCACAAGGCAGCAATGACAGGACTAGACTGCTCTTTTTTTTACTAATTATTTGTGAAGGCCTAGATGTTGTTTGTTTTTTTTTAATTGCTTTTTACCTCCTTTTGCAGCCTGAAGGGAAAAAAAAAACACCTATCCAAGCAGATCTTACCTGTTGAATTGAACATTATAATCAGTTTTGTGTGCTCAGCAGATGGATGAGAGAGGGATATTAACGGTACGATAGTTTAGAAATGAACAAATCACAAGTGCAATCAATCCCTCTTATGTCTTCAGGGAGGAATGTACTGCATGCTTTAGCATGAACACGACAGCTTGACAACTCAAGGTTACTTCACTTTAAGAAGTAAAGCTGTGAGGAGCATGCAGTGGTGACATCATAGCACAGTAGGCTGATTTGAATGGGTCAGCTTGGGATAGGACCTGGCTGCTCAGGGCTGGGTCCTGGTAGGATTCATGCTTTTGGAGCCCTCAGCCTCCTGAAGATGCTACTCCCGACATAGAGCTCAAATGGCATGTTGGTGCCCACAGTCTCTCACCCTCCCACTATGTGCCACTTGCTCAAAACAACCAACTTTGATCTTAAGGACAGGAAGAATAACAGTTGGGAATATTTGGGTAGAAATGTAGAAAGGTACTTCTTACTGAGAGATTAAAAAAAGCAACAACTTAATATATTATCTGGTAAAAGTTGTTACAGCTTGCACTGCAGTCCTGGATTTGTTCTTGGAAGTTATGCTTGTGTGGAGATGTATTTGTTTTCATCAAAGATGGTGAGACAAAGCAGGTGTAGGAGGAAGATTAAATAACAACAGAAAGCAAGCAAACAGAAGCCTTGTCTTAAGTACATCTTTACATATGAAACAGTGGTTTCTTCGGGAGTCAAAAGTCTCCAGTTTTCCACTGTTACTTGAAAACAATTATCTCAGCTTTTTGTTCCTAAGTGTTATAGGGTTTAAGCAACAGTTAAAGCTGATGTAAAGAAAATTTTCAGACAAAGTGAGAGAAAGCTTACACCTGTCCCTGGATTCCAGGAGATGGGGCTTTCGAGGGGAGGGGAGCTGGGTCCTATTGTCTCTGATCTGTAGCTGGTCTGTTAGGGGCAGGGGACATGGAGTCTAATGTGATGATTTGGGTGGGGGTTAGGCAACAGCTGAAATGCTTAGCTGCACAGGAGTAGAAAGGGGCAGCCTGTTGTGAAAATAAGTTTGAATGGACAAGAAAACCCTTGCTCGAAGGGTTTGATATCAGCCAGGTCTGCCTGAAGTTGAATGGGTCCTGATCTTGGCTATTTCAATTGATTGGAATACAAGCTTCCTGAAGGTGAACCTTTCTGTGTTAATTAAGAGGAGCTTGGTTTGCTTGTTGCTAATATTTTAAAGATGAGCTATTTTACAGATAGGTAAACCTCAGACCTGGGGACAACACTCCTACTTGGCATGGCTGTAATTAGCTTTTTTTGAACTGTCTCTATTGCTTATATTTTTTTTTATGAAATACTAGCATTTTCCTCCTTTCATTTCTAGAACAGTAAGATGAAACCTGGTTTCCTATCTTAAAACTGGCAAAAATTTAAGTCCAGAATAATTGTGAGCATTCAAGAGCACCAAGACACCCATTTGCAAAGTGTTAGTTGCATCTGCCAGCAATTAATTAATTTAAATTGAACAACGAACCACTTCTTGTAGCTGTACTCACTGGTTTGTGACAAATTGATTAAGTCAGTTGTATTAATGAGGTCAGCCTGTGCTGGGGTAGTTTCAGTTCTAGAGCTTGCAAAGACTGAAGCTGTTGAATTAGGAGTCTCCATTTTCTGCTTTGAGGTTAGAAAGCCTTGTCAAGGTACCTGATAATTTGATGGGCTGAGAGATTTTAGCACAAAGCTTCAGTCTTTCTAAGTGTAACACGATGGGCACCTGTGATAAGAATTAATCTTAGTGATAGGGCTTTGGTTTCTGGCAAGACACAGAATATTGAACTGATTGTTTTTACTGGTGCAATCTAATATATATAGTTTTTGCTTGTCATACCATTTAAAGATTTATTTTTTCCATATGAACTTAAAATCTAAAGGAACTTGGTTATACAATTACTACTTTTGTCTGTAATGCACTTGAGAGAGGAAACAAAACATAAAATCTGTTTTCTACTACTTTGCCAACGGCTAATAAACTAGAACTGTGTTCCTGTGTAACATTCTGAGTTTCCTTTTATTCCTCTCACATGACCCAAAGGAAATCAGGGGGTTATGGGTTATTTTGATCTTCAGGAAAAGGAACTACTAATTTTAGTAGTAGTAAAATCTTTTTTGACCTCTACGTTATCTACTGAAAAAAGGCAAGGTATATAGAAGATATATGTATCTTTTGTGCCCATTTGCCTATTTTGATTCATTTTCTGTTGATCTGTCTATCTCCAACCTCTGCCTAAAAGTTAACTCTATAATTAAATCAATCTGTTCCAAACTACAGGTAAACGTAGGGGCTGTTTATTTGCCTTTTATGGACAAAAGAACCCAACAGTAAAGGTAGCAAAATCCAGATCTCTGTGTTAATGGTTTTCCACAAAACTGATGTGAAGATAGCCATTTGTGGGCCTCTGATTGAAGGCAACTGTGCGTTCTTGTAATTAAGATTGCCTGGAGCTTCAGAGGCATAACAGTTTATATACTAGAAATTTTGGGGGAGAAAAATTGAAGATACTTGAATAAAGACATACAACTGCATTCTTTGTACATGGACATGATTTGAGTACATATAGTCAGACAATTTGATCTCACTAAAAAAATAGTTGTAAATAAGTTCACTTTAAATAAATGTAAGTATAATGGCTGTATGGCTGTGCCATTATTACTTTGGCCTACAAGAGACAACTAACATAGCATCAAGCCCCCAAAACATATTTAGTGCTCTTAAAAGTATAAAAAAAACCCCAAACCCTGAATTCCTATTCCTTGTCTTTGATCTCTTTTGTGTTATGACTAAAAGATACAAAATAATGTGAATATTTCTTTCATGTCTATAGTCTCTGCCTTAGTGCTAAACTGAGCCATTTTGCTTTAAAACACTGCCTCTGAAGCTGCTGTACCAAGGGAAGCTTTACGGAGCTGAGATGATGGAGCTGACATTTGAAGAACCAGGTTGTTGTGTTACGAGATAGGCCAGGGGATGTCAATCTAAATCCTATGGAGAAAAGCAAACTAACGAGTCAGAGAAACGTACTGGCACTGTGTGTTTGCCCTCCAGACCTGAAACATTTGTTAGGTTCAGGGAGAGAATAACTTTGACTTAGAATTTTCTTTCAGGTGTTTTCAAAGATTGTGATATTTAAAGAGAAGGTATTGTTTTGCAGTCGTAGAAAATGTGATGCAAGCTTTTTGGTGCCTGTAAGCATCTAAGCCCACCTTCCCTCTACCAATGAAGTAAACCCCAAAGTACATGGGAAGAGCTGAATTACAGTGAACTGCAGCCTGACCTAACCAAGGGTTCTGGCTACGTTAGTAAGCGGTAGCTTTTGGGCAAGCATGTGTGTGTGCGTGGTTTCTCTAATAATACTTTCTGTTGTGGGGAGTGGAAGAGGAGCATACATTCAGGAAAGGCCTACTGCCCTCCTCTGCAGCAGGGAGGCTGATGAGAAAGGCCCTGGCTTTAGGGCCCATGTGCACTCTCTGGCTCCTGAGTCATTGCCTAGCTGCTGTGCTCTCCTGTGACCAAAGGATGACCGTGATGACCCTATTAGGTTCCTAAAGCACTGTTCCTGAGACACCCAGAGAGTTGGAGGCTGTTGGCAGGATAGAGCCTGGACATCTTGGTACTGCAAGGGTGGCAGGGGGTTAGGTTGGAGCTGAGCAGCTTTTCACTTTAACTGGAGAGGACAGAAGTTAGCATGCTTTTGGCAGTTGCTTTGAGATTCCAGATTGGCTTTACTTCCACAGAACAAAAGAATGATGCAAAATTAATGCCAGCAATTGTTCATATGCCAGAGTACCAGCTTATTTTCTCAACGTTGTCATTGCAGGTCTAGGAGTTTTTCTTACAGTGTTTTAATGTAATGAGAAGTTCTGTCTAAATATCAGCATGACTAAAATACATGCCCTAGACTACTTTGTAGGAGTGGTCAGAGGCAATCAGGGTTGTTTTAAATTAGAAACTTTTTACTAGGTAGATATATATTTATATGATTTACAGAGGCAATGAAAGATCATGCTGTTTCCTGGTGTTTTGGAATGTTCTGGAATGTGGAAGCTATGTCTGTGGTAATATCCTAGAGATATGTGAGCTTTTCTTAATGGAAGAGTACGCATAGATGATGGCAAAGGAGAAGCAACACAGAAGTTCTGAAGTGCTGTAACGAGGTTGATAGGGCTTTGCTGATACCTGCATTTTCAGAGGAATGTTAGAGATGATAGCAAGTCTGGAGATGAAAAACAGCCCACAGATGGTTTTTTTTTAAAGACAATGTGAAAATATATTTTTGTGAATGCTTAAGATCGTCTACTCTTATTGAAAACAGAACTCTAACTGTATACATATGGCTTTGGCTCAGTTGTTATCTTCATATGACTTTATTTCTTCTGGTGTCTTTTGGTTGTTAAGATCTAGTCTTGAGTGCACCTCATTCTCAGGTGTCTGGTAGAAAACTTTTGTGATGTACATCAGAAGTTAAAGGTTTTAGCATTCTTATATCTGTGAAATAAATGACAGTGTAAAACATGATAGCAGATATTTTAGGATAACCACACCATGTAGCCTGGGCACTTTGCTTTGCCATCAGAGTTGCACCTGGCTCTGAAGAAAGCCATACAGCAGGATCTCCCATCAGTTTATTTTCTTTTTTTCCTTTCTAGATAACAGGATGACACTATGTGACTGTAATGAAGAATGTAATGAGCCATAATGCTATTATTTTTCACGTTATAACTTTAATATTGTATTTTCTACAGCTCTTAAAATACAAGGTGTTAAACATGTTTTTGAAGCCACAGTGAGTTATGTATTCATAGTGTCATTAGAAGAAAACAGTCTGACAAGTGCAGGGAATGATGAAAATCCATCCTACGGCCCTTTTCTGTTCTTTCATTGAAGTTGTTAAAAGGAAACATAGCAGCCTGGAAGGACCTTACATTTAAAAGGTATCGTGGTCATACCTCACAGGTAATAGCTTGGTTCCTTGTGTTCCTGGCTGGGTTACAGATGTAGCCCAAAGTGTCTGGACTTGAGTGCACAGGAAGATAGGTGTCTCTCTTCAGCCACTGCCCCTGCCTTAAGGGAAAATGACAGCAGAGAGATGCTTCTGTGTGTGTGTGTGTGTGTGTGACATTAAGTCCTTCTGCACTTCTAGCCTGGGTAAAAAAGAGGAATAATGTTTGCCTTCTAGGTGGTGATTAAAAATAAGATTTTTGGAATCCTGGAACCAATCTTTTCTGAGCGAAAGGAGACTATTTTTGAGCCTGTAATGCTCTTGACTGCATATCTTTATCACAGATACCTTGAAGCTGTCATGCTAGAGAGCAAAGTGAAAATAGTGTCAACAAAAAAGTGAAATGAGAAATTACTCTTTCCATCAACCCATCCCCTGAAGTCATAGATGGTGTTGATTATGTCTTATCTTAGCACCATATACTAGGGAGGTAAATGGCAGTAACAATAGGAGACAGCATATCCGATTCAATTGAGAAACACTGTTTTAAAAACTACCGTATCTCCTTTATTTGGATTAAGTTTCTGAAAATGCTGAACGGCAGGGTGACCTTTCAGTTGGTTAATCCCCAAATGAAGATTATTTTGTGTGAAAGAGAAGCAGCAGACTCAAAATAGGAAAAAATTGCCAGTTGTTCGGTATGGCACTGAAAGAAGAAAAGGAGAAAGGAAAAAAAGAAAATAAACTGATGGGATATCCTGCTATATGGCTTTCTTCAGAGCCATATGCAACCCCGATGGCAAAGCGAGGTGGCCAGGCTACATGGTGTGGTTTCACCTAGTAAGGCATGGAGCTTTAGAGAGGGAGAAGCTCCCACTTCTCAGCTGCTGCACCTCTGCACAGCTCCTCCTTGTGTTCTTCTCTAGCACCTGGTACTTGGGCACTGCTAACCCAAGGGAAGAGTAGGAGTCACTTCTAGCAGGCACTGACCTTGGCACCTTCAAGTTGATGTTGCTACACCTGCTTATTAATGCAGTGCTGTGGCAGAACAGTTTGTTCCATGTGTCTGTTAAGAGGATTTTCCTGGTTTTACAGTGTCAAAATCCTGCATAATTTCTGGCTTATTTTCACAGAGACATAATCAGACTTTTACTCAACTACATCCCCGAAGACAGCTCTCTCTGTTGGTGTTCTCTTAAAATAAACCAGTTCTTTAATGAAACCTCCTGTAATGAACTGCACTGTCACTGTAATTTTGTTTATGAAAAAATATGAGAGACATCAGGGGAACTACAGTATATGCATAATTTTATTATAAGAGGGCCTTCTGCCAACATTTGAAACCACAGTTCAGCTCTTTGAGAAGATGGAATATATTCATGTGCAATAGCATTACGATTCAGTTTATATTTCTTGGAAACTTAGTTTTGAATTTATTTTATGATATCTCGGATTTCCTGAAATGTAAATTGAAATAGACGTGTGAGGCTGAGATAACAGAAGATACTTTCTCTAAAACATGTTATTTTAGTTTTGATTTTATTATTGATTGTTGGCTATTGCAACTGTATTAACGATAAGTGCCTGTCTTATTTTACAGGCTGAGCATTAACATGATTCTAAATAAGAAATGTTCTGGTTAGCAGATTATGTTGCGGTCTTACACAGCTCACAGTGGCATTCTGGTGTACGTGTATGACAATAAAATTGAATAGTGCCTATACTGAGGCACTTTGGAACTAAGAGTAAAACAAAAGTAAGAGAGAAAAATTAAAAGAATGGCCTGACTGAGGAAAATCCATACAGAGTTTACCGCCTTCTCTGTTGTAACATTTGTGTCTTTTGTCCTTAAAGTTTGTCCTGTAATGATTAGGAGAGTAGGCTCTAATTTTAGTGATACCTCAAGAAGTTTTAGTGGGTCATAGATGAAAAGATATTTTGCAATCATTTCAGCCAATTTAGATCTGTATATTTAAATTAACTTCCTGTCTATGTCACACAATAAAAAATATGAGAAAGGCAGTCAGGTTTTTAGACTTCTTCTTTTTTTTTTTTTTTCCCCTGCAAAAATCAAGAATTGGCAACCTTTGAAAAGCTTCATATGAAAAAGTTTTCCAGTGATATAATTTAGTCCATCTTAGAAGTGTCATTTAGAAATAAAACATGAAGATGCTTTATTTAGAAAACATTAAAACAATCTCAGGGAAAACAAAGAAATAAAACCCACAAAAAACAAGCAGCTCCTGTTTTTGGTGGCATTAATCACAAAATTCAGTGAAATTGCCTGCAAGTCCTGAGCTCCCCGTGCCTGAGCAGTTTTTATCCAGCAGCCGCTAACTGTACCTGTGCAGGAAGCAGAAGGCACTTTGTTTTTAATTCCTTTTTTTTTTCTACAGGATGTCGTATGCTCAAACTGGATTGTGTCTGCTGAGGGCTGTGATCTGAGTCTGTTAAAATCGCTGGAAGTCTTTTATCGATTTTGGCAGGTTTGAGCAAGTACTTTAGGAAAGATTAATACTGCTGCCTCTGCTCATCCTTTCCTCGCCCTTGAGAACAGAGAGAAAAATTGAGACAGATTTTGGAGAAGGAGCCGGGTGAACAGAGCTCTTTGTTTTTCTTGGTGGTTGGGAGGTTGTAGGGATAGGGTAAAAAAAAAAATGTTAGTATCTGTTATTTTCTTCCAAAGTTTTAGTGCCATACGCTTGAGGGAATAGCCCTGGATCCAGGTGATGATTTTAGTTCTCTCAGCCACTAGCACGTAATCACATGGAACCTGCTAGTAACCGTAATGAGACCCTTCTCAGCATCACAGTCTGCTTGTCCTGAGAAAATAAAATTGCAATATGAAGGGCAAAATGATGTATATAATGTTTTTGAAGAGCAGCTTACCCCATCAGCGATAAAAAGAGGAAAGACTCCAAGGCATAGGACCTTACAGAATGGTCTGGGGAAGAGGACAGCTGGGGCTGGTGTTGGGCAATACTCTAAACAGGGAGGCTGAGACTGTAATTCGGTAGCATCAAAGATGGTTTAACAGCCAGGTAAAGCTTGTTCTGAATTTTCTAAGCCCTGATAGTCACCTCATGGACTAAAGCACAGCGGGATGAAAACCCTCTACAGATTTCTGTTATACAAGCAGTGGCAGGGAAGTTAGTGGAACTACTCACTGGAGTGCTGATTACTCACATGAATAAATGGTTACTAAATCAAGGCTGTAATTGTCATGCAAGTGGTTTACAATATGGACAATGTTTCCCTCCTGTTTTTGGGCACGGTATTTTTAGTAGTTTTTGGCAGAAACCTCAGTTTAAGAGCCAGCACTGAGGCTCACTGAGTTGGATAAGCATTGCCTGTTTATGTTTGAAGGCACCTCTGCTCATTTCCTCTGCATGCAGACATGCTCTGTGGTTTCCATATGCATATAGTATTTGCATCAGTGGGTTTAGTTTTCACTGTCAACAGAAGAACATTTTTTATGAGGGAAAACAATTTAAGAACCATTAAAGGTGCCAAGTGAAGATCAGACTATAAGACTGTGATGCCTTGTTTTGGCTGATCAGTATTTAACAGCAACTTAATTTGTACAGTTAAATGAGATTCAGAATGTTTTTCACCATGCACATAATGGTATATCAGAGGAAATTTGTTAACTTTTCCACTGTTAAGATGTGTAATGTATATGAAGCCACTAAATTTTTAGAGTAGGAAGTCACAGAGTAGTACAAGTGGTATCAAAAATATATTTCTGTACATGAAGTTACGTGGTATGATAATAGAATAAGCAACTGAAAAATGTTAATAAGGAAGCTACTGAAATTAAAGCTAAAAATCACCAAACATGACTCCTTAGTAATAAAAACACCAGGGAGAATTAAAATGAGATACAAGCACAATAAACTGGCATATTGTACTGCTAGTTTATTAATTTTGATCTCTGCAGCATATGGTAGTTTCATGCAGCTAGGGGCTGTGGCCACCTGTTAATACTCCAGAGTACAAAAGAAGAAAGGATTTGGTTGTTCACTGATGAAAAACACAGTGAGTTCCACATTTTGATTAAAAAGCATTTTCTTTTTTTAATGCCCAGAATGTATTTTTCACAAGTATATCTAACTTTCTAAATTGAAAAAAAAAAATACTGCAGATTTTGTGGTGGTTTATTTAGAGGAAATGAGTTGTTTTTCCCATAACCCCTATCAGAGCTTTAGAGAGTTTATACCGAAAAACTAGCTAGCAGCAACACTTTCCTATCAAAAGAAAAAATACTAAGGGCTTTTTTCTGTGTTTTAATAAAAATCATTTCTGGGTTTCTTGTAATATGCTTCCTAATACAAAATGCCAAGATAGCAATGTGTGTAACCATACCGTTACTTTATGTGCAATGGTTCAGAGGCTCCAGAAACACTCCTGGTGCTCATCTGAGGACAGACACGGAGCTGTCTCCCCAGCTGGCTGGTAGTACAGCCACAGTGCCTGGCCCACAGCCGGTGCATCCCAGCCAGTTGCAGGGGCTGGCAGCGCTAGGCGGTGGGAAGGATGGACTGCTTCTCTATTGCAGGGCCCAAATTGCTGCCTCGTAGCCATGGCTGCAGCACTCTGGTGGCCTCCCAGGATGAGGCAGACCCAGTTTGTATCAGGCAAAGTATATGTAGCATAATTGCGTCCTCAAGCCCTGGCCATCACTTACCAGCCACAGGATAGGGAGCAATTTCCTACTTACTGCATTTCTTCTCTTGTTGCTTTGTGATGAGTGCCATATGAACCCACCAAAACCAGTTGGTGGTTTTTCTTGATCATTCTCCACTTTGAAAAGAAGCATTTGTTGGTAAATATGTGTGCTTGGAACCAGTTGATGTCTCAGATGATGAATTGCCACAGCACTGTGTACAGAAAGCCTAGAATCCTGGAAGGGTTGATTTTTAGACCACTGTCCCAAGCCTAGAGGTATAATAAGATGGGGCAGTGATGGAGGATGAGGGGTGAGTGAGAGTGGGACTGTTGCTATTTAGAGGTAGGAAAAGTGATGGAGTCAACAGCTTTGTGCATTTTGCTTGGTGGAGGTGGCTGAGAGATGCAGGAACCTTGACTGATCACTTGGCACCACAGCAGTATATTGGTAACAGGTGGCACTTGAAAGTTTGCTGCTTGTTTTGAGTTAATTAAACCTTTGCAGCTGGAGCTCTTTCAACCCAGGGCTTTGAGATGTTTGTTTGTGGGGACCACAGGGATAGCGCTCCAACTAAGCTCAAGTGTGAATCAGAAGTGTTCTCCTATAATCATTATACTTTTAAAGCAGACTTGATACCTTTATCTTTTATGGTGGCAGATGTGAAACATACTTTAATTTTGTGTACTGAATTATTTAGATAACTGTGGACATGACTGGATATTATTCATTTAGAGTTGACACCTTCCTTTCTCTCCCTTCTTCTTTTTAAAATCTATTTATTTTTTAAATGAGACTTTATTGTGTTGAGCTGTGGGTCATTTCCTGAACCAAGGTGGTTTAGGTTACATTACTTTACAATTCTATTCAGTTTCCACCAATAAAAAGAAAAATAATTGTGTTCCTTACAGTATGGTCTTTTGTCCTCTGTAAATTCAGTCACAGCCATCAACTCATTTCACACAGACAACTGAACAGCCATCCTGTATTAATATATTAGCAGGAACAGTATTTTCATGATGCATTTGGGCATACCTACGTATTGCACAATTCATGCAACTATTTGACTGATTGACTGGAAAATAATTTTACTTTGGCTTACAAAGAGCTGAACTTTGACCAGGGCTGACAGTGGTAACTAAAATCATACTAAATGATGGGATATTTGTCTAGATGCTGAAGTTAAAACTTCAGCTTAGTGTTGAATTTGTGGGTGGACAGATCATAACAGCTCATTGAAGTGATGATAATGTGTTGATGGCAAGAGGTGTTATGGGCATCTTAGAAACAGATGCCTCTAAGACCACTGGGTTGGGCTCCTTGGCTGAGTGCTTCTTCCCTCAGACAGAAGGGCTTGTCCCCTTGACTGAGTCCATTGCAACAGCAGCAGCTTTTCTTTCCTCTGGCCTGTATTGTACCTGGTGGGGGGACAGACATGGTTTCCATTTAAAAGCAGGCAGGCATTTATACCTTTCACTTCTCGTTAAATCACGTTGTACGTGCTCTGCCTACAGTCTTGATTTTTAAAAGAGAATATGCCCGAGTGTGTTCATGCTTTTGTAAAAAACATTTCAATTTCCAGCTAGAGAAAATCTATTCTATGACATGTTATGGTGTTTCTATCAGTTCTGAGCTAGAAAAAATATTGTAAATAAAGTATACAATGTGCAAATAAAATAGCATAAAAATTGGAAAGAATTATGCAAGAGTGCAGATGCTGCTTCCCAAGCAAGACCAGAAGTTTTTTGTAGTGCAGTAATGCCTGTCTAACAACAATTAGTAGAAAATCCTTTCCGAAGGTGACCTTTGTGGGTAGCAAGCTTGTGGTGATGCAGGCGTGTCCTGGCACATGCCTGTGCTGCTCTGACAGGAGGACTTCCTGGGTGGTGCGTACTGGGCTGGGACCTGCTCCAAAGCATGGAGCACAATGCAGCCCATCAGGTACCTTCTAGAGGCCTTAGAATCATAGAATCACAAGGTTGGAAACGACCTATAAGATCATCTAGTCCAGCCGTCTTCATACTCCCACTGCTACCACAAGCTTCTAAACTGTATGTCGCAGCTCCTTGTCCAGCTGCCTCTTGAACACTGCCAGAGATGGCGACTCCACCACCTCCCTTGGCAGGCCATTCCAGTGCCTGACCACTCTCTGAGAGAAAAAGTTCTTCCTTAAGTCTAACCTAAACCTCTTCTGGTACAACTTGCGGCCATTTCCCCAGGTCCTGTTTGATGCCTGGGACAAGAGGCCAAACTCCTCTTCACCACAACCTCCCTTCAGGAAGTTGTAGAGTGCAACGAGGTCTCCCCTGAGCCTCCTCTTCTCCAGACTAAACAATCCCAGCTCCTTCAGCCGCTCCTCATAGGACTTGTGCTCCAGACCCATCACCAGTTTAGTTGCCCTTCTCTGGACACACTCCAGGGCCTCAGTGTATTTCCTGTAGTGAGGGGCCCAAAACTGAACACAGTACTCGAGGTGCGGCCTCACCAGTGCTGAGTACAGGGGGATGATCACCTCCCTGCTCCTGCTGGCCACGCTATTTCTAATGCAGGCCAGGATGTCGCTGGCCCTTTTGGCCTTCCTGTCCTCTCAGTACTTTTTCCTCAGGGGTTCAGGTGTTTATTCCTTACCCTACAGTTGCTGTTCCATCAACACTCAGATTTTTTCCCTTGCCTGCTGCAGGAGCAGAGGGAGAGCAGCAGCACTGGAGGGGCACCACAGCTGCCATCAGTCGTCTTTTCCAGAACTAAGTTCTCCAGTGGAAATAGTTCTATTTATCTATCTTGTTAGCCTCTAGAGAACTGGAGAGCTGCAGCTGTAAGCAAGAAATATGGTAGAAGAATGGGAAATTTTTTGGAAGAGAGATCTGGAAAGTGTTTGTGCTTGTGAGTAGAGCAGAAAGCAGCCGTTTTCAGCGTGAAGTTCCTGTAAGTGTGCATGTGAAGGAGTTGCACTGAATGGGCCAGGTTGTCAGATGCCAGCTTGGATTTATGAATGTCTTTATCAGTATGCTTTTGAGGTGAAGCATCCCTGTGTGAGCTCAGTGCTGAACAGTAGATCAGTTACTAGCTGGGAGTTTGCCAGCTTTTCAAAGCATAGCCTACATGAAAGCTGTGATATTTGAAAAATCCTAGTATTTTCCATTCCTAGATTTTTGTCTGTGTTTTGTTTGCCCTTACAAACTCTTGCATATATTACTTCTGCCTCAGTTATGTTTCTTTTCCAAAAGTGACTAAATAGGCCAGTGACAATTGACTTACTCAATATTTGTTCCATGTTGAAAATATAAGGGAGGGAATATAACGTGAGGTCCAGTGTTGCAGATAATTGCCTGTGCACTCTGATTCTAAGCCTTCCACACTGAGCCACACAATATTCAAAATTTATAACCCATTTATGACACTTGTGCTCCTGGTGAATGAGCTGTGGACTAAATATTATTTTAATAATAAAGTGAATTAAATGTGAGTAATTAGAAGAATGATTTGTGCTAATCATGGAAGGTTCATGAATAGAAAGAAGCAAAACTGTCAACTTATTCATTGCAAGTTAGTTGCCTTGCTCTAACGCTAATTAAGTTCAAGACTTGGAATAAGTAGTTCTGGGTTGCTTCATTACACAGCAAAGTGTGGCTCTGACCTGGCTGGTATGCCTGGGCTGCAGTGTGTGGGGGAGCTTCAGCATCTGACAGACAGCACCAGCTCCAGTGTTCTTCCTCCTCGCAGAATAAATCTCTCCCTGATTACTGTAATTAGCTGCAGGTACTTTATAACAAACGCAAATAACCTTGCAATTATATGATTGGAAAAGGAGAGAGGACTTCTACCATGCATGGCTCTGAAAAAAAAAAATAAAAAAATCCTACTTCTTTGTTTCCTGGTTTATATTCAATTAGATGATGAAGGTAAGATCTGACCTCATTTTTGCTTAATCATACTGCCACTGTGGTCTCTCACCCCATAATGCTGTATGTCACTCTCAGGCCAAGATGGCTGTTAATCAACACCTCTTACAGAAGTATGTGTAGCAACAGGGCTTATACCATGCAGCTGTACAATACTGAGCAAAAACTAAGCCTAGTGGGCGACAGCCAGTGGACCCTGTGGTCCCAGGGGTCTAGTGCTTGGGGAGCTCCCATCCTTTCTGGGTAGCCCCTAGAGAGGCATCTCTCGATATCCAGCCTCCCCTGCAAAGTACTTGGTCCCCTCCTGGCTTTGCAAAGCCTCCAGAGCCTTCTTAGGAGTCCTGTGGCTATGCGAAAGAAAAACAAATCACAGGAGAACAGATTAGAGTAGCCAGTGTAATGAGCCTGGTGGGCAGCTGGGCATGGATGCCATCACCTTCCCTGAGGTCAGTAAAAGCAGGATTAAATCTATCCTTTCTATGGATAGTCTTTCTGACAGCATAACTGAGCATAGTGAATTTTATTAATACTCTCTCAACCCCTGGGCATCTTTTTTATTTGTTTTTCTCTGTTTTTTTTTCTACATGCTTTTTAAGTCCCGTTAATATGGACTGTTCTGAGTGCGTCTGTGCATTTATCAACCTATATTACAGGTGAATCCGTGCATGTCTGCATGGAAGGAGATGGCAGAAGTAAGGGGTATTCTTTTTTCCATACCACTGCGTCCTATCAAAGTTGGTCTATATTTAATAGAAAACTTGATGAGCTTTGGCATGTTATGTATGGTCAAATTATCATCCAAAATTCTCATTTATTTATGTGCTTTACTCAAGTTATTTCTGTATTATATAAAGACAATTCTAAATTTTTCTTCCTTTTTGGATATTGGAGGAATTTTTAAACTGTTAATAATTTTATGAGGCCTGCTCAAACAGAGGCACATCTGCTAAAGTTAAAAATTGGTCACAGTATTTCTTGAAAAGTTCTGGAACGTCTCGTGCTTTCTGTCTCAAGGATGCATCTCTTTCACAAAAGTTTTCCTACTGCATTTGACAGCTCTTTGTTCATAAGACGTATTATTGGCAATGCTAGTTATTGAGGAAACCATTTTTAACAGATGCCTTTAGGACATCATTTTGTCACGAAAAGAAATTCTTAAGATAGGCTTCTTGCAGAATGGATCCGCGAAGTGAAAACAGGCTTATGCGTGACAACCTCGGCCTCTCTTGAACTTGAAACTTGGGATATTTTTGGTGGAGCCTGTAAATCTTTACCTTACAATGGCAGGCTATTTATATTTAAATAGCAGATGTGAGGCTGAAGGGGGAAGGAACTGAAGGACAGAGAGAGATAATCTGTAAGGGCATATCTGCAAGTAGAGAAAGGCAAACAAAACACTAATGTGTTTTTTACAGTGCTCAAATAGCTTAACGCTCATCTGATGCTTTTTATTGAGCCCCCAAAACATCTCTGTGTAAGATAACACCAGCCCTTAAGTTAAGACAGAAGAATTTCTTCATGCTAGGGTGTCCACATGAGGAGTCTTCCGAAAGTAAGCAGTACATTCAAATTCAGCCTTACCTTGCACAAAGTTCCCCATGTGGACGAGCCACCAAGATAACTGGAATGTTTGATTGCCTTGAAGAAGAGTACACAGCTGTAATCTCAGACTGCCACATGAATATTCTGATGAAACATATAGGAAAACAGTATAGGAAAACAGTACTGAAGGGATTTAATTTTGAGATACATGCTAGTAACATCTTATGAGACGAACATACATTGCAATTGATATATTTCAGATGTTTATAATGTATCCTGTGATCATATCTCAGGTAATAATCTTGTAGTAATGCCCAAGACGTACCCATCAGTGAAATTTTCTGAGCTGTATTAGACACTGAGGCCTAATAGTTTAGCAGTGATATAGGGGAAAAGTCAAATATTCCTATAGGAATATTCCTGTAGTAGCAAAATATTCCATCATGCCTTCTCAGTGTTCTCTCCTCTAGGAAGAGATTACCCATTGTGCAATAATTGATTAAGTTGATTAGGTCAGAAGATATTTCCTGAGCAAGGATTAGACGCAGATGATTCAAGGATTGATAGATTAGCAGTTTCCCTAGAAGAGAAATTTAAGAACTGTCGGCTCAAAGGGCACATAAAATAGTTCATGAGTTGCATTATCCATCACTGAATTGTGACCAGGCTGATGTCTGTGCATTAAGAAGCTCCAAGCTGTTATGCAGTTTGTCAACCAGGAAGAACAATATGTTTATCCCTTAGTGAATAAGCACATGAGTACTTTTCTGGACTGTATCTCTGTAGAAGAATTCAGTGTTTTTAAGCTTTCCCCTGTTTCTGAATACATTTAAACTAAGGTACCTAGAAGCCAATTCTAGCACCACATATAGCAGGTACCCTATTTCTGTCAGACTTTATATAGCAATGAGTTCTGAATATTTACATTTTCTTTCCGCATTCCATGTCTGTTCAGGTATTCTAAAATTTCAACTCTGATTTAAATCTCTTGTGTTATGTGTGCATGTGTGTATATATTTGAATGTGTGTATGTACATGTACACCCAACTACATATATACACTTTACTGTTTATTTTGTTGTGTGTTTTTATTCATTGTGTACTCGGCATTGGCGAGGCCTCACCCCAACTACTGTGTTCAGTTTTGGGCACCTCAGTACGGAAAGGACATTGAGGTGCTGGGGCATGTCCAGAGAAGGGCAATAAGGCTTGTGAAGGGCTTGGAGAATATGGCCTATGAGGAGAGACTGAAGGAACTGGGGCTGTTCAGTCTGGGGTAAAGGAAGCTGAGGGGAGACCTTATTGCTCTATTCAAATACCTGGAAGGTGTTTATAGTGAAAGTGGGGTTGGTCTCTTCTCACTGGTGACAGGATGAGGGGAAATGGCCTTAAGTTGTGCCAGGGTAAGTTTAGGTTGGATGTCAGGAAAAACTTCTTTACAGAAAGGGTTTTTAAGCACTGGAATAGGCTCCCCAGGGAGGTGGTTGAGTCACCATCCCTGGATGTGTTTAAAAACCTTTTGGATGTGGTGCTCAGGGACATGATGTAGTGGAGGGTTGTTAGAGTTAGGGTAGTATGGTGAGGTTGTGGTTGGACTCGATGATCTTTAAGGTCTTTTCCAACCAATTCTATGATTCTATGATGGTCATTTCTAATGGATGATTACTTCCTTCTAATGAAGCCTCTGTGAGAAGGGGAAGTTGCACAGTTTTAAATAAAATATTGTATTATTTCAATTTCTTTGGTAATGGATGTTGGAAATGCAATTAACATCTTATTCTTCTATGCTATGAACTGAATTCCACAGGGATGTCTGTGTACATGATGCATTCTTTGGGACTTCAGATGACTGTATTCATTTGAAACTTGCAGGTAGGAAGAAAGGAGAAGAACAGATAAAATATTACAGTAGTAAACAAGGTGGTTTTGTACAATGACTGCATAATTAGGAAATAATTCTGAAGTAATGTCAGTCTGGGAGTTGGGAAGCAAAGTTTGACATTTTTCTTTAAACCATGAAGTCTCAGAAATGAGGAACATCTTTTGATTCCATATGAGATTTTGGAACTGTAAATCAAGGACTTCTGTCTTATATGTCTCACTAATTCTGATATCTATCTTTTCTCCTGAATGTAAAGGTATGAACCAAATATTCAAAATCAATTACAGCTTTGTCAAGACTGCATCATGTAGTTATGACTACATTGCTATGACTACATTGCTGTCTTACAGAATTATTTCTTTTCTTTCTTGAAAAAGTGTGGAAAAACTGAACTAATTTTGTAACATTTTTTTTCGTAGACAGTTATTTTTTATTTGCTCACACTGTTGTCAGGGTTGTTGCTTACTGATACATTCAGTTGTTTAAGTTAAAACACCAAAATCTCTCATACTGGAAAAAAAAAAAAAAATCCAGAAAGCAGAAAACCCAAAGAACCCTTCAACTGATGGTTATAAAAATGACACAGTTTTTCCTCTCAATTGAAATGAAATATAGCCTCCACACTCGACTTTGAATGCTGATCTTGAGCTGTGAGCATTCTTCCAGCTATATTATTGAAAGCAGGATATATGGAAAAAAAAAAAAAAAAAGATGAAAGCTCTTTAATGTTTTGTCACACAGCCATTGCTGTACTAAAACATACAACGCAAATAAATTCAGAGGTGGCTGTAGTACAAAAGATGGGAACAGTAGCAGAAATTTAACCTGTGTTGCACTATTCCCATCAAAGCTTTCTGGCAGCATTTTGCCTGCAAGACACTGAAGCAGATCAATAAGTAAATGAGCAAGTCTGTGGTGGTGGTAATAATCAGCAAGATGTTGTCTGCCGCATGTCACCCTGTGCTTGAAGTGGGACCCAAGACCTCTTTTCTCTAAGAACTGTCCAGATACTGAGGAATGTCCATAATGACTGGCTGCTGGTGCTGCACTACTACACACTGGGGTGAAATTTGAACTCCCAGCATAGCGCACCGGTAGCCAGAGGATATGAACTTTTGGCATCCATGGCTTCCAGGATCAGAGCCTGCATGTTATGTGAAGAAATACTTGTTTTTCTTAGTTTTGAATGAACCAATTGCTGATTTTCTTTCATTTTTCCTCTTTTTCCTATCCACTTCTTGTGCTATGAGAGACACTGAAATGTTGTTCTGCTCATTTTCTATGAAGACCCATTGGTTAGTGCATCTCAGTTATGTTTATTTGCATGTCTTCCTTTTTCAAATAACATGGGTTCATACAGAATGTCCTCCTTGGTCAGACAAGTAGTCAATCCAGAATTATTTGTTTCAGCAGATGGCAACAGGATATATTAGTCAGAGTACATGAGCCTGGCCACATTATGAGGCGCATTTATTTTTATCTTTCTCCAGCATCTGCAATTATTATGTTAAAACACTAGAGGTTACATTCTGTCCTATGCCATTTAGTATCTGTTTATCTATGATCTATGAATTTACCTAACCCTATTTTAAACCAGCTGATAAATATGTCTTCACAATCTTCTTGGGCAGCAGGATCCAGAAACTGAAAACCTAGTGGCTTAAGAACTACTTTTTTGATGTATTTTAAACCAGTCTACGGCTACAAGTTGCTGTGTTGAAAGATTTATGAATAAATAACTTTTGTATGCATCTTCATGCTTTTGAAACCCTACCGCTATCTCTCCTGAGGCATCTCCTCTCCAACTGAACAGTTCCAATTGTTTGAGTCTCATCTGTTTAAGACAGGGGCTTCATCTCCCTGAGTATTTTTGATTCCTCTTCTCTAACTCTGAAGCATCCACATGGAGATCAGAACTTCAAAAGCCCTTCAGGTATGGACACAGAACAGCTTTCTGTAGCAGCAAAATGACATCCTCTGATTTGCTCCCAGCACACAGAGGGATGTCCACCACATCCCATTGGTGCTTTTTTGTTTACTCTGCACAATAAGCTGCTAGTCTTGCAGAACTGTCAGTGATGATACCAGGACTTCCTGGATTTGTTCCTGCCTATCTAAGGCTCATCCCCTTACTGACATGGTTTAGATAAGCGGTCCCTGGATGCACTTATTCCACATTGCACTTTATCATGTACCTCCACTGAGCAATCTGTTCCTTCTTGTCAGGCTGAGAGGACCCAATTTCCGTGCTCATTCACTCTCCTCTCACGTTACCTTGAAGACTCTTAAGTCATTCTTCATAGGGAAGACATTTCTCCCTAGTCTTCAATCATTTCTGTTGTCCTTACTTTTTCTGTTATTATAGTTTTGGTGGTAGGGGAAGTAGAACGACCCACAGTATTCAAAGAATGAACATCTGATGACTTTAAATAATATTATAATGATATTTTGTATGGTGATCTCTATTTTTGTCATAGTAATAGTCAGCATTTGATTTGCTTTTTGACAGCTTTGAAGATGGAGTTGATATTTTCATAGACCCTTTATAACTCACAATCCCTTTCCTGAGTGACAGTAACTAGTTCAGAGCCCATGCTGAGTACGTAAATTTGAGATTTCTTTTTCTTGACATATTCTCAATATTGAATTTAATCTGTCTTTTTTATTGCCTATTTGACACTCTGTGTGCACGCACCTTTCATTTTTATTTCCCTGAATACCTTTAGGACCATGAGGAAACTTGAAGATTGCCTCATTTTTATTTTTATTTTTTTATTTATTTTTTGCCATCCACTTAATGACCTAAATGTACTTCATGTGTTTACTGTCCCTGGCAGTGATTGCTGTGAAATGTGACTGATGTGACTGCTGACATACATGTTTGAGAAAGCAAAACATTTTTGCCTTTTTTTTTTTTTTTTTGTCTTTTAATTAGTCATTTGTTCAAGAGAGAAAGTGGATATTGCATTTGATATTTTACATAGATTGATCTGATGGTGAAACATTTTTACTTATTATGTGTACTTATTGTGTTTTTAGATGTGTTTTTTACTTGAAATATG
This sequence comes from Phasianus colchicus, assembly GCF_987193195.1. Lineage (NCBI taxonomy): Eukaryota > Metazoa > Chordata > Aves > Galliformes > Phasianidae > Phasianus > Phasianus colchicus. The sequence continues at coordinate 116,114,458 of NC_143436.1, forward strand.
TGCAATAAGACTTATTACTTGTGTATTTTGGATTTAAATACATTTCTTTCCAATTGTTTTCGTACTCTTCATTCCACTTTGCATTTATGTTTTGATTAAGAATGACATTATGAGAAGATCACTGTAGGTTTATTTATAAAACCAGGGGAAAAAAGTCACTGAAACAATTGCAAAGTGATACAGTTCCTTAATCTGATTTTTTTTTTTTCTGTTTTTAAAATGAAAAAGAAAGTTATTATTTGTGCTGAAGAGACAGGGAAGAAAACTGGTGCTTAAACACAGGGCATTTAAAGTGTTTGATGGTGGAACCACCTTGGGCTGATGGTTCTCACCTAGTGTTCATGGAAGACCTGTGCCTTTCAGGAGGAGCAAGTATAGGACAGGTGAATCACACTGAAGCACCAAAGATAGTATTAGGTTAATAAATTCAAACACCTATGTCTCTCTGAAAAGTCTGCAGACGTTGTAACCAATCCTTCCAAATCTTCTGCTGATGTTGTCTTCTACATGAGACAAGTTGTTTCCTCTATCTTTATATGAATTGATTAATTTCAGATTTTTTTTACTTTGGCCTAATCTCCTAAGCATTAATATCCCAACTAGTTTTACTTATGTAACATTGATAATCCATGATTTACTGCATAAAAATATCTCGAGGTGTGTTTTGCTCATGAAAGTTATAAGGCTGCGTGTAAGAGGATCTCTGACAAAACCTGATGATTATTTCTGTTTTCCATATTAATAATGAAGCTCTGCCAGTTCTGTTCATTTGAAACTTAAATGAAATGTGTTTAGAGAAACCAGTCGTTCACCCACAGCACAATCCCCTTTGGATTTTTGTCAACCATCATATCTAATCACATAAACATTTGTATCCGCATTGCATCAGCAATTAACATGCTAAAAAAAAGGATTAAAATCAGATGATAGTGTGAAGGTGCATTGCATGGTTTTTCCCTTACCATTTTCAGTCGACACTTCCTTTCCTATGTTACAGTTCAGCTTCACAATTAATTTCATTTGACATAAGTTCACTGCAGTTAGACAAATTAGCAAGTAGTTGGCTGTACTGATTTTCCAGTCTTCTAAAATGTACTTGCCTTCAAATTATATTTGTGTCTTCATTAAAAAAAATGTTATATATTTAATTATTATTGCATTTATGCACTGATAATGACTGTTGCAATTTTTGTTCTGAAGATATCTTAATCCTTACCTACCATTTTGATCTGCTTTCCTATACTCTGACTACGAATTTACTAACCATTAAACTTTTTTGAGAACTCTGAAAAAAGCTCAAGCTACTCCGTACTTATCTCTGAAATGAGCTGCCTTTTAAATTTATTTTTAATGTGAGTTTGTGATTCTGTTGTTTTGCTGACTAAGATGGCTGACTTGCCCAATAAAAGTTACTAAATTTGCAAGAAGGGTACATTTTTCATCTTTATCTGTATTGGATGAAATAAAATTATTTATGATATGTACTTAAAGGTCAGGCGCTACCTAAGCTCCTTGAAAAAGCCTGTTATTTAACCAAAACACTTTAGTTCATCACTGTAATTGATCAGGAATCGGGGATCACATATTCTGAGCAATAAGGAGATAGAGTGCCTCTCTTATCTTAATGGAAAAAAGTTATAGATTGCTAGATATGCCAGTCTTTTGAAGGAATACATGATTACCTAGTTGCCACACTAGAAATCAAGTGCACCTCTTGTATTTAGTAGTAGACAGAAAGTGTGGAGGAAGGACTTGAAGAGAAAGAATACTTTTTTCAGTTTTTGGATTAGTTTTTTTTTTTTTTTCTGGTATGTTGGAACACCTAGTTAAACATTGCATTAAGAAAATACGCTTTTTAGTTTTACTTTTTAATCACCTAAAATATTGTGAATAACTAGCATATTAAATGTGTAATCTATTTAATCTTAGGATGTTGTAGATCCTACATATTTGAATTTTTCCTGAGAACTAATTTCTTTAGGACTAATTGATAAAGATGTGTTTGGAGCTATGTTTCTAACTGCAGGAGATTGTAAGAGAGAAATATATTAATATGAGTAAATTCAGAAAGGAATTCCCTGAGGTAAACAGATTCTGTCATAGGACAATAATCTCAAGACCTTTTTCAAAAAATCTTAGTATCTAGAACATAGATTAGAACAGTTCACCAGGAAGGGTCTTACAGAGGTGGGGTCCAACTGGTTGACCACTTCAAGGCTAACCAACAGTCAGCCCATGTTGCCGAGGACCTTGTCCAAATGTTTCTTGAACACTGACAGGCTTGGGGCTTCAACCACATTGATAGGAAGCCTTTCCCAGTGTTTAACCAGTTATACATTATAAATAAATTTCTCTTAATGTCCAGTCTGACCATTCCGTGACACAGCTTTGTGCTGTTCCCATGTGTCCTGCCATTGGCTCTTAGGAGCAGAGCATGGCACTTCCCTCTGCATCCTCTCCTCAGGGAGCTGCAGAGGGCAGTGAGGTCACCTCTCAGCCTCCTCCAGGCTGCACACACAGTGCCCTCAGACTTCTGTCACAGTACACATCTTCCTGCCCTGTTATGGGTTTTCGTACCCTCCTCTGGATGCTGTCAAAGACCCTAACATCCTTTCAGTATGGTGGAGCTGCACACAGTATTCAAGGTGAGGCTGCACCAGTGCCAAATGTAATAGGAAAATCATCTCTTTTATGATATGATATGGTATATTTATTATATGATATTTATTATAAAGTCGTTTGCTTCTTATTAGTAGAAACGTTTTTCCTAGTGATGCAGTTAGTAATTCACAGTTATTTGTAAGGCATCCTGACTTTGCATCCTCCTGATAACACCGGCCAATTTGGCAAGGCTTTGGTTCGAAGCAGCAGTATCCATTACGTCTTTTGCCTTGACTCAAATTTTGTGTTTATTGTATGTGAGTTTATTTTTACATTCCCACAAAACATTTTGGTGTTTAGTGTCCTATTTTTTAACCATAGTTCACTTGTAGCAGCAGCATTGTGCAATCATCTTGTCATTTGTAATGTCAACTCTGCAGACTTGCATTAACCTCGTTTTGCCATCGTCTTGATGTACTAACCTGCATATAGACCTGCACAGAAATAATTTAACATTCATCCTAGTGTGTGTAGTAATGTCTCATTAGACTTGAGCTAACAGAATTTTGTCATCATAATTTGCTGTCATAATAACCCAGTCTTCACAGATTTAATGTGACAGTTTTTTGCCACTGTAACTAAGGCTTTGAGCAATAGTCATGTGGGGGACTTAAGGTGAAATCAATGTAATTAAAACGTGGGCCCTTAACAGTCCTATATTTTAAACTGCTTGTCACATATCTTAAACAGTAATTAATCATGGTAGTGTTTAGCACTTGTTTAGCTTGTATATTCTTCATTATCTATGAGAAATTAAAAAAAAAAAAAAAAAAAAGTTCAATTATGAGTGACAGGCAGAACTGCTAATGAAATGTAGGTCTCCAGATTGCCTTTATACTCTTGTATCCATTGGACTGTTCTCCTTTATCAGCACAATTAATTTTGCCTGAGATGAATACAAATTTGAAATGTATGTGACAGGTTGTATTAACTAATCTGTAACTCTTGTTTAGGAGAGCTACAGAAACACTGAAGTGAGAGAGATTAGATTTCTTCTATTGCCAGGGTTGAGGTAGACTTAACGTACTTTTTTTAGAAAATTCAACTTACAGGGCAATGTTTTCTTGTATGTAAGCTAACTGATACTCTCACAATTTTCTCCTAATTTTGGAGGCAAGTTAGCTTTACCCAAATGAGGTCCTTCTCCTTGCTACATGCGAACAATAACAGAGCATTGTCAACTCTTCTCAATGGATAGCAGCAGCTGTGTACTTCTTTGCTTTGCCTCCCTTCCAGACTAAACACTGTAGTTCCTTCAGTTTTTCTTCACAAAGAAAACTTGACTGCTTGAATATCTGTGATGCTAAATGCTCTCTAATTTGTCCATGGCTTTCATAGTGTAGTGTCAGAATTGGCCACGGCTGAAACACTGACTGGAGCTCAGGGAGTACATGATGAGGTGACAGGAATACTGCTTAGGCAGCTGGAGTTTGAGTTGTGTTTCCCTACAGAAATCTGTGTTTATGTTAGCAGCAAACACATTTGCTATGCAAAGTGACCTTGAGTTGTTTTTAGCAGAGCTGATGCAGCTTGCCTGCAGACCTAGGTGAATTCTCTGTCTCCTTTGTATGGATTGCTGACTCTGGTTCACAGTTAACTCTCGATTCCTTATTGATATGCTTTGCAATCAGCTTGGAATTTTACACTCTGTTCCTTACATATTGTTTTTTTTTTTTTTTTAAGTACCTGCTTCCCTTCTGAACTAAATTTGGTTTTGTTTGCAGTTTGTTTTTAACTAGAGGAATTTCTTGTTTAATAATGGCAGATAGGCACCTAGACCATGTTTTCAAACATCTTCCAATCATCGTTCCTGTTTTTCTGCTTCAGTTCTTTCTTCTAACTGATTAGGGTTTGTAATTGTTTTCAACTTTGTTGAATTGACTTCTCATAACAAATAAATTGATATGCACATATGTATTTTACCATCACCAGCACTTGTTTGTGCATGTGCACTCGCTCTTTCAGTAATATCATCCATGCAAGTGCTTGCCCAGGAATTAGTGTTTCGCTTATTTACATGTGATGAAAGTAATAAACTCATTATTACTTTTATTTAAACAACTGTTCCTTGTAGACTCTGGGCATCAGTTTCTCTGCAGTGTAGATGAGGACATTGAATACAGACTTTCTGTGCGGGCAATGCAACACTTTCAGAATTGGGTGAATTCTCTGGTGACAGTGACAGGGCCCAAGGAAACGGCATGGAGCTGTGTCAGGGGAGGGGCAGCTGGTGGTCAGGGAAAGGGTCTGCACCAGAGGGTGGTGGGCATGGAACGGGTTGCACAGGGCTGTGGGCATGGCCCTAAGCTGCATGGCCCCAAGAGTTCAAGAAGCATTTGAATGATGCTTTCAGATAAAGGATGCTTTCAGATTTTGGATGGTCCTGTATGGAGCCAGGACTTGGACTCGATGGTCATTTCATCAAGTTTGGTCTCTTCCAACATGCAGTATTCTGTGGTTCGGAGCTACTTTGCAAACATAACTGTACTGAAAAGTTTATTGCTAAGTTAGAGTACATGGTGTGATTTGCTGTCTCAACTTTAGTCCCTTTGCTTGGAGTTTCTTTGGATTTCGAGAGAATAGGCTGAACAGGGGCAGTCTTACCTTGTCCTTGCATGGTTTGGACAGATAACCTTAGATGGGCCAAAAAAGCTCATGGAAAGCCATAGCCAGGCTCACTCCCCCAGAGAACGGTCTGAGGCAGTGGCCCGATTTACAGAATCACAGAATGGCCAGGGTGGAAGGGACCTCAAGGATCATGAATCTCCAACCCCCCTGCCACATGCAGGTTCACCATCCTCCACATTTAATACCAGATGAGGCTGCCCAGGGCCCCATCCAACCTGCCCTTGAACACCTCTGGGGACGGGGCATCCACAACCTCTCTAGGCAGCCTATTCCAGTACGTCACCACTTTCTCTGTAAATAATTAGATCCTCAAACACTCTGAAGGAAGATCCTATCTGTAGATTATGTGTGATGCTTATAGTGTTTGGGTACACTTAACACATCTAGAAAAAGGGATAATAGTTATAAGTTGTTCTCCTTTCTGGTCATTTGAACCTCTCTGGAGGGATAAACACTGAATTTTTTTGTAGCATAACTGAGTAATTCTATTTCTTCATTACTTCAACTCCTGCCATGTATATATTAGTAATTCAAATCCCTTTCTTCTCTTCTTTGTACTCTTAATATTAGTTTTTATATAATTCACTGTCCTTTCTTACATTTTCCTTTTGAGGATTGAGTGCATCTCACGAGTACTCTGATTCAACTGGCTTCTGTTTAGACTGATTTCACTTCTGCTGTGGTAGAAGTTTCTGAATGTCAGAGAGTTCACAGGGTTTGAGAATAAAGATCTACAGAGCAAAAGCATTCTGTATGGGGAAAGTGGAGGCAGCAAATCCAGCGGCTAATGGGACCTGGCCCTGAAGAGAGTTCCCATAAATGCAAAGTGCTGTTTGGTCTATGACTAGTATTTAGTCATAGAATAACTCAAGTTTAATTGAAGATTTGTAAAAGAGAATGATTTCTACTGTTTTTCTGAATGCTACTTTTGTTAAGCTAGTAAGAAATGTGCCCAGCCCTTTTTTGTTCTAGACGGTCTCCAAAAAGGGGATAAACTATATTCCACAGTGATACAGAATGAAGGAGATGGATTGGAAAGAGCACAAAAACAGTAATGAATTAGTATGCTGGTCCATATATTAAAGTATCGCCTCAAACAGAAGTGTTGCATGAAATAGAAATATATTGACTTAAAAAGTGGGTGTTTTTTAACAGCTATTTGCATATGAGAGGCCTTTGCCTTCCTTGTTATGTTACTACTAAATTTCAAGTTATACATCGGTTAATGTCTGCTAATCTAAAAAACAAAACCTACTGCTTCCTTCAGAATTTAGAGCAAAGGATTTTTTAATTTTTTGTCTTTTACTTTCTGGTCTACAGATCAAATAAGCATATGGAGAAAAGAAAAACATTGCAACCTGTACTAACAATCTCAACAGTATATTTCTTTTTGAAGTAAAAATAGATTGAGAAATGAAAGTAAGAAATTCTGCTTTGGTTACTCATGTTAGGAAGATTTTCTTTTTTCTTTTTTTCTTGCTGTTTTCATGGGAAAATCAGAAGTCCCATGTTTACTTCTGTTGTGATAAAGCTGTTGATTTTTTTTCTCTCTGTTGTTGACATGCAAGTAGTATTTTTTCACAGGAAGTGAATAATAAAAAGACTCAGAGCCAATATACCACCAGGGCAAAACCACACGCTGTGCATTAGCGCTTAAAAGATTCCCATCCCACTTCTCTCTTTGCATCAGTCCCATAGTCCCTAGAGCTAAGCACTTCCCACACAGATTGATGTGATAGATTTGCAAATACTGGCAAGAGCACAGAAGAGACTGTGTTGTGAGCTTAATGGTTGAATTGACTGACAGGCTTGTATTACTTTATTTTTTTTAGGTCAGTTTTGGCAAGGATTTGAAAACATGATAGAATAAAGGTTGAAATGTTTTCTGAAATTATAATCAAAATATCATGCCTTAGATTTATGCTGTAAGCACTGTGCCTGATGTTGAATTGGCAAAGAACATTCGCTGGTGGGATGTCTGAAAAGTCATGAGAGATTTGTAAATCAGTTCCATGTGGCATGCTACCTATTTGTTATTTTCTTCTTTTATCTCTTAACAGGAAAGGATATGTAGTTAGATGATATAAATGGCAGTATAATGTGTTGGGTGTTTTTGGTGTGTTTTTGTTGTTGTTGTTTTTGTTCTTGTTTTTTGCATTTATATTGCACTGAGATGGAAGATGAGTTAATCTGTGGAGGCTGTTATCATGAAGTTCTTATTTGATTTATTTATGTTTAACTGGGGACCTGTCCTCCTATGTAAGTTATTCCGACAACTGTAATATCTTAATATTTCTTGAATCAGACCCCAAATTTCCCATTTCTATCCAATGTCTACTAAATCCATCCTCCTAAATAATCCCTGGTCAGCCAGTTTATTGTTAGGCTTTGTTTTCAAATTGTTACTGGGTTCTTCTGAATTGTCTCCAGTTTTGCATTCCTGTCATGCTCTTGCTATTAGAAAGGAATTATTTTCGACTTTATCAACACATGGGTTTTGAAAGGACTTCTCAAGCAGCAAAATAAACAGCCTCTCTTAAGTGTTAATGGACAGCAGAAAATCACCCTAATCATTATTGCAGAGCAGATGATTTTCTTTCGTTTAACCCATAACTGGTTGTGAAAGAAGAAGACAGCATTAAAATAGAGCTGCAGCTGTCTTTTTTTTTTTCTTCTTTTTTTTTTTTTTTTTTTTTTTTTAAGTATGACTCTTTATCGTTCCAGATTTTCTAGATTGCCTACCCTCTCTGTGGGTTTGAGACTTGCTCCTTTCCACAGCTGTAGCCCAGGCATTGCAATCTCGGAGCACTCAGCAGTAGTGCTGCTGGTCAGAACCTGCTCCTGACAGCACCATACTAGAAGGAATGGCACGACAGGCAGCCTCTGATCCCGGCATTGATTGGGCATACAGAAATTATCTGACAGAGATCTACAGCAAGGCTGTGGCTTGCTTTCTGTTTTTGAAGACGGATCGAGCTTTTAATACCAGTTCAGGCAAAAAACCAACAGCTACAACTGTTTACAAGGAAAGTTGGTGTGTCAAAATCGTAAACTCAGTTCCAGGTTACATTATAAGTGTATGCCGTGTTCGCCAGCGGGGACTGGCAGATGCAGTATCAAACATCTGTTCAGTAGAGTTGAAGTTTCTGTGTATAAACCAGTGCTGAAAGTAATCTTTAATTTTTAAGAGCTTCTCAATTTTGTGTAACAGCCCTCTCCTCAAAAACAAAACAAGACAAAACAAAACAAAAAAACACCCACCACAAAACAAAACAAAAATCACAACTGAAAAAAACAGAAGGTTTGAATACTGACTTTTGCTATCCCCAAACAAATCTGTGGCCCAACAAATATTGACTTTTTTCATCACTTGAGTGATGAAGTTTCAGTAGCAGGAGGGGAATATTTCTGGGCTGAAAATACACCTCCGTGGTCAGCTGGGGCTCTCTTGAGCTGCTGTATGCTCCCAGCAAAAAGGAAGCAAAACTGGGTTTCCTGCATATGAGGGATTGTTTGGCATGTCAGCTATTTTAAGTATTGTCACCAGCCACTTCTTTGAGCCGTGTTTTAGAAGAAAGTATGAAGTAATGTTTCCTGCAAAGCCTGGTCTGATGTTCTCTGGTGGTCTCAAATACAGCATCAGAGAAGATGAATATTCTGTGTGAATTCAGTGGGCCACAACTGGAATTAAGTATGAGGCAGACTGCAGAGCTCTGTCAAGAATAGGGCCCTCTAGTCATATTCAGAAACAGAGCGTTAGCTACCTGGAAAGTTTTGAATAGAAAGTCTGTCACCTTGGAAGATTGAATTGGATAGGAGTCAGGAGGATCACAGTTCCAGCACTAGGGATCTACTCTCGAGATGGCTTTCACTTTTGGTCATGAAGTGCATACGTTCCTGGGCCTCAGTTATTATCAGTATGTGTTATCAAGGGTGACTGTGAATATTTTAGAAGAACTTTTGCACAATAAGCAGTTCCTTTCCTGAGTTTGCTTGGTTCACTTCTCCCTGAAATAATCAAAATGCTGCTGCTGTCACAGAGTGCTCTGCTTCGCTCCAGATTATTTTCTACATCAGTTCATGACTTGCAGTTCCTGTGGACTACAAATTAATCCTTAGGAGTCTGTTGACATGTACTGTACATCCAGGTTCTCCAGCATATTAATTTGACTACTGATGTAGAAAATACCAGTGGCCGTAAAGGTATATTATGCAGTTCATTTTTGTGTTTATTTTTATGTATAATCCAGGATTTTACTTATTTAAATGTGTAATCACCGTTAGGACACTTTAGGCTTGAAAGCAGAGTAATGTATTGGCAATATATTTTTAAGGATGATTTTTTAAATAATATAAAAAAAAAAAAGAGAGAAAATAAAGTATGTTCTTTCAAATGAAGCTCTGAATTAATAATGATTCCTTATGGCTATATATACTGTATAAAGTGTATATATATATATATACACTAGAAAGTAGCCATATAAAAGTCTGGGCTTGAGTCTAGAGCTGCAGTCCCATTCTAAAGTGGATGCCTGCTTTTCCTTTTCCATAAAAACTAAGGAGGCCTTGGGCTGATGCAGGGGAAGGGGCAAGCCACGGTCCCACCTTTTTGGGATATGCAGCTTTTGGGATTTGGAAATTAAAGAATATTTCCGTGCACTCCCCTCTTTCTTCTGCTACTTATTCCTGGGCTGTGTCTAGCAGCAGTACTGCGTGGTTTTGTTGGGAGTGGAAAGGTCAAATGTAAGTCAGTAGTATTTTTTTTCTCCAAGCTGGTACAGGCTTATCACAACCTGTGTTTGTATTTACACAGTTTGGGAACAAAACTGTTTTCTTTTTTTTTCTTTTTTTTCTTTTTTTTTTTTTCCTTTCTCCCTCTGCTCAGCAGAGTGCTTGGAATCCCAGAAGTCTGGGCTGGGACAGAGTGGCTGAACGCCAGAGAGCTGCCACCCCTCTCCTAAACAGGGAGCCGTCAGTCTGGGGATGGACAGTGGGTCAGTGGCAGTGGAGGGGGAAATCTCCTACACTGGAGACTCAAGGCAGCTGGGCAAAGGGATCAGTAAATATCTTCACTCCACTCTGTTGCATTACACACTCTTCAGAAACCCGCAACGTTTAATTTAAATCCATTACACATGCCACCCTAGAAGCAGAGCCTTATATGTAGAGTGCATGGGCTGTCCTATTATGGGAAATCAACTTCGTTTTGAGGGAAGCACGGAGCATTGCTTCTGCGCAAGTCCTGGAATTTGAAACATGTAGGGGCCTCCAAAGAGCAGGGCACGAGTTACGGTGCCGGCTGGGTGGCAGCGAGGATCCCCGGCTCTCCCTGCCCAGCACGGACCCTGCTGGCTGCATCCCACCGAGGCTCCCGCTGCGTGCTGCCCTGCGAACTTGCCGGGGTTTAGGTGGGAACACACACGGCTGTCAATCTGCAGGGACGAGCCTCATTCGAAAGCGACTGAAGCAGCAAAGTGGGAATATACTTTGCCAAGAAGCGTTTTACTGTTGTTTTCTTTTCCTCTGTTTTGTGGAGAGATTTCATGTCTGCTCACGTGCTTTGGTATGAGGAAGTGGAAGATGATTGTAAGTACCAACAGCCTGATGTGATTGATCACAACGTTCGCTCTGACAGAGCGGAGTAGTCCTACGCAACCCACTAACTGCATGCATTTTTAAATGTTTACTTTCAGAGCCTGAAGGAGAGCACCGGGAGGGGGGGAAATAAAGAGAATTTTTTGGTCTCTGTTAGGGGGATAAATCCTGTTCACTGTATATAAAAGAAGTCTTCCAAAAATAGTACTCAATTCTCCTCAGAATACAAATAATACATTTCTTCCTGAGGTTTTCCACTTGTTGAAGAGTGGGGTTAAGAAAACCTATTTAGAAAACAGATCAATATAGCTGAAAAAAAAGTGTCATTGGACTAACAGTTTGGCAACACATCAAAGGTGTAATCAGCTGCTTTGAACTTTAATGTCATACGCCATTTCCCTGCCTCATGCTAACTTAGGCTGTAAGGGATCTCTCTTGTCACCAAGCTGTCTGGTGGCAGCCGAGCGAGGGGGTGGCAGCTGAGCTCTCCCATACACTTCCCAGAAAAGAGCAGGCGTGTTTTCCAGACGTGTGCTTGTTTCTTAGTTTAAAGCTGTCCTTTATGTGCATCAGGAGAAAAATTGAGGATGCCGAGAGTAAAGAGAATGAAGGGAGCCTAGAGGAAAAGAATGAGAGAGCATTTTAAAATCCATCTACCACATGCCCAGACTATCTTTCTTCTCCCTCCCCAGTCCAGGCTTCCCAAAACAGATTGTGCTGAAAAAAATCCAAACTGTCAATATTGTCCAGACTTAATCTGCAGTCTCCACCCTCTGCTTTATAGTCTATTTTCGCTCTTCCACTTTTAGAGTAGCAACAGAATTCCTGCTTCTCTTTTATTTTTCTGAGGCCAAGGAATATGTACACGCTGTCATTTTCCCCCATAGCATATGATGAGCTGTATCCCCCTCCCTTCTGATGGTGCTTCTTGAAAATAGGAGTAGATTTTGTGCCTTTGAAGCTAAAAACAGAAAATGCCAATGTGCAAGTATGATCTTATACCATAGTTTATGTTCTCTTTTTCAAGATGAAATCAAATTGCATTTTCTTGGTGAGAATTACTGTAAATAAGTCTTAAGTCAGCCTTGTGCAGAGGCTCAGCAGTGGTTGCACTCTTTTCTTGTTGGACGCAGTCTGACAGTTCAAGAAGGGATAGAATTCTGAATTCTAGAATTCAGCATCGCCATCTATTAAATAATGAGGCTTCTCATTATTCTGAAAATACCCTGTACTCCCAAGTTGGACTTGAGAGTAAGAGGTGTTATGGGAATTCCTTAAGGAATTTTACTCCTTTTGGGCAACAGAGCACACTCTAGAACCAGCTACATGGTGCCTAGCCTTTTCACCTGCCATCTTTTGAGAGGAATGAGGAAAATTTGTTACCTTCCTTTTTCCGTCAACTGTCTCTTCAGGACAGTCAAAACATCAGTCCAACTGCTCAGCCTCCAGGAGGAGAGGGAGCAGCAAGGGAACTAGGTGGGTGCTCACTAAGTAAGGCAGAAAGATCTTTGCTGCTTTGCACAGAAGTTAAAATTGCACTCTAAAGATGTAGTAGGTGAAAGACAGAAAAAAAATAGCTGCGTTAGAGCTTTTGAAAAATATGAATAGCAAACCAGATTTGCATCTAGCAGATGAATAGCATTCATGACAAGAGCCATTAAATCACTTGCTAAATCGTGTCACATAACTACGTTTGTATCTTAAATGAAAGGGAGCTGTCCTAGCGCTTCTTGGGAATTATTTAGCTGAAAAGATTTCCTCACCTGTATCCTGACTCTTTTAAAGGGCAAGACATTTTTCTCAATAAAATTTGGTATCATGTTGTGAAGGTTTTTTATAGTTGCTTTTCAATTAAGAAAAGAAAGCCCTTATCTGCACTGTGTTACAAATGTGTCCAAAATAATCCTCTCAAATTTTCCCACAGCCTTCAACTCAGGATAGGCCACTTCTCCCACCTGTTCCCCGTGCTTGATTTGCTTCTTTCTTGGTACTGGGACAAAAACTTGTTGCTTTTAGAGATGAGAGTGGTCACTTATATCTCAGCTTTGCTTTTTTAAATCCATCCTTTTTCTTATTTTAAAGTCTTCTCTCAAACCCTGTCTGCCTCTGCCTCTGCCCTTTTCTCGTCTCTCTGCCCACGCTGTAGCAGTAAAGGCAGGTTCTCTGTCTCCTGTTTGCTCTTACTTCTGATAAGAATGACCTTTCACAAACATTCACCACCTTGAGCTTCGTTTCTTTCTTGAGCCCTTCCATGAACTGAACAGTGCAGCCTGAGTTAGAGTGGAGAATGCTTTGTGCCATCTTTTCTACAGATTCATTGACAATGACCCCCAAAGAATAAAGCAACAGAGAAATGAGATACTGTCAATTTCACTTGGTTTTAATTAAGATGAGATTACTGTAAACTTTATCTCAGAAGCCACCCTCCCTGGGGTATTCAGTATTGTATGTGATATTTCTTTCTCTGGCAGATACAAGCCTCTTTGTGTCCTTAATCTGAAATGGAACCAAACTCTTCACACAGGCATCCTCTTTTTCTGCATGGATTTGCACAAAGTGGTGACTAAAAATAGAATTAATAATCAAACCAGGGCCAGTACAGAAAAGAAATGAAACCTGCCTGAAATGTGGTGACTAGAAGGGCTCTTGCCAGTTATGGTGTTAATATAGCAAGGGTCCATCTAGATTTGGGTTTTAGCTCAGGTCAGCAGTGTGCTTCTGAAGTAAATTATCCAATGTCTCTGCTTACCACTGTGTGCTGGTAGCTGTCCCAGAGCGCACAGGCAGCATCTCTTTGGGAGGAAACCAAAATAGAAGATGCTCTCTGAGAGCTCAGCCAATGGACACCAAATTCAGAATGATGTTGCGAGGCACTACGCCCCAGGTTAGTGCTAGGTTGTCAGCACCAGTTGCTTCATCCTGCCGAGACCCTTTCTGTTGGGCCATGCAATGTTCCAGGGCTGGAGATGACTCAGTGAGATGGGAAGAGGATGGCTGCAAATCTCCTCAGATAATGTATTGAGGAAAGTACTGCTGGTGAAGCCTCTTCCCAGCCTATGCTGTCCTGGCTTCTCAGACCTAAAGTCATCTGCTTGTCCCTGGTCCCCAGCATCATTGCTGACCCCACCTCACACCAGGGCAGTGTGATGCAAGTGAAGCTGAAAGTCCTGTGAAAATGTATCTTTTTTCTTTTTGCTATTTCTATTTTTTATTTTTATTTTCTTAACGGAAAAAGATTCAATTATGTTGCTAGTAGAATATAATTTACTGTATAGTTGCTGATCACATGAAGTTATTTATAACTGAAAAGGTAAAATATTTGAGAAAAGAAACAAACACAAAGCACATTAACCCTTAAATAATACTGTGAAATTATCTGAGCCTGAGATTTGTCCAAAGGCATAAGCTTTTTTACGTGATCACCTGAGGGACAGGATTAAGCTCATCTATCTTCGTCATGGATTACTGATAGACAAAATCACATTCAACTGGATTGTGAACCGAGCAGCCTTGATTTGAAAAGACTGATGTTGATTTTCACAGTACATTTTCAATTAAATGTTACCCAAAAGCTAAATCATCATTTAGGAGGATAACCACTGTACTGTATTATAGCTTACCACTGAAAGGACTCCTCAATAAATTTAGCAGAACTCCATAGCATCACAGTGCTGTCGAGGAGAACGCACTTGCAATAATACTGGATCACTGGCAGGGGAGGTAGAACAGTATGGGGAATTTTAAATAATTTTGCCTTATCAAAGCCTGAGCTTTGTGGAGAGAAGAAATGATGGTTAGCAGACTGTGGCTTTGCAGAGAGACTTGCCAGCTGGGCTGTACCAGAGAACGTGCTTGTTCATCTTCCCAGGAAAACATGTGGAGCAGATAAGATGTTTGTTTTGGTTCGCGGTACTCATTGCAGATACTACAAAGCCTTGCACTCTGTGCTTCTTGCTATATCTCATTTGCAACAGATTGGAAAAGATTTTAATGATGTGTTTTGAAGGATAGATAGTCTGAATTTTAAGAAAGTCATATTCTTCCTTTGTTCTGATTGCAAGTTCTGTTTTAATCTATGGGCGTTATTTAGAGCATGAAGCTTATTTCTAGGAGGTTTCCTGGTGCTTGCTTTCTTGGTTTTGTAAATAATCTAAATCTGTAAGATTAATATTTTATCATTTGCTTGCAGTCTTTCATTCCTAAAGGGAAAATGTTGTTTGCAAATGTTGCAAGCATGTGTAGAAGAAAGTCAGATTAATGCAAAAGGGTATGTCCTTATAATTTTGGATATATACTTTCATCAATATATGTTACATGACAGCAATTAAGATAGCACATTTCTTAAAGATATTTTTAAAGGATGATTATCTTAACAGATAAATTAGAATAATTCTAGTCATAAAAATGATAGGTGTGAAAGTTTCCTCATAGAAAAAAATTACATAAATATTCTAGTCCTTAGGGTGGTTTTGTTTTCTGCAGTATTTTTCTATGATACATACCAATGGCTTGGAGATTCCTTTTAAAAAACAAACAAAATAAACAAAGACTAATATATGCTGCTTGTAGCTTGAAATTCTGCTGTGTGTAGAGATACGACCTAAATGAAGACTCCGATGAGGAACCCATTTTTCTTACCCTACCTTTTCTAAAAAATTTTGGGAGACCCCTAAGGACCCATGGGACAAGAGCCATCTGAGTCAAAGTTCCAGCTGGACTCATCAAATCCTCTGTGCCTGCTTCTTTTGACCGTATAATTTCTCTTGATGTTGGTAAGGCTTGAGAAAGTAATCTTAAAAAGAAGGCAGGCTGGTATTTCCTTGAAGCATACACTGGATGAGATATATGGCACTGTCCTGATGGAAGACACCAAATACATGTTTCCTGCACAGTGTGGAGGCTGCCATCCCATGTGAGATGTCAGGGTTGACAGCATGTGACTGTGGGTCCATGGTGCCCGCCTGGGGCCTTGCCGCATCTAAAATGGGCGCCCGCCACCTCTGGCTGAGTGCCTGTGTGCACACACACTTGTAAGGGAAATTAGCCACGCGTAAGGCTTTTAATTTTGTGTAGTGCAGGGAATTGGAGGAATTTAAAGGGTGATTGGAATTTGACATTTCTGCCTCTTTATTCTGAAAGATACTTTGATTAAAGTGCTGGAAGGCTCGACTAATGGAGGCGTTGCTGCTATTTCAGATATACTGGGTATGTGATTTGAAGGCAAGCCAAATCACAATGAGATGGAATAATGATGTCCTTGGTTTATTTTTTTCCTTGGCACATTCAGGTTTTGATTGGATTCTGAGCAAGGCAACAGTTTTTTTTCCCAGAAAACTGTGCTGGTCCTTGGGGGCTTGCAGCCTGCTATCAAAGCGCAGGCCTTTTCTCGTTAAGGTCATGGGTTGCAGTCACAGGAGATGAGGAGAAAAACTAATGGGGTGGGGGGAGGGAGAGGGGAGGAAAAAAGGAATATTTCCTTACTGGACTTAATCAGATACAAGATTCTTACATTTCTCTAATAAACAGTCCTACAGCAGCAAGACTTGTGATTATGTTGACCTAGTAGCTGATGGCATATGCTTCAAAAGTCCTGTGGAAAACTCCAGTTTCCATCTGTTCTACCTCCAACCCTATTCCACACCTTGCAATGCACATGTATTTCAGTAGTTTATGTTTTTCTTGCATTTAAAAAAAAATTTTGCATGTTCCTTATAAAAGACTGTTCATGAATTATTTTCTCACTGAACAAAGCTCACAGCTTCCCAGCTCTTGCTGAGTTGTTGGAAAAAAATATTATTTTTTTCTAATTCCATTCCATTTCTTTTTTTTAAGATTGGTAACATCATATAGTCAGGCTCTTTTGAGGTGTTAGACTACACCTTCTGAAGTGTCTGGACAGAGGACACTAAATAATCTGGTAGAATCCAGGAGACAATCTGTCATAAATGAGTTATGCTGATGTCAGGAATAAGTGAAAAGTATGCCCATCTCCTCAATATGGGAGAAAATACTGCTAGATGTACAGCTGTTCTGTGTGTGGCATTCCTGGGTTTACAAAGTGAGCCAGCTCCCCAGCTTTTCCAGGCTGTTTTACCTAAGCCAAAGCTGATTAGTTCACAAGGGAAACATGAAGATGTCTGTTCAGGGTGGGAATTGAGAAGGAAGGCAGCACTTCCTGCTACAGAGACCACAGTGAGATGATCTCAGGGGCAGTGATCCTGTCCAGCTTGGAAGGAGCTCCTTGGATCTGCCCAACTGAAAAAAAAACAAGAAGAATTTCAGAAGATTCTAACCTGTTATGAACTGATTATGAATTTGTAGATAGCCTTACAAATTTAAATGAACCTAATTTAAACTTTGTGTTGTGAAGACTGTTAGCAGCCCAAGAGGAATTAATATTTTGCCCTATGCTTCAAGGAAACAGTATTTTTTTATTCATTTCATGTGATTTGCTGTCAACTTCCCATCATGTGATTTAGTACATGTTTAAGGCTTATTCCCCGCCCCACCCTTCAAAATCCTGCAAATTATGCTGAAAATAGAAATTGATATATTTTTACACCAAATTCTGAAGCCACCATTTATAAATGCTTGGTAGACTGATGGTTACTCACTCTCAAAAAATGTAGAAGATCCAGATTAAAGTGTTTGCTCTGCTTATGCTCTGTTTACAGAAGAGAAAGCTTCAGTTGCATTGGATGTTGAGTGGAAACCAAAGGTGAAGCCAAGTTACTTTTCATGAAAAGGGATTCTTGTTTTCTCGCCAGCATGCGAACAATTCCTTTTATAGTAGTCTGTAAAGGACAAGCGTGTTACAGAGTTGATTCTGTCCTTTCTGTTCTTCTTAATAATTAAAAAGCTCTAACAGAGTAAGGACGGAAACATAATACTGTGAAATAAGTGGTGAATTACACAAGCAGTTGTCTCATGTAGAATGTAGAACACTTAATGGGAACAGAAGTTTTATCAAGATAGGAAATAATCATGAATCTGATTTTTAAATATTTTTCTTAAATTATTTTAAATTTCGTGATATCTGCAACCTTACAACTGAATGACTCAGGGTGGCTATGTGATACTGATATGCTTTTAAAAATTGTTGTTTTCATCAGTCCCCTCATCTTGCTGTAGAGCACTGACTTTGTACTTCGTATCACCTTACTCTATTTGGAGTAAAAGATATCCCCAGTGAAATGACATTTCCTACCTGATTGATGAAAACTTTAGGGACTGTCAGTTGGACCACATTTTTGCCTTGGGAAAATAAGTGAGATTACATAGTCTCTCTTTATGTCCTGTCAGAAAGAAGATAAATATATTCAGAATCAATCCCAAAATCCTTCTGTTTTAGCACAATAACTACCACAATAAGGTTTTTCAACTGTTAGAGCTAAAATTTGTAACTGGAAATATGTTATGCTTTGCAACCACCTGAATGTTCACCGTTTTGTCTTGTAAAGATAAACTGGTCTTCTTAGGGAAGAGCTGCTGAACCATGGATCATGAACTCTTTCTACTGATGCTGTTTTTGGCTCTCATTATTTCTTCTTTAGACTTTCCCTTTTCTCTGGGCTATGCATATCCTTTGCTTTACTGCTTTTGTTTCTTTAAATAGTTTTCCTTCTCCAAGGCGACTTCCTAGTTTTTGCATATTATCTTAAGCTGACTTAACAGTCATTTTGCCAAATCTTCCCAGATGCTGCTTCTGCTGAATTGATTCATTTTTTCTTATGACATGTTGTAGACAAATGTGAAGAAGAGCTTGCTTGACCAGTAATCCTCTCTTTAACTGAAGAAAGGACAGAGTTTGGATGATGCGGTCTGACATATTTTTCCCTAAATTTACCTATTGTAGGCAGAAAGGTTTTTTGACTCTTGCCTGGGAAATTCTCATCTAGAAAGTGAAAAATGTCCTGGCCATAAATAGTAGCCAAGGGATTCAGTTTCTCCTGGTGCAATAAGTCAGTCTTTAGAGGTTTTTTCACCAATGAGAAGCTCCTAGGGGTTGTTACAGCTGTCTTGGAATGCCTCCAGAAACCATTGCTCAGCCTATAAACTGATGAAATTTCACAGAGTCACAGCCCAGCTGAGACTGGAAGGCCCCTCTGGAGATCATCTAGTCCAAATTCCCTGCTCAGAGTAGGGTCAGTGAGGGCAGGTTGCTCAGGGCTGTCAACTCAGGTTTTAAATATCTCTGAGGATGGAGACTCCACAATCTCTCTGGCAGCCTGTTCTAGGGAATGATCACACTCACCACAATGTTTTGGTATTTTTTTTTTGTGTCTAAATAGAATGTCCTGTGTTTCAATTTATGCCCATTTATCATACTGTCAGTGGGCACCAAGAAGAATAGTTTGGCTCTGCCTTTTCCACTCTTTCCAATCTGCTAAGATCCCCCTGAGCTTTCTCTTCTCCAGGTTGAACAGTCTCAACTCTCTCAGCCACTCCTTGTAGGAGAGATGCTTCAGCCTGTTTCATTTCAGCTGAAAATGATCCTTCCCTCAATGCCTTCCAGAATGCCCACATCTCTCTTGCACTGGTCAGCCCCACTCTTCTCTGCACTGGAAGCATCTCACCAGAGCTGACGAAAGGGGAAGGATCAACTTCCTCCAGCTGGTAATGCTGTCTTTAATGTAACCCAGGGTACTGCTGGCCTTTGCTGCAAAGGTACAGCTGGCTTACGTCCAGCTTGGTTGGTTGAAAAAGTTTTTCTGTTCACCTTGCTGGCTATTTGCCTAATCTATGTTTTGTAAAAATGTGGTTATTGTTCTGAAGACTTATTGGCAGTTTACCCTTGAGTGCAAGTATGCTTACAAAGCCTGACACACCTTTAGTTTAAATAAGTATAAATACTGAGATTTTAGTTCTTGTATCTTGAATTAAAAAAAAATAATAATAATAAAATTAAAAAATAAATGAAAGTAAGCCCCTTAAAATGTTTCTTGCCTTCCAAAGATGTGCACTTAACCAGTGCACTTACCTAACACAGTTTCTCTAACAGAAGAACTGTGGTTAACTTTGTAGATTAAACCTTTAGATGTAGATATATTGTTTGTTGCATTTGTTTCGTTATCTTGTTATAATCTTCTGTTACAGTCTTAACCTCTGATTATTCCTGATTATTTTAAAGTTAAAAGAAACTAAAAATGTACCAAGAAATTCAGAAATCTTCTAGTGGGATGCCTCCCACTTGGGAACCAATAAAAAAACTTAAACAGTCTTTACTCAGAAAATTGTAAGATCTATTTCTATACAGCAGCTTTTTATAAGAGAGGGGGTATTTTTGAGCCAAAAAGGAAACATACTGCTTCCAGGATTCCTTAAGTTGATTCTACCTTATTCAAAGTTATATTCTGTTTCAATTTTACAGCAAATGAATTTGCCTAATCTCTATTTTTATTTTATGCTATTTTATTGTAATCCTTTGTATTCTAATTTGCATCCTCTGGAGGCTATTTCTTGGTCTACAGCTATATTCATGGCTGCAGCCATTCATGAGAAATTGCTTTCAGAAATCCTGCATGTCTTTCTCATGCAGAAACAGCACAAAATTCTGGGATAACAGCCTGAGGCATTTTTCTAACAAACACCAGAGATTATTTTATGTTTGTTTGCTTATAATGATGTATTTCTACGGTAAAAATCCCTGTTTTTTTTTTTTTTGGGGGGGGGGGGGGGAAGGGGGAGGGGAAGAAGGGAGGGGATGGGCATGAGCTGGGGGGAGGACGGGAGTGGGAGGGGAGAATGCATTACCAGGGAGTTGCTGTACCTGATTTCAGAATATGCTAACAATTTCCATTGCACTGCATATTTTATACTATCTAGAGGATACAGTTTGAAATAAAAATGAATGTGTCACAGTTTGCTTTATTTACAGTTTAGATATGTAGTGTGTAGTCAATGTATCTATAAGCATTACTTGAATATTAATTGCTTATATGCTGTGCAAAATCCTGAGGTCAGAAAGGGATTCTGAATTTGTAATCATCATAGCCAAAACTTAGTGTGTTTCTGTAGATGAATATTGAAGTTATATTGGCAGAAGACAGCAGAAACATATTTCCTAAATGAAGAGTGAAGTTGCCATTGCTGTGGTTCGGTCTGAACTCAGAGCTGGGTTCAATCAATGATATTTCTGGAAGGAGAGTCCTAGAGATGAATTTATGAAGCTTCAAGTGTTCTGTATGACAGCGGTCACACTTACTAGCTGTTAACACAGTTGTCAAAAGATCTAGTTATTCTGAAGGGCATCACTGGGTTCTTGGTAACATGGTAGGGAGGGAAATGGAAAGAAGATATTTTAATAATTACAGCATTTTCTCAGTGAAAAGATGCATGTATTGTGGAAAGTCCTTCAAAATTGATGTTTGTGAGGAAGAAAAAAAGGCAAATAATATCACTTTGGTTTATGTCATTATATAGCCATGATTCAAATAAATTCATAATCTAACAGTAACATAATCTATGTGGATTGAATGATTCAATCATTATAATTAACATTGATATAACAATTGAAAGTACTATTTGTGGGAAATCGTATGCACACTTCAATTAAGCTGTGATATAAATGCAATTTAAAATGTTACTGCAGATTTTAAGTGTAACACTCAAGCCTGACTTCATGCTGCGAAACCTTTTTATGGTGCCTTAACTATTAACAATATCATTATCATTTTTAACACACAAAAGTGTCAGTTCTGTTGCATAGTCAGAATTGCACCAAAAAATCAGTGAGTCTCTTATTGTAGAGACTAATAGTTAGCATCCCTAGATTTGCAAAATAATTACAAGGACTTGTTTTGATGATGGAAATATTATGGTACATAGTGGATGCCTTTCAAAGATGGGGGCTGTTGGAGTCTGATGGAAAAGCAGAAAGAAGGCGGCTGTATGAAACTACATGGGGATATGTGGAGTAGAGGCAGGGAAGCAAGCAGCCAGAAGGCAGACAAAGAGGACTGGCAGAAGGAATTGAGATGTGAGAAGGAGATGACAGCCATGGAGCTGTACCAATATAATGCATGTTTGCAAGGAACTTGCATGAGAACAGGAGATGCAGGAGCACTTAAGAGTAACAAACAGGATTAGCCACTATGGTAGCTTATTTTATCTGTCTTAATTTCTCATCTGCATCTTTTTCCCTGTGTCTTCTCACCTGGCTGGCAGGTAGATTTGCAAGATCTTGCTGATGGAGTTACAGCTTCCATGAAATGAGTGAGATGATAATGAGAAAACATGTTTCTAACTCAGAGGCCTTCCTAGTTCTTCCTTTCCCATCATGACAGGCCTGTTTTATGGCCACTTCAGTAGGTCTGTGTGCAGTCCAAATCATATTGTTCTCTGTGTAGAATAAACCATGAAATTTGGTTGATATAGTATGGCATAAATTATGGATTATGCATAAGCTGTGGTGGATCTAACTCATCAAGCCTAAGTTTCTGCTTAGTTTTCAGTGCTAATTGGGGCATCTGTATTATATGTCTTGTCCTCTTGCCCAGTTTATGGATAGGCATACCTGGGTATGAGCTCACTTTTTCTCACTGAAGGTCAGAGAAGAAACTGCCGTAGATATCAGTACCCAGAAAGATTCCGTGGGAGGCTTCTGTGCTTTTCCAGGCAAGTAATCACTGTGCTGACATCTGGTCTCTGGGCCCACTACATCCATGTGGGCTGGGATGCATCCATTTTATGCACTGGAGGCTGCAGGCCATGGAGGGAATGCTGCCATGCATGCAAGGCCTCAGCCTCACAGACCCACGCACTCCTGAAACAGAGATGTATTCATTGGGACTTTGACCGAGTAAATACAGGAATGCTGCCATTTTCACGGAGTCCCTGTTTGCAGCAGTGCTCCCAGTGCTGGTCCTATTAATTATTGTTTGGATAACAGTGCTTTTGCCAAACTATGTGGCTCTGGGTCTCTCTCACTAACGTATTGTCATGGTTCTCCCTTCCCCCCTTTCCTCCCACATCTCCAGAAAAATTGGATTCAGTTTTTACATAGTTCGGATAAAGGAAGTTTGGGAGCCTTTTACTGCTTAGCACAAAAAGCTGGGAAAGTTGAAATGAGACTGATTGCCTTTCTCACCAGGTAAAGGGACTACTGGCAAATGTCCAGCTCAGACTCTTTCTTCACTCCCTTTATTGTCAGTAACTTGAAATTTTTTGAGGTAGTAATATGGATGGCAGTAGCCATTGATACTGAGTTCTTCTATTCCTTTTTTCAGAGAGCATCCTCATTATTGCTAAGAACTGTCCCAGCAGTTACACTGCCAGGCTTGACCCCAAATCATCAGTGAGATAAGCTTCTCACCCTCTGAAATGTTACTCCCTTGCTGCTTTAGAAAGCTAACACCACAACAAAACAAAACAAAAAGCTATCCTCTCTGGAGCCGTAATCATCAAGCAACAAGCAGGAGTTACTGTGGATTTTATTTCCCTGGTATAGATAATATTGCTTCTTGATCTGTGAAAAAGGCTGTTTTCACCTATAGTACTTCGCTGTTTATCTCCAAAGAACACAAGTCTCACTCTATGGTGAGACTTCTTTGAGCCAAGAAAAATAAGCTAAGTACTCTCTTTAACATGGTAGGAATGTTCCTCATCTTCCTCCTCAAAATCAGGTTTTCAAACATTCCAGTGTCTTCAACAGTGAGGCAGTTTGGTTTTCTAGAAAAGCTTTTCTCCCCAGATCGTCTCTTCTGATTGACCATATACATTTATATTTAATTCCCTCTTGATCTCTGCAAACTCCTGTCTTTTCTCCTTAGGATCCTCAATTTCTCTTGCTGTGTTTCGCCTCTTTCTTATTGCTAGATACTTGAATAATGAGGAAACAGATGACAGAGAAAAATGTAGTTCTCTCCTGGGAACCAAATTCAAATCCTTCAACTGGGAGGGAAAAAAAAAAAAGTTTTTATGCTTTTAGAAAAAACAATAACAACAACAATGCTTGCATTTTCCTGTTTATTGTAATGTCTTGTAGTGTGTTTTTCTAGAGGAAGTTGGAAAGTTGGTACTGATTTTCATGTATTTCATATTTGATATGTACTGCATTTGGTGTTACAATACTATGAAATATTAATAAATGTATGAATCTTTTCCCTTGGCATTTACTGTGAAACTTGACTGACTGCAGCTTCTCTGATTTGTTAATTCATATTCCTAAGTCAAGTACAACAATGCTGTGTTCAAAGATTCTTTTTGATAATAACTTGACATCAGTCACAGTGTGAAGACTGTCTGTGATGATTTTCTCTCCTCGACTTGCTGTTTGCAGTGAGGGTGACCTAACTGCCTGCTGTAAGTTACTATTATTTGTCTCCAATTAGGTTTTTGCATCTCCGTGCTGAAGTTTCTTTAAACTCAAAGGAACCCGCAGCCTACTCTTGAGAAAATGTTATGGAAATTTCCCAGTTCACACTTAGAAAATAATTTTACCATTCAAAGATTGTTGTGCTTGGTATGTGCATACAAGGATTAGCTCAGTTTCTCTACAATGGTAATCAGTTACAGTGAAAAAAAATACTGAAACATCACTCAGTAAGGGTTCCTGTTGGTGTTTCAGGCATCTGAGCAAGAGAGTAAGGCTCACTGGCCTTTCTAGAACAATTCAGGGCTTTTCTGCTTCAAGGAACTGGCTTTTGGGGACAGGCAATTGGGTGCACTTGCTAGGTATGCATTCACCCTTTCCCCATTAATACAGATATACGTGTTTTGATCAAAAATTGAGAAATTGTTTCAAGAGCTATTTCACAAGTGTGTGATAATCATTATTGCTTAAATGTACAACATAATTCAGTTTTTGTGGTTAAATCTTTGCCATTCATGCTTTCCATGACTGTTGTTTGAGTTTGCTTCAGACATTTTTAGAGAACTCAGGTTATTCTGCACAGACTTAATAAATTATATTTACATGACATTTATCTGTATCTGTATGTTTGTTTGTATGAGTGAAATGCTGAATAATAGTGTGTTTTCACCCTTTTATTTACTATGTCCATACATGATTACAGAGTGAGAAAAGCCTAAAATCCCGTCATTACAAAAAATATAGGAACTGTACAGATTGTGAAACTGCAATCTCCTTAGTGATAAAGTACAACTAGTGTGCCAGTTAGCTATGCAGAGGCTAAGGGGGGGGGGGGGGGGGGTTGGTATCTAATTGCTGTCTTCAGCTGCCTAGTAGGAAGTTACAAAGAAAATGAAGAAAAACCCTTCTCAGGGGCATGCAGGGAGAGGATGAAACATGTTTCCTAAAATAAAAATTTTGTCAAGATACAAAAAACAATATTATTATTTATTTTTTTCTCACTGTGAGGATCACCAGCTGAGCACGAGGGCAGGTTGCCCAGAGGAGCTGTGGAATCGACTCTTTCGGTTGTGTTTGGAGCTTACCTGAACACAGCCCTGTACTGCTAGACGTGATTGATGAGAGACCTGCTTCGAGCACAGTGTTGAACTAGATGGTGCCTTGCAACATGTATTACTGTGTAATTCTATGTTTGCTTTATGAAAAATGACCTAGTGTTTTTAACTTGCTTAGAAATATAGTTCTAAAGATTTTCTAAGGAAACCACTGAAAATCTGGGAAGTCTTACGTAAATTATCAGTTCATTATTCTTGAAAACTATTTATTTAGATTTTTTATCCCCCTTAACCTGGAGTTTTCTTTGATTGGTTGGTTGGTTGATTATGCATTTTCTTTGTTCACCTAGGAGTAATCTACTGATCCTATTTTGTGCTTAACTGTAATTCAGTGAGATACTGTGCTGTGTTTTTTTGACATAAAGGTTCTAGATTGTAGTCTTTACAATCTTCAGAACTACTTCTCAATGTCACGTATAAATAACACATATTCTAGCATAAAAATTCTTCCTATGCTTATAATACAAACAAGAACGAGCCTTGACATGTTTAGATTTGTTACCTAATGGTACTTAAAGCAGAAGGCTCTTTTCTTGTTGTTGCATGATGCTTGTGCCCTAAGCTCTGCATAGCTGTTTGTCTCGATCCGTGGGCCTTGTGCAGGCCTTCCAATAATAGTTTCCACTGTGCAGAAGTAAGACAGATTTGACCTGGATTAACTGGAGCAGACTCCTAATGAGCCAGATGGATGAACATTCCTGTTTGGCGGAGATGATAGTAGCAATGCTTGCTACAAATATGTCAGCAGTTGCCTTGGTTTTCTCCTAGAGGAAAGAAATGATTTATATCTTTTTCTAGAGTGGTTGAGTAATGACTACTATGAAGCATTTCCTGTATGGAAACCTCATTTTATGTCATTAAGAATTTTCAAGGGGCAGTCCAAAGCTGGAAATGTGAATGAGGTTCCCTCTGTGACCCTGATAGGGAACAACACCTGCCATCTCACCCTGATATGGGTAAAACATCCAAGTGAAAACACTTTCACTTCGCTTTGGTTTTAGGTAGGTGGTTTTCAGAAATGCTGATTTAATTTTTTGTTCAAGGAGAGAGGAAGAGTCACGCTGTTTTGATATTAATGGAACAGAACCGTCTACCTTTAAACTTTGATTCTCTCTTAAATTTATTATGTGCATTAGGTGTTGTCTTTGGTGAAGATGATAGGTAGTATACCTCTAATTTGAATCTGCTGATCAAAGCCTTGGTTGTTTTGCCCATGAGCAGCAGGAAGATGAAATTACTTTGAAAAAAAATGTGCAGGGATGCATGGAGGTTTTTAGTTAATTCACATACCTTGTGTGGAAAGTGGGGAAAGGTCAGAGAAACTGCTCTGAGGTATGTGTCAGGCAATAATTTGTAGAATGCAAAACTGAAGATCCCCACTGCTCAAGTGTAGAAAACCATTGTGTGTGGACGTGCCTGTTCTTCAGGCTGCTTTGTTCTGGCAGCAAAGGAGTGCAGCCGTCCCTGGCTGGCCAACGCCGTGAAACACTATCTGGGTGCTGTGTCATACACACAATGTCGACATGTTGTGTGCAGCTTAAATAGGTGACATTCTCAGTGCAGATCTTTTATCACCTCCCCTTATGCCATCTCATTCAGCTTCAGAAAGCTTTCCCATGGGCTGGAAGTGCTTTTCACAAGGCATGTATGGGATGGGGCATCTTCTGTATGCGAATCGGCTGCCCTCACTCTGCTGTGAGTTTGTGTTTGTGCCAGCTATTGCCTTCCAGGACAAACAAGGGAGCATTTATGAAATGGGCTTATATTCATTTCAAATAGCTACAGATACATGTAAAAGTAGGGAAATACTTTTGAAAGGCAGTGTGTGATAGGAGGGATGACATGGAAAGAGATTGGGTTCTCCTACTTCAATACTAAAAGGGAACAAATCTGTTCCCCAATGTAAAGGTTCCTGCAAATTCGCTGGCACACTGTGAACGATACATAAAGAACACGTAACTTAATAGCTGCTCTTCTAAATTCCATTTTGACCTTTCTGCTATAAAAGACAATTCCTTAGAGTCTCCAAAAGTACAGTTCATCACTCTTTGGTTTAGTGTTACAGAGCAGTATAGTAAGTAATAGACCTTATTACAGTTACTTTTTTCTCTTTGCAAAACCATTTTGCACCTCTTTGACCTTTACAATAAAAAGTGCAAATACAATTCAGCAAATGTTTCCAGTATTCATTTCTGTTATTCCGAGTTACAAATAAGTGAATGTTAATCTATGTGGACTGTATAAAGCCCATTTTATTTCTTTTTACTTTACTCATGCTCTGATAGTTTTTTCTCAGCTCCTCTTCATTCTATGTCCTCTCTTGTTCTTAGTACTTTTCAAAATGCATCCTAACAGACTAGAACAGAATTTCTGTACACCATGGGATTATGTGACAAAAAGCCCTGTAAATCACCATAAGTCAACCATGTAAAATTGATAAGATATTCTCAGTTTCCTATGGCCCTGGGCAGCCTTTTAATCCATTCCTTCCACTACAAACTTAATACCTGAAGGTGTTTTTGTTTGCTCTTTTTTTCCCCTGCTTGAGCCTGTTTGTTTAAACAAGATCCTATTGCTGAGCAGTGTGTATATGCGAAGTAGAGCATTACTAAATTATGAAAGCAGGAGTCATAGACTTTTTGATTGTTAGGGGAACAAAGCAATTTGCCCTTAAGTGACCTTCTCCAAGATCATCATATATTTTGTTGTCATAGGAACTGGGGGGGAAAAAGAAGTCTCCATATTTCTATATGCTTGCATGCAGATTGTATTTCTGCTTGTGGGTGGTTAACTCTGAGGACATATAGATTGGTCTTAAAGGTAGGAGGAGGGTATTTGCTGTCATAATGTCTATTGCTTTTGTGTTTTTATTTTTCCCGAAGGCAAGGAGAGGGTGAATTATGGGAGAAAGTGAGATAGCACTTGAAATCAATGTTTTAAAGGTGTCTTTTGTTTTTTGGTTTTTTATTTGTTCAGTGGAATTATTGAATGTATACAATCAGAATTGCAGCCACACAAGTGGTAGTTTTTCAGTTAACTCTTGCTCTGACACACAGTCTTTGAACTCTGTGAAATTTCCTCTGCTGATGTAAGTGGACATTATTTACTTGACTTTAATTGAGGATCTGGACCAGGGTTTGATCTCTTTTTAGAACTTGTCCAACTTTTCCCTTTATGGCCAACAATGTAGTACCAGATTTCTTCTCGCTGAATACATGTACTATATATAAAAAGTAACTAATGACCTTTAAATAGTTACCATGGGCAATTTTTAGCTTGTTGTAATAGTTTCGAGCTATTTGGATGTCCTGGCTTTGCTACAGTATGCAGCACATTAACATTCCTGAGCCCAAAGGGACATTTACTATGAATTGCAGCAGTGTTTTCCTCTGTGGTGGCTTTCCAGCCTTTCATGTAGTAGACTTCGTATCTGTAGAAACATACAAAGCACTGTATTAAAATATGCTATTGTGGGCCATCTACCAGAAAACAGATTTCAGTCAACAGCTACATACCATGCCACCCTTATCACAGAATCACAGAATCACAGAATCGTAGGGGTTGGAAGGGACCTCCAGAGATCATCGAGTCCAACCCCCCTGCCAAAGCAGGATCCCTACACCAGGTGAATTATCCCTAGCAATACCTTAGCCCTTCCCACAAAGAAAGCACACTCCCTGAAATTTAGAGACTGCCTGTTATTGGCTGGTGACGTGCACTGCAAATGATAATAGTTGCATTAAATTCCAACATGTACACCGTCTGCATCTAAATGCAAAACAGAGGTTGCAGACTAAGATTTGGAAGAATGCGGAAAGCCTATTTTCTGACATAATAGTGTTGAAATGTGCTTCGTAGAGAATGTACCTTCGTGCTGGGAAATCATTTTTTTTTGTACAAATAAAAAGCTGTTAAGCTGTCATTGGAATGACAGTTTTGTTAAGCAGTAGTCCTCAAAACCAGAGGATAGAAATTGAGCGTGACGGTATATAGGCTCCATGCATACACATTTTGCTGATCCTGTGGAATGACAGAGCAGCAAATATGTTACTTGTTTGCAGTTTTTACTGTATTTTAATTTTCCAAACACGTTGAATGTGTTAACCGTAGATTGGACCAATATTATAGAATACAGTAAAGATGGAAAGATCTTGAATAAGGAGAAAAGGAAGAAATAGCTACTTTCTTCAAAGTGCCAAATAAATAACCTAAGCTTTGCATGGAAATAAATGAAAACTGCTTGGTTTTATTGAGAAAAAAAATACCAACAGGTCAAGTTGATGCATGCTTGGTCTGTAACGGGGAGGGGGGAAGGGGGGAGGTGACAGGGTGCTGCCATTCTGGTAGTCCCACTGTTTGCCATACAGTTAGACACTCTGCACTGCTGTGGTGACTGTATTTTTTTTTCTTGATGTTTACACTTACTTTCAGGCAGTATTTTGTGAAATGGCTGTAAACTATAGCAGGACTTTCAAAAATTTCATCTCTGAATCAGATAGTCTTTTACTGTATTTTTTCCCAGCGTGCTGACTGTCCTGCATGCACGTGAAGCCCCACTCTTAGTGTTGCTTAGAGCGTATGTGCTGTTCTTGATCACAAGGATAGTTGAGTACTTTGTGAATTGCAGTGCTGGGTATGGCTCAAGTCTCTCTACCCTGACCACAGTAGACAACAGATTGACAGCAGCCTCATCTCTGAAACTGGAGAGGTGATGAGAGAGTAACCTGCTCAGAGACATGATTTGAGCAAATGCATGAACATTTGGGAATTGGTCTGAGCTTTAGCATACAGTTGCAGTGGTGCTTCCCAGAAAAGCCCAAGTTTAAATTAGACCTGATTGCCAAGTCTTGTGAATTGAACCAAACCGTTATTGCTGTTTTGTGATGTGTAAAAATGGGCACAAGGCTCAGAAATAATTTCCTACTCCCCTGTGACCTACGCGATAATCTGATTCCCTGCAGATGAAAGGTGAGGGCACTAAGAGAGTTGCTTCAGTTCAGATAATCAAGGAATTCCACGTGGCCCCTTTATGTTGGTTGTCGGGTTGAAGGACTTCTCTCTTAAGAGCTTTTTGTGCTACAGTAAAGAGAACAAAGTAGAGTAATTCTTCCATATCCTTTTGTTGTAAAAAATGGTGAGTGGAGAAGTGACCTTTTAGAAGTGTATCACTGAAGAAATGTGTTTTGTATGAATTTTTTGTTGTTAATAAAGGAGCCCTGTCCTGTAGGAGAAAAATTAGAGCAGGTGTCTGTGACGGAAGTGCAGCACAACGCAAAATTCCACAAAAACTATGTTTTGTGATAAACCCCTAGTAATGCATAAACTTGTTTAGTATCACAGGTAGGTTGTTCTTCTTCATACAATTATCTAATAGGAATGTTAACATGAGCACAAGCCTTAAGGGGAGAGGCTGAGGGAGCTGGAATTATTTAGTCTGGAGAAGAGGAAGCTCAGGGAGACCTCACTGCACTCCACAACTTCCTGAAGAGAGGCTGTGGTAAGATGGGAGTTGGCCTTTTTCTCCTATCTAACTAGTGATAAGACTAGGGAGAATGGCCTCAAGTTGCGCCAGTGAAGGTTCAAGTTGGACATTAGGAAATATTTCTTTGAAAGAGTGGTCAGGCACTGGAACAGGCTGCTCAGGGAGGTGGTGAAGTCACCGTCCCTGGAGGTGTTCAAGAAACATTTAGAAGTTGTACCAAGGGACATGGTTTATTGGGAGATATTGGTGGTAGGTGGATGGTTGGACTGGATGATCTTAGATGTTTTTTCCAACCATGGTGATTCTATGATTCTGTGAGCTTGCACATACATTTGACATACGTGGGGGCTTTTGAAGAAAGTAGTTAACTTCAGGTTTATGGAAAAGCATTGTAATTTATGTTTTTGTGGAAACTCTGCAAAACTGATATCAAGAAAAGCATGGCTGTTTGCATTCAGACCTTGAGTGTTTTTTTTTTTTCATTTTTTACATGAGAACACTTGTGTCAAATCCAAAGCCCACCTGTATAAATACCCTTGCTCTGACGCTGACTGATCATGGAAATAGGGAGAAATGGTGGACCAGGCTGAACTTACTGAAACTTACTGAAACCAGGCTGAACTTTTAAATTCATCTTCCCAGTCTCCAAAAAATGTAAAGATTCCCTCCTTTGGAGTTTTGTAGATTTGTTTTTCTTGTAATACAACTGTAAACCTCAGTGAACACCACTGTTAAACTTGTTTAGAGAAGGGCTCAAGCTAAATGCAGTTATGTTCTTGCATTATCTGTTTTAATATATACAAAAGTGATGAAAATTCCCTAAGACAATGTAATAATTGCGTTATGCATGAAGTTGGCTTGAGCAATAACACTGCAGCAGTGGCAACATAACCAGAAAAATTAATAGTTTTGTCTATATTATTACAGCTTAACCTTTAGTTTTAAAAATGAGATCAATATCTCAACAATTAAGAATTTTTAGGTAAAAATCCTTTAACTTTTCTACAAAGCAGAGTTTAGTTTGTTAGTAATATTTTTACTAATGTTTCAACCTCTGTGTCTTAGCAGAACTACTTTCAGTAGTGTATGAAAAATAAACAATATTATTTCTGAAAATATGTTAATAACCTATTTTTTTAAATTAAAAAAAAAATATATATATATATATATATTTAAAAAATCAGGCTGATTTTGTGACTCTGGAAATCTGAAATATCCCCCAAAGTCACCAACGGGTCATAGTAAATTTGTGATCTTCATTTCTCTTATTTCATTATACTCACAAAATTTGACCAATTTGAGTATTTTATTCAGCACTACTGTATAGTTTGAAAACTGGCTGGAGAATAGGTAAAGAAGGAAATAAAAAATCTAATGAAAAATTAGCTGGATAACATTTTTGTAGAGAGCATTATTGTTGTCTTTTCTGCCAGAATCAGTAATGATTTACTCAGCATTGTTTTATAGTTTTCTCTGGGTTATTTTTTATTCATAAATAATGGATAAGCCTGTAATCTTGATTTAAGTGAATGATTTATAGGATCCTATAGTTAGGATCTCTGCACTGTTTGTATTATAAAAGTAGCTGGTGTTCCTTTAATTTAGGGCTGTTACGAAGGATGTCTGTTTTTGCTAGTCTGACACTTGCCATCTACCTGACAAATATCTACTCGATATCTACCTGACAAATGATTTCTTTATATCCAAGAAGTAGTCTACACTATGGAGAAAATCCTGACTAAACGTAGTTTGGTGATGCATGGCAAAATGTTTTCCAGGTGCTGTGCTGTACTGTTTTTCTCAACTACAGATTCCAGTGGAAGATACAAATATGGGTTTTCAGATATGAGAGAGGAGTAGAAGCACGATTAAGTAAAAATAAAAACAAACATTGAAGAACAACTATGAGCTTTAGTTTGACAAGTTGAAAGATTACACATTTCATGATGCAAACTCTGCACGTTTCAAGCCTTACAGGTTTTCAGTGGAAGGAGAAGATCCATCACAACTGATGGATAATCTAAAATAAATAAATAAATAAATAAACAACAACAAAAAAAAAACCCAAACATACAAATAACATATTTGAATAGATTATCAAAAGCTGTTAGTTTTGTTTTGTTCTCCTCAGCTTCATGCATAGTAAAATTTCACTGCAATTTCTACATGAGATCTGGTTCATGTATACTAACTTTTAAGTGTGACTGTAAAAAAACAACAAAAAATAGAAGACATCATTTATATAGATTTTCTTCCTTTGGTTGAAACAAAGGTTAGAGATCAGTATGATTGGAAGTCTGAAATGCAGAAAAACATTCAGCGAAACATGGAGAGTAAAAATGATTTCAATTTTTATATGGTTATCAATCTATTTACACAAAAGATATTACAAATTTTAAAGTTTAAGGTGACAGAATGATGTTAGTCTGACTCAGGTAGACTACATGAATGTGATTAGGTGTGGTGAAGAGCAGTGGCAAAGGTTAGAAGGTTAATTTCTAGTGAAGGACTAAGACTTACTTTTGCAATAG
This sequence comes from Phasianus colchicus, assembly GCF_987193195.1. NCBI lineage: Eukaryota > Metazoa > Chordata > Aves > Galliformes > Phasianidae > Phasianus > Phasianus colchicus. The sequence goes on from NC_143436.1 coordinate 116,147,782, forward strand.
TATTTATTTTAAAATAAGCTTGCAAGATATTTACATAGGGAAGGATACTGGGGATACAATAAGAATTTTCAGGGCAAATATCAAGATAGAAAAGTTAAAAGATGAGATGACCTGCTACTGATGTTGTTTAGGTGTTGAAAGATTCTTAGAAAATTGATGCTCAATTCCTGGAGGCTTTAAGGAGAATAAAAAACAAAAACCAAAAAAAGAAAAACAACCAAATGCAACAGTTAATGGCTGCGTTCTGTCAGGAAGACAAGTGGATCAGGAAATAGGTCTTTTCCATCTCTGTGTGCTGTCTTTCCTTTCTGCCTCTTACTGATAAGAAGAGCTTGGCCAAATGGTGGTGCCAGTTGCATGAGCATAAGTCCGTAACTCGAGGGTAAATGAGAACAGAAGCTGGCTGCCATCCCCATCTCTCTCTCACTCAAAGTCATCATGTATGACTTATTTATTTATTTGCTGTTACCTTTTTTCTTTGTCATCATTCCCTTTCCCTGTACTTTGTTTCAGTTTGCACGAAAAGTATATTGATTCTCTTTCTTGCTATTGGCTTCCATGTTACACATCTATTGCCATTTTGATCTACTGTCCAACAATTGCTGAAAGTTAAATAAATACAGTCAAGACAGAATAATATTTTAATCAGTCACAATCCTCTGTCCTGTCTTATTTTGTGGTCATCTCTGTGTATATGTACCTGCATTGTTCACAGAAATTTTTGACAGCTGTTCTTCACTGACAATAATAGCAGAATGTTGTGCCAGGACTTCCGTCAGGATAGCCAGAAGAAATTTGTCATGCTGCCTTCATAGCTTTGACCTGCAGCAAGTGAGAGTGACTGGGAAATAAAGATTGATTTCCTTCCCTGAGCATTTAATGTTTATTATTTTTTTTTTGTCACTATTCTTTTGACTCCTTTTTCATAACATTCCTCAGTTGCTCTTTTCATTTTTTCCTTTCTTTTCCTAAAAGACTTTTTCTTCCTCATTTTCTTCTGTGTGCACTGCTCTAGGAAATTTTTGTCTGCTCTTACTCATCTCATTTGCACCTTTATTTCCTCATTCTAAAATTTCCTTAGGCTGTGGTTTTCTCTGACCATACTTACGCTCCCACAGCCAAGTCAGAGAAAAATGTTCTGTAATATCACATACCATGATTTTATGATCCTGGTGTAGAAATGCAGTGCAAACTTCTGCTTTCTCTTGCTTTCTTCTCTTTCTGCAAGCCTGTTTCTGAATCATCCCTGACAAGCATCCTGGTGTACTGAAAGGAGTAGGATTTAGGCAGGTGCTCCTGCTAGAGAACTTGTCAGATCTCTGGGGATCCCAGGCTGGTACCCACAGAAGTCACCCCAAACTAACCAGATCCAGAGGCAGGCCAGTAACTCTGCTCTTTGTGGAGTCAAAATCTTGACTCAGTTCTCCTTGAAGAAAATATACATGTTTCAGTGTAACTCAGTAACTTAATTTTATACTTATGCCTTCTTTTAGCTTTTTGTAAATAGGGTAAGAAATGAACCTAAGACCTTCAATACAATTGTCTTGCACACTAATTAGGTCTGCAAAGTGACAAGAGATAGTACAATAGTTCCTCAGTCCTTTGTATAATACCCAAAGGTTCTACCCAAGCAATAAATTAAATTTATCTGTTAAATCAAAGTCTTTTTAAAAATTAAGTGCAAAGGACATTTTTAGTATCTTTTTTATTATTACAGAGATTCTTTTATAGCGTTCTCTGAATGATTTTTTTCCTTCAATGTCACTGAAACTTAACTTGATTCAAATCAGATTTGGTAAGAGTGAATTCACTTTCAGGCTTATGTGTTGTACACTGAGATCTAACTTAAATGTAATATCAGGTAGTTACTTTTCATTAGCACAGTTAGATTGATCTCACCTAATTTTGGCTATCTAAAAATTAATCATCTGGCTTCTGCTGTAGTCAAGAGGAAAGAGAATGGCAGGTTTGAAGGATGATCTATTGAACCTGTATCTTAAATACCAAAGGTGAGATAAATCCTCCTCTAAAGGCACCCATTCTTGCCTGGATATACAGCGGACTTAAGAAGCTATTTTAACCTTCACTTATAATTTTGAACTGGCCCTTACTGTCCCCCATGTTTGGCATATTCTGTAATATGTGAAGAGAAAGATGAGGTCTGTGATATGCAGAAGAGAAGAGGGAGACAATTGTATCAAAGCCTGGATCAGGTTCAGTAACTTCAGGTGAGTTGATGTTTCCTGGTCTGTTGGGCCATTCCTGCTTCAAAATTTTAACTGATTTCTATGAAGTGAACTTCTGGATAGCTGTTGCAGATCACAGCTGTGTCTAATTTTTCTGTTGTTTTTTTTGTGTGTTTTGCATTCAGAATATGTATGGGGAAAGATAATATCTTTTTGGTATTAATGCAGACAGAGCATGTGTTTTTTTCTTAAGAGGCAATTTGTCTCCATTGCACATAATTGGCCAATTACCATGTCAACACTCATGACCCATTCTGATATTTCCTATTGACATAATGTGCGTTTATTACATTTGCTAAATGAGTTACTTATTTTCCATCAAGGCAAGATACCAGATAAGATTAAATATTCTCTTCAGCTCAGCAAATCTTGCTTATCTATTAATACATTGGAAATACAAATGCTTTCATTTATTTTCCTTTTAAATTGTAATTTCATAGGGAAATCTTAGGCTTTCTTAAGTTCAGATCACTGGTTTTTTGCCATTTGTTTTACATTATCCAGGAACATTATTAGGAGGACAGTGGAAGTGAGGCACTGTCTTTTACATTCTTAGGAAAAATGTAATCTTGACACATTTTGCTGGCCTAAATTCTGCCCTGCTGGAGAACTCCAGAGTTTCACAGGAATTTTGTCTAAATGGACAGTTTTAAACTTGGAAACCACTTTAGGGCATTACTTCTCTGTCATCAGCCATATTTTTCACCTCTTATTTTAATAAGTCAGTAAATGAATAGAAACGTGAGTTCAATGCATAAGGAAGGCTTTGGTTTTTGATTGAAGTTTCAGATATGGTTTCTGACATTTTATTAATTGAGACAGTATCTCTTAATAAGAGCTTTGTATCAACATTCCTACTACTTCCATTGAGAGATCTCACACGATAAAATATGAGCAGATAAATATTCCTAATATTGTAGTTTGTGATCTCAAGAGTTATTTTATTTTAAAGACGTAATTTGGAGAGGGTATCAAAAGAAAAGATAATTATTGTGCTTAATACAGAGTTGTACAGAATTTTTCTTGTGTTTATTAAAAAAACCTTTGAAGTACTATCCAAGATCCATAACTTTTTGTATCTTGAGGTTCTGGAGGTTGATGGCCATGCCTGGGGTAGGGAGATTGAAACTTCTTGATCCTTGGGGTCCTTTCCAGCCCAAGCTATTCTGTCATTCTGTGATTATGTTGCAACCCAAGTCAAGCTGTTAGCTGTTATTTTCCCATGGCTGCAAAGATATGAGTTAAATTTTGTTCATGCAAATGGTATCTCTGGCCAGCTACAGTGATGTGCATTTCTTTTAAGTTTGGGTAGACTTATCCTTCTCTGACGTGCTTGTTGGCTTCAGACAGTTCCATTGGCTAGCAAGGTTTTGGTTGGACAATTTAACAGATTATAGTTGGTGCTCCGTCCAGGACACCCTAGTTTCTAGGACACAAGAAATACACATAAACAAATACACTGCAAACTTTTAGTGGGAAGAGAAACTTTCAACTTCTTATTTTCTTTTTGTGAAGGTTCATAAATTTTCTTATCTGAAGATGAAAATATGGCTTTTTTTTTTTTTTATTTTTAATTTTTCTGCATCTGAGCCTAAAGGAACTTTTATTTATTTATTTATTTATTTATTTATTTATTTTGCATATGGCAGCAGGTAAAAAGTGTACTGACTTGCCCCCTTTTTTTTTTTTAACAAAAAAAAGTGTTAGAAGTATAAAATGTTTTAGAAATATGCAAGATTCTTGTACAATGGGATCCAATGTATCCAGGCTACAATTAGAAAGAAATAAAGTATTTTTCTTTGTTAACTCAAAAAAATTGGACAGAAAAACAAGGTTAGCCTTTAGAAGGCTGTAGAGTTGACGGTCATCTAAAAACATAGATGGCATCCACAACTGTCACAGTTTCCTTAATTGTACGGGAACTGCCTGAACCTCTGATCAGTCACCTGAGGCAAGCAATGAGTCAGCCCTGGGAGCACAGGTGAAAGCAATTCACCTGTGCTGCAGGAAGGGGTGGAGCCTGGCTCCACCTCTCCTAGACCCATTTAAGAGCTGACTACCAATAGGGAAGGGTCTTTCTCTCTTTGGAAGATCCACTCCACTGGAGTTTCCTGAGCGAGCCCACGACGTGGGTAAGCCTAAGCCTCCTGTTTATTCTCTTTGTCTCACTGTGCTTAACTCTTTTGCCTATATTTCATTATTATAACATCTTAATATTATTAAATTATATAATATTCCTTTATATAATTTTCATTGATTATACATTAATCAACTTCACTGAAGGTAACAACATTCAAATCATGTTCTCCAGGATCATCACCAGTACCATACAGGTTTTTGAAGAAGCCGTCCCATACCCCTCATATGGCATTTTTGGCTATTATGGTGAGGAGACCATAATTACCAGGTTTCTTGATGCCCTATATGTTTTTCTGGAGCACCATATTGTGCATTCCACCTTCTTTCCAAGTCTGTTGTTACCTTTACCTTTGACTGGAATGGGTTTTCTAGGACAGCAGAAAACATCATGCTTAGGCATGAACTTGGAAACTCTGAATGTGTTTGTTGTCTCTAGCCCTGGTTTTATGTCTTAGTTTCACACAAGTATGTTTGATGCTGGGTAGTTACAGTGCTCGGGTAGCCTCCACAAATAGGAGTGTATGCATTTTGGAGGTATTTTTTAAACACAATGTAGTATAGCTACAACAATTATGTCTTCTAATGTGCTTCATTATTTTTCTTGCATTTACACATATAGTAAAAGTTTTCATTTCCCAGTAAACAAGTTCCTGTAGGAAGAACTCTGTTTTCCACTGGCATTAACTGGTATACTGATAGTGAGCATCACAGAGAAAATGAGCTATAGAAAGATAGAGACAGACCTTTTCTTGCACTCACAATGATGTGCTAGAGTGAAGCTTGATGTAAATTGACATAGCAGTTTAGGAGACTCGCGCTACATTGGTCTGTTTACTGTCATCATCCTGGTATTTCTTACAAGGACTGAATTTGGCCTAAACAAGACATGGTCTCACTTTCTAATGATATTGTGGAATATTTAGTTATTAAATTTGTCCAAATTTGAGATTACAATTTTGTTTTCATGTCTGATTCAAGATGGATACAACCAATATTTCCTGGATCAGAGAAAGTTTAGTAGCACTGAACCCATAAAATGCAGCAGCACTGAACTGTAAAATGCTGTCACAGAATAACAACAAATGTCCCTCTGAAGTCAGTGATAAATGTCAGGAAGTCAGCAGTGAGGTCGTCAATAAGTTAAATGGGGCCAAGTTTCCATTAATTTTTCAAACATGTAAAATTAACCAACCAAAGAAAAAAACCTAGTGTCCATTTCTGCCTACGTTCTGTTATCCAATTCATGATAAACGCTTCCAAGATACTCCCAGTAAGCCCACACAGCTTTTGCCTCCCTTGTACACTGAACTGTGTTGTCCAAATACTTGCTATTTGGGAAGCCTCAGCCTCTAGAAAACTAAAGTACAAAATGTTACCACATATTGGATTTGGACCATATTATTTTTCAAAATGTCTCAAATTAATTATTTTTTTTCTGACACAAAATGATTTTTTCCAGTGTGAAGCTGTGGGCATGAAGGAAAACATAAGTTCAAATTTTTTGTTTCATTCATCCAAATTTTATTAATACCAAATTGTAACCACATTATCAAAATTAGTCATTTGCCTGACTCTAAATGGGAAAAGAGAGAAAATACGTGTATGCTACCACATGCACCAGAAAGATCTTTCTTTTTCCTTTTTTCCTACAGTAAGCATTACTTATAGTCAGTTCAGTGGTTTTTATTTCTCTTTTCACATTAGTGAAAATTGTGCAGGAACAAGGAATTTATTGTGAAAGTATTTTAGCAATACTTCGTGAATAATTTAGAGATAATTATCAAAATTAAAATAAAGCTAGACCTGTCTATAACTTGTAAATGCAGTGGTAAACCTTTGCTTTATTCACATGCTGGGAAGTGTTATTTTCCATTGCTAGACAATTTAGTTCACCTTTCAATGAAATAGGAGGGATTTAACAGTTAAAACAGTATGATTATATAATTTTACAAGAAACTCTGGGAAAAAAAATCCTTCTTTCTGATTCTCTTTGTATCATTTTGACTTTTAATATACAATTTATTTAGCAGAAGGTCATAAGAAGGACAAAGAAACCTTTAAGCATTGGGTTGATGTGAGCTAGCGTTGCCTTCTGCTCCCTGCAGTAATAATGGAAAAGAGATATTCTTTTTATTCTAAATAAAGCAAATCATGCCAGTTAATAAATTTTTCATGCACAGGCAGCTGGGTCATATGGGAACTCCCTCTTGAGAGAGAATTAGAGAAGGAGAACTGAACTTCCAGACAGTGTGTATTTAAAAAAAAATGTGGAAAGAGTCTCTTTTTGTTGGGACTACTTGTGTGATGACTGGGGAGGAGTAATCTTTTTTTGTCGTTTGTTTTGTTTGTTTTCTTTTACAGTTTTCTGATGTTACTTAATTGCTGATAGTTATTGCATAAACCATTACTTTACATATAGAAGTCCGGAAAGCAGAACACAAATTTAAATAAATGGAAAATGATTTTTTTGTAACAATCTCTTCTGTTGACAGCTTTTTTGGCCATTGAATCTGTACCTGATAATTATGCTATGCATGAGAGATAAGCTAAAATGCCTTAATAGAAGTTAATTTCAGGCTAGGCCTTGTCCTTGCCTTATCTAGAAGATTTTTGAATATGAAAACCCTTGGATAAAATTATCTGTGCAGGATCAGTGTGATGTTGTGTGTGTTGTTAGAATTTGTATGCAGGTGCTGCGGTCGATGAGGTTGATGAACAATAACTGCATATCCAAGTATTCAGGGAAGTGCTAAATTTCTAAGCAATTCACACTCCCATGTGCTCTGTTCAGAAAATCAGCTCTCAAATTACAGCTAATGAGCAACAATGGGTGCATTTGTGGCTATGAACAAAGAGATCAGAGAGGAATTTGCATCATTCAGCTTCAGGCGCATTAAATGCCTACATTGGAATACTGGGCTTACTATGTAGTTAATGGAGGGGGAAGACTTTCCATCTCAAGCCTGCATCTAAACTATGCAACAGGTTTGCAGTGTGGTTGGCTGTAGTGCTGCAGCTCCTGACAATGTGCATGGGGGTTCCAGCTGCCTTGTGTGTGTGGTGACCTCCACAAGGCTCCTGCCTACTAGGAACATGGCTGGCTAGCAGGAAAGAGGGAGGTGCTGTGTTTTTGAGTCTTACTCTCATAGAGAATTGAGGTCTAATCAGAATGCTCAGAGGGACTCTGGAGGTGGGACATATATTTTAGTCGCCATAGCTGAGATCACATTTGAATTCTGCCCTTTGTGTCCTTTTTAAAGTGGAGATCAGTATGGCTTCTAATTGTCCAGGCTGGACAACACAAATACCCTCATAAAAGTTTATATGTGTCGGTTATAAACTCGTGGTATGAGACTTATTTATGACTATTTTGGATAACTAAGCTTTTCTGTGCTTCCCTGGCAGCTGGCATCAGGGGTACCTCTGCTCATGGGTGGGTTGTTGTCCTCAGGTAGGTGACGGTGAGTTCAAGACTACGCTGAAAGTAGGTGGCTCCTTCTCTCATGCCTCTTCTTATTCCCTGTGTTCAGTCCTCTCCAACCAATTAAATATAGATTTGACACTTGTGATGAGCTCATGCTCAGCTCATGTTCCAGTTAGTTGCTAGCATATATCATTGTCCTTGTGTTCATACAACACCTGAATTCTTTCACTGCCTTTATCTTTGATTGTGCAAATCTGTGTTCTCACTGCTAGTTGCGTAAGTTCTAGGGCGGGAGTAGACCACGGCCTGTTGTGATACAGCTTTGATTAACTGACATCTCAGTTGATGAACTGACAGCTCAGTGACTGAAGCTGATACACCCAGGAATCCCACACTTGTAGGGCACCTGAAAAGTAGCTCTTTCTTGATGGACTTTGTCATCCTAAGTCCTACCCTTGTCTGCACAGTGCCTGTTAGAGAGGACTCTCAAGGACACCAGGTCTAAAACCACAGAAGGGCTGCTGAGGTTTGGCTGTGGGAGATCCTACAGCCACTGAATCTTATAGTGGAGAAAATAATGGATTTTTAGAAACAGATTTCAAAACAAACTTCAGTTTAACAGTTTTCATACTGTTGTTTTTCAAGAAACTTTATAACTCCGACTTTAAAATAATGAGTTATATCAAGCACACTCAAGATTAACAATGATAGTGTACCTGTGGTATTGCAAAAGAGAAAAGACTGGTCATCCATCTCCATTGTGCCATTCGTTAGGGAAAGGTCCACTTGGGAGGAGCAGACCCCAGCCCCTTTGCTGCTTCAGAGCTGGCTGAAATAAGGGGGTGCCTCCTAAAAGCACCTGACGCAACTGAGGAAGTCTTTCTGAGAAAGTGCAGCTCAGAAAAGAGGCTATTCTGTGCTCATGGGAGGAAGAACTGATGTTGAGAGTCTTTTTCTGAGGGGGAAGATGGGTATTTTAACTGAGGCAGTGTAAAGCTGAGCTGTTGTTTCCACTCAGTGTCTCAGATGAGGACATACTACCTATGTTGGCATGTGCAACCACAGAGCAATATAGAAGTGTGCTTTTGGCTTATGCTGAAGTGCCCGTGAAATCTTCCAGGCAAAGTGGCTAGCATTGAGAAGTATGCTGTCAGCATTTGCTAGGAGCCTATCTGTGGGCTCTCCAAGCATGTGGCATATTCAAAAAAAAGGCATGGTTTTAATTGCATTGTGGTTTTCTCTGTGGTTTTGGTGCAGAGACACTTCATCTGAGATTTATTCTGAGGTGTTAGGAAGGAAGGAGACCAATAGAAGAGCAAAAGGGAAATAGAACTTCAGTTACTGCACACAGCTGTCTGGTCAGACTTACTTGGTAAAAGGAGTTATAAAAGTAACTTTTAAAATAAACCTGAGCATTCATCGCCGATTATGTTAATGTGTTTAGCTGTAAATCTGAAAACACTGTCTGGTCTCCAAAGTGATTTTATAAACAATCTTGTTCATCCAAGATTAATTCAGAAGGAAAATGTTGAAAGGTCAGCTGTTCCAATATTTTTAGAAATATATTACTAAAAATGAATTAGGTAAGTTAGTAGTAACAAAGATTTTTGGTAATTGTTTGAATATATGTCTGTCCATATTAGCTGTGTGTGTTCATAAAGACTTAGGTTGACTGAACATCGTACCTTACTACTTTTTTCTGCACTTTCTTACATACCTCTTTATAAAACAGTTGAGTTGTCTGTCTTCATGTTGCTAGAGGCATCAAGTTTTAAGGGTAATCTATAGCATGTTCATTTACTTCAACTGCTTAGCCATAAAATATGTCCTGTGCAGCATGTGAAATTATGCCCAACAGTTTTAGAAAAGAAACAAGCACATGTCTTTACAAAAAAATATATATATCCAAAAGAGCTCTTTTGAAAATTCATAGTAGTAATTACACATTCTATCCTATTTTCAGACCTAACTTGCAGACAGAATCTGTTGAATGTTGTGGTTTTGTTCACTTTAAGGGTTTGACATATGTTCTGCTCATGAAAGAATGTTTTCAAGCGTAAAAATGTCTCTGAGGAGATCAAAACAAGCCTCATTACCTGTGTAGACTGGCTTTTAAACTGGGTTACATGTTCATGAGCTGAAAAGGCCAGGAGGTATTTTGAAGAGGAAGGTAGGTGGAGAATCATTCAGGGTGAAGTGGGCACCCTGACACATGCTGTACACTGGAAAGGTTCAGTATCTTATGAGTTTGACTCTCCTATCTTACTGCTCCCTCTGGACTGAGAAGGTAGGGTATAATGTGCAAGGCCTATAGTAGAGGTATTTATAGCTTCGTATCTGCCTGTCAGTTGTATTATCCTGGAACGTATCATTTTGTGTTACTACTTCTCATTAGAAGAGATCTTGAAATTTATGTAAGTTTTGATTGCATTATTTTACAGTAGGAAACCCCATTCATACTTAATCCCTCACTGTGAGCAACAATAATCAAGCAGTGTAACAAAGATAGTTATTTTCCAGATAAAAGAGTTAGAGCTACGTTTGTGGAAAATGTATCAGTTTATATTAGAGGAGAGTAAGGGGGAGTTAAGTTAGGGAGACACTGGAAGATGAAGGAACAGGCAGGGATATGGTTTAGGTTGTTATTTATTTCTAAACAGACAATTCCTTTAAGGTCAATGGTAACATAAGCTAGAGCCTGCGAGCATTTTTTTTTTTTTCTGTGAATGCATAGGTTATTTCAATAGCCAGTCTCCTTCTCTGGGCTTTTCATCTTTTTGATGTTAAAACAGGTACATGTCTTCTGGAAGCCAGTTCACAGTATGTTTTGGTGGGATGTAGATGAGAATGTGCTTCTCCCTGGCAGATTTACAGTGTGCTCCTGTCACTATACTTGGCAGGAGCACACCTGGATACCTCATTGTTCTCCAATCATCTGTCTCATGTCTGCCTCAGAAACCATGAATTATTCATATCTTCTTAGAATATTCCTCTGGATTTTGCATGTGAGACCATCAATATTGTTGCCTTTAAGGTCTGAAAAGTAATTTTAGGGATTTTTATCTTATTGCTTCTACAAACATTTTCCTGTGGTGCAGCTTAACCCATCATATGCTTTATATATGTTTTTATTTTGTTCTTTTTTCCCCACGAGCTGCTTCTTCCTTCCTGCCATTTCCACTGAATATATTTCATGAATGTCAATTGATAGCAGTGGGATCATTTAAAACTTAGTCTACCTAAAAACATCTGCTTATCATTCGTGTAACATCTGTGCTGTATAAGTTCAGTGGGATTTTATAGTGGTTCTGAATTTTTACTTTTTGTTTGTGTTTTGCCATTTTGCTGCTTCTGTTATAAATTTCCCACCAGGTCAATGCTTAGGGTTTCTTTTAGTGTGTGATAAGATCTCTGTATTAAGTCTCTCTGAAGGATCTCTCTTCACCCTCATACTCCTTTATTCCAAAGCTATATATGTTATTGTAACTCAGCAGTGAGTACAATTCAGCAGGCCTAGTGTCCAGCAACTGAACTCGGTCTCAAATCCCCTACTGCATGCTTCACATGACACTAAGCTTTGATTTTAATCCCTGTTGTAATGAATCCCACACATACAGGGTGAATTGCATTATATTGTAAAACTGGTTTAACATTTTCTGGCAGAACAGTTTCCCACTGGAGAAAGCTGAGTTTATTGAAGCAGAACAGTTTCACAGGTTATTTTTGGTCTTTAATGAAGGACTTGCAACAACATAAGTTAGGAGGAAGTTTCCATGGAGGCATTTGCTGGGTGTTGTGTTAGGCTATAGACCTTCTGTCCATCCAGACAATGTAAAGAGGCCAAATTTCATCTAATTATGCTAACTTAAAAATAAAGGAAATCTAGAACAAATGAACACTGTACTGAGAAGCAGTCCTTGGCCATCTGTATGAAGTGGGTATATGCACGCACATACAGGGTATGTTCACCCTGATGGCTGAACTGTGGGACGTGATTGGAATGAACACTTAATGGAGTGTGAGTAATAGAGGTAATTTTTAAAATGGAGCAGTGGAAAGTCTTTCCAATTTGGGCGGACTTTCATCCTATTTATTTCTATCTTTCACATATCAGTCAATTTTATTAGCTTTCAGGTGTTGCTGCCTTTAGGACAGTGACTCAATAATACAAACCTAATTTATGCTTTAGAGCAGAATTTAATGGATAATTCCCAGATTAAATCTTACTATCGCTCTGCACAGAGCCCTAGTGAAGTGTGCCTACCTCTGGGAATGGAGGGCAACAATGTGTGAGCACACAGGATGCTGGGAGAGGTCTTGACTGTCTCTAGCATTCCAGGATTTGCAGGGACTACATCTCCCCAGCACAAGAGAATTGCAAGACTCAATTGAGCAACAGGTTGAGAACAGTGTTTGCTGAGCTTTCTTTTTTTTTTTCTTTTTTTTTTCCCCCGATCATATCATACATAATGGAGATGTGGGATTTATTGCCATGGAATGTTTTAGAAGTGAAATTACAGATGGACTTCAGAAGTGACTGTGACGAGTCAAGTGAAAAATACAAGCGTGGTTAGTACACAGTTTCTGGGGCACAATAATTCTTAGAATCGTAGAATCATTAAGGATGAAAAAGATCAATAAGATCATCCAGTCCAACCCCTAATTGATCCTTCCATGCCCTCTGACCTTGTCCCTTGGTGCTACATCCACATAGTTCTTGACCACTTCCAGGGATGGTGACTCCACCATTTCCATGGGCAGCCTGTTCCAATACCTCATCACTCTTTCTAAGAAGAAATTTTTCCTAACTTCCAACCTAATACACAATTCCTTTTGCATGTGGATCATTGGAAGCATTTAGATGGCAGGGAGAGGTTATCCAGGCAGACTCTGCTCTCACATTAATAATCCCTGTCACTATCCAGTAAATGACTTGACTTAAGTTGGTACTTACCTTACAATAGAAATCTATAATGTAAAGCAGTAACTCTCAGGTAATCACCTCAGGTTCCCATTTAGTCAGTGGGGAGAAATACGCCCTTCAAAGAAATGATTCATTTGATAATAGATGCCAGCTCTAGGCTGAGATTGTGAAGACTTGTTTACAATGGGAGCCCAGACGCCTGGTTTGGATGTGAAGTTATGGAGTGAGATCAGTCCTGAGCCAACTGTGCCGATTCCTTTCTGCCGGCTGAAAGTGGAGCTTTGGGTGACTTTGTCAGACATGGATACTGGTCTGTGTTCCCTGACATTGGTCCCAGTGCTTGAATCACCCTGTATTTGAAAGTACTTGAAGTGTGATTTGTTTCCAACTAGGCCTTCTTTTCTCAACTGGAAAAACAATGTGCTCACAGAGGGTAGAGCCTGATAAACAGGGTTGAGTACAGATTACAGTAAGAAAAGATGACTTTGCTTAGGTTTTTCCTCATAGGTGTGGATCAAAATTGGAAGTTTAAAAAGCAGGAAGTAAGTGTACCAGTCCTATCATGTAAAATCTGTGTGTTGCAAACCCATGTCTTGTAGGTAACTTAACTCTTTTGCTGGAAAACAACAGCATGCATGTGACCCCTAAGTTCAGAGACGGTGAAAAACATCCACAGACATGTATCTGTGTATGATTTTATGCTTATTTCAACTCTACTTCAAATGCAAAATTCAAAGGACTCAAGGACGTGTGATACTCCCTGGAGAATACTGTATTCATTAAGAAATAAATGGTTTGTATTTACGCTCACAAAGATGTAGATAATCCAGGCTTTTGCTTTTTTCCCCCCCTTTTTTTTCCTTTTTTCTTTTTTTTTGTTTCCTTTACATAATGTATCTAAACATTGCAAAGCAGCTATTGAACATAAATAATTCTTCAGATGGAACAATATATGCAGCACAATTCACTACATCCAGTTAAGTTCAGAATATTAAAAATAAAGCTTTTGAGGGAAAGGACTGTAACAAACAAACAATTTAGAGGATTTGGCCCCAGCTATTTGCTAAGAAGCCTAGCATTCAAATTACAGTAGAACTGCAGATTAATTAAGCAAGTAAGCTGGAATGGTAAAAGGGCATATTGCTAGCATTTTATGTAGCTGTGAAGACAATCTTCATGACCTTCACTACAAATGTTACCTGATTGTGGGGGAAAAAAAAAAAAACAACCAAAAAAAAAAAAAAAAAAGTACTAGAAATCCTTAGAAAATGTAATGCAAGAATTGATGTGATGTCTGAGTAGCATATTAGCATAGCAATACTGGACAAAATTACTAGAAGAAATCAAGTATTTCTGGAAACTGGAGATGTTTAGAAATGTTAGAAATATTTTTGATACTTTCATACTGAAGATAAGAAATAGTACACAGAATAGCAAGCTAACAGATTCATTCCCAACTGGGAATGCAGTAGATAGCAGACCAGATTTATAACTCATCTATGCCTTTATACAGAAGATGACTCAACCTCAGGCAAGAAAGTTTATTCTTTTTTCTGGTCTCATCTGTCAGTGCTTCCAAGTTCTTTTTAGATTTTCTTGCTGAAAACCTAACTCCTCAAATTCTCAGCAGGAATTTGACCAAAGGATTGGAAATTTTCAGGGAGTATTATTATTTTTCTCAGTTTCCGGAACCCAAATTCCTATTTCAACAGGCACTAGCAAGCATGTTTTGTGTATTTCTTCTGGGTGAAGAAAAACACCAGTATTTAATGGAAAATGGACAGACACTGAATGGAATTAATTGTGTAAGTGAATACACGGAAAATAAATCACTGGAGGCAGTAAATGTAAGGAAGACAAATGGGCAAAAGCATACAGTGTGTTTTGAAATAAACCCAGTTTTATGGTATTTTTTTATATGGGAAAATGCTTCATTCTGAGGCACTGAAAAATTACAAAGTATTATTTCAGTTGCCATAAGCTGCAACATGACCTTTAGCAATGGCTGAGAACTGAACCACGATGTAGTATGTTTAAGGCAAAGCAAAGTCTTGAATCAGTGCTAGGTCAGGCACCATCTGCTTCTGTATGGAGAACATACATATGCCACAGGTGGAGGAAAACAAAAGTTTAGGTATTGATGGGAGTTTCTATAGCTGAGGCCTAGATTTAATCTCATGTTTAACTTCATTTACAGGTTTTGTTTTCTGAATCATAGCACAAGCTGTTGGACTCAGTTTTTTGTTCTTCAAATTGGAAATGTTGCCACCAAATAGAAAAGGTAGTGGATACAACAAAGTAAAATTATTTTGAAGTATTAGATTGTACAGTTGGAATGGGGAGCTAACAGTAAAGGAACTTGACTATTTATTACTCTCTTAGTTCTTTGCACTGCCAGCTTTTAACAGACTTTTATTTCTTCTGTGTTCCATACTTCCTAATGTTAAATTTTCAAAGAAATCACTATTTAAAAAATACACACTGATTTTCTCAAGGAAGAGTTGCTTCAGTGGTGTGGGGGCATCATGATGAGCAGGAAATATGAAGATTAATTTAAATATGAAGCCAGCTCAAAGTCCTGAGTAAACTTCATCATATATCAGAAAGCAGCCTGGTTATTGAAAGAGGATACAAATACTGTTTGTAAAAGCATTGGTTTGGTGGTTTCTTAAATGCATTTGCAGCACGACGTGGCTGTCCCAGATAACTTCTAAAGAGGAGGATCAAAGTGAAAAATAGAAAAAAAATTCTAAGGAACATTTTTAGTGGTCTGCTTGCTCTCTTCATGTCTCCATCTGAGTATAATAGGCTTTTTTTTTTCCTGTCTAATTTGTGTGTGTATTCCCTTGTGGGTGAAGGGTGTATATAAAAATGATTTAATTGGCAAGAGAAGAAAATAGTTCACTTTTAAATTTCTGGAACTTTAAAAAAGTTATTTATTTAACAAAAAGGACAGTTAAATAAAATTGATTCAAACTTTCTATCTACTTTTTAATCTCTTATAAAATCAATTGAATTAATCGGACTAAGTAATAATGACACATTTAATTTGAAATATTTTTAGGTTACTCATAATTGATTTCAAGACATTGACTGATTGCTGTAAAGAAGCCTGGTTTTAAGCAGCTGACAAGCTGATGACAGGCATTAATGGATTTTGAAACTGAGAATGTGAATTGGTGAAGGAATTTTGTCAGAAGAAAATTCATGTTTCTCTTATGAAAAGTAAATGACAATGAAGATGTATGCTGCATCTCTAAAAACACCCTGAAAACTGAGTTTGAGACTTTTTGGCAGAAGGTATAATGACATAAATACAACAGCTGTGCTCAAAAAACAACAGATTTAAGTTTTAGTCACTTGTGTCACTACTAATCTACAAATATGAATCCACCAAAAGTGTGTCGGCTAATTAAATTTAAAGAAAGAAAACAAGCACAAATGCTACAGTAAGCCCAAATCAGCTCTTTAGGGCAAGAAATTCCTCTGCTACTAACCATCCAAGACGTGACTGTCCTTAATTAAGGGCTCGATCCTCAGTTAAGGTGTTGGACACCATTTTTAAGTAACTTTTACACTCCTGGAGTGAGTTTTTGTAAAGACAGAACATGTACTTACTTTATTCTAGTACTTCAGTTCTGATAGGAGAACAAAAGAAACTTGGCTGTTTCTAGGTTTTAATTAGATGTCTTGAACAGGAGAGAAAAGGGCTGATCTGTAAGGGAATATAATAGTAAAATACGGAGTATTTTGGTGTATAAAATAAATAACTGAAATCTAATATTTCATAAAAGAGTTGACTGTGGTGTATGTGTGCGAGGCTGAGTTTCTTGTGGTCAATATAGCTTCCTGCCAGAACAAATTAAAGCAGGGGAAAACCGAAGGAAATGACTTGAGGCATAAAAGACATCCTCAAACATTTTTCATTTTGATAAAACCATTAAAATTCTGAATGTGGTTCTGTTCAGCACAGTCATCCACAAAGAGCTTGGGAGTGAAAATGGAACTTTTTTATTTCTGCATCTGGCATGTCAGTAATTGTCTATTTTAAAGAAATAAAGACTAGGCATTAATATATTTAGAAAGAAGTTGGTAATTTTCATAGAATCGTAAAATTATATTATCACCACGGTTTGAAAAGACCTCCAAGATGATCAAGTCTAACTGTCCACCTACCACCACTATTTCACCATTAAACCATGTCCCTTAGTACTATGTCTAAACGCTTCTTGAACAGCTCTGTGGATGGTGACACAACCACCTTTCTAGCAGTCCTTTCTAGCACCTGACCACTCTTTCAGAGAAGAATTTTTTTCAAATATCTACCCTGTACCTCCTTGGTGCAACTTGTTGCCATTCTCAGTCATGCTGTTGCTACTTACAAAGGAGAAGAGGCTGACCCCCACCTCACCACTACCTCCTTTCAGATAGTTGTATAGAGCAATAAGGTCTTCTCTGTGCTGCTTCCAAATTAAACAATCCCAGTTCCCTCAGCCGCTCCTCATTAGATTTGTGCTCCAGACCCCTTGCCAACTTTGTTACCCTTCTCTGGACATGCACCAAGCCCTCCATTGCATTGAGGGGCCCAAAACTGAACACAGCACTTGCGGTGTGGGCTCACCAGAGCTGAGTACAGGAAGATGATCCTGCTAGCTACACTATTTCTGATACAAGCCAGGATGCCATTGGCCTTCTTGGCCACCTGGGCACACTCCAGACTCATGTTCAGGTGACTATCAACTAATGTTCCCAGGCCCATTTTTTCCGTACAGCCTTCCAGCCACTTTGCCCCATGCCTGTAGCATTGCATGACGTGATTGTGGCCAAAGTGCATGACACATCCTCAAGGGCTCTCCCAGCATTCTTGTCAAATCTGTGCATATTTCTGTAAACACATGTGTATATAAAGACATGCACAAAAGTTTTACTGGATTGGTGATTCTCGGTTCATAAGGTAAGAGGTTGATCATGGGAAAGTAAGGGTGTCCAGTGATAAACCAGTAATGATGTTTAAGGAGGTGAACAAGGAGTTATTGTTCAAATCTGACATTGCTGGTTTGTTGGAATCTAGAACAGCTGTTAATTATATTAATATTCCTTTATCAAACTTAAAAAAGAACATCTGATATAATCAATTACTGGATTTCCTTTTTTTTTTATTTTATTTTTTTTAATAGCCACCTACCACTGGTAAGTCTGATTTTGTACTTAAAACACTCAATTTTTGATTCCACAGCATACTGCAGAAATTCCATATCCATTGACTCTTCATTTTCTGCTACTGAACTTCAGTATATTTCTTCTAATATGGACCTGAATACTGTCCAACTCTTTTTGCCTGAGATTTTAATCTCCCCCTTTCCTGTTAGTTATTCTCTTTTTTTCTGTCACCATTTGATGTCATTGGCATAAGATGTTTGTGCAGAAGTTCTTAATGCCTTCTGTCTCAGAATCACTTTTTAAGAAACTACTCAAGTAACTATCAGGAGGCAATTCTCTTTCATCACACTAATTGACGTTTCACCTTGTTTTTACTAGCCTTGCAATTCTTCTATGAATTTCTGTTTTCTCAAACTTGTCTTCCATTAAACTTGCCCTTTTTTTTTTTTTTTTTTGGTAGCTGTATTGCACTGGTGAATTCTAGTCAGCCAGAGCTTAGGTACTTGAGGCACTGTCAAATGCTGACATTCAGAGAGACTAAATCCATTTCATTTTTTTGCCTAGAAGTTCAGTTATCTTCTCAGAGGAGGATATCAGGTTAATCTAGTGCAATCTTCTTTTCACAAACTCATGATTCGTTTTGTTCCATTTTCCATTTCCCTTTATATTTGAAAGCCTAAAACCAAGGCTACATAACAAAACAAATTCAACAATGAAAATGAAGTGGAGAAATGACTTTAGATAGTGCTGTACCAGCATCTGAAATATAAGATTCCTGATAATGTAAATTCAGGCTTCTTCTAAATGTATGTCACATCCTATATGCACAGTAATAAAATGGTTAAAACTAAGGCATATCTTTAATCTCACATTCCCTTTGAATCCTGTGATGTACGGAACAGAAAGAGAAGCCAAACGTTAAGGCTGTTCTCTTTCCCCTTCCCCCTTCAGTAGCTAGAGTATGTTCTTTCAGATTTTGTAGTTTGTGTCTCAAAGGGGAAATCTACTGTGTAGTCATGTATTTCTCTTTGTCTTCTGTGTCTCCTACAGAGCCAATAAGCATTTTCTTGCCAATCAGGGTATCCTTAGAATATTTGCCATCAAAGTTTTCAGTAAGTCTCTCCTAGATATAACTCCTATCAGATGAATAGGAAAGCAAATACAATGAAATACAAAATAACATTTAGGAAAAGGAAGATTAAACAATCAACATATTTCACAAATTTTCAACTATGTTGTAAATATTTATTTAAAGACAGTAATACAGAGCTTTGCTGACATTTTTGCTGCTACTTTTGCCTGGTATTATGGTTTATTCTAACAACAACTACAAAAAACAGACCCTTTGGCAACATTAGCCCAAGGCTAAGTGACTTTGTAGAGAAAACAAATAAAAGAATCTGGTTGGGAAAGAAAATCATACTCTATTTTCCCCTGTTGTTAAAACACAACATTTTGCAAAGCTGCAACTGTTTCAACAAGACTTGCAAGATAGGAAAACTTCCATGTTTCAAGGTGTTCTTATTTCTGCTGGCAAGGAGAAAGTGGGCTCCAGTCAAACTAAGGGAAACTTTTTGATTTGTTTTTTCTGTATATAGTTATTCTGTATATAGTTATTTTGCAAAAATCAGTCAAGAAAATTGAATTCCAATGAGAATAAAGGAATAACAAAGAACAAAATTGAAAAAAATTTAAAAAAGAGTAAAATAAAAATAGTAAGAGAATAAAATGGAACGGGCTGCTCAGGGAAGCACTGAAGTCATCATCCCTGGATGTGTTCAGGAGCTGAGTGGATATGGTCAGAGGGTGTGATGTGATGGTTTGATGGTTGGACTGGATGGTCTTAGTGGTCTTTACAACCCTTATGATTCTAAATTGTGTAAATAAACTGCTTGTCATCAGTTCTCTTCAGCAGGAAGTGGTTAGGCTTTCTGGAGATGAACAGCAGGTTATCCATCACCTTTTCTTTAAGGCAAGTATAGGAAGTCAGTTAATGCTGACAGCCTGCCACCTTAAGAACCTGCTTAGTGTATGCCCTACTTTCAAAATGAAAGTGAGCTGTCAGTGTCTTCTATTTTTTTCTCTTGTTTTTTTTTTTTTCTTTTTTTTCTTTTTTTTTTTTTCTTTTTTGCCTGGTCAATACTTAGCAGCTCTTGGGAAGAGAGTAGCTTTTAGATATTAATGTTCTTTAATGCCTGATGAATTTGGTTCAGTGAATCTGCTCCAGAAGTGGGTGGGGTTTTTGATAGTTACAGCACACTAGGCATTGATCCATTTAAAAGGGCATCATTTAATATTCTCAGAGATCTTCGAGGTAGTTTGTCTCTATCTATCCATTTGCCATTCGATGTAAGTAGAGAGCAGAGTACTGTGTACAGAGTACAAGGACACAGCCAAGCCTTGGCTTTGCAAAGAGTTATAACCTGCAGTTTGTATACAAGCTGGAAGGTGAGGATATGCTGAAATGGGGAATGCAGAGGAAAAAAATATGTGTTTCTTTACTGGGAGGAGTTGTGCAGTTAAGCAACTTGTAAGTCTGCTGGCAGACTTCGTAGCTGTGCTGGGTTAAATAATAAGGCAAGCAGTTGGTACATTTATGCTCATTTCCCATTGCCAATGCATCAGAGCATTTCCCCGAGAGCTTTGTGCTCTGTGCTCTTTGTGCCAAATAAAAAACAGAGCAAGTGAGGGGCATTTGGATCTGGCTGTAGGGTCTGGCCTAGCCCAGGTCTGTGTGTCCTTTAGCTTCTCTGAGGCCCTTGCCTGTGCTCAGTCCTTGGCTGCATAGACACTGCAAGGCCTGTGTCCTGTCCAAACTAAAGAAAAGTGATTGAGTTGCTACCAAAAAGAATGTAAAAACAGTAGCTGAGGGGAGTGACAACTGCATTTTATTAATTCTTAGTATAGTTCTCAAGCATAAGCCCAACACTGAGCAGTTGTTTGGAGCAGTATGTCAGTATTTCCAGTAACTGGAAACTTTCTTCACACCTTTTGACCTACTTCGTGGTGAAGATTTATGTGTCCATTTACAGCTAGCATCTCACCTTGTTTTAAATGAAAAAAACGTAAGATTGCTTTTAGCTCTTTGCTTCTTAGCTCTTTGCTTTTAGATATTCTTGTTATTTTAGATCAGTGAAAAGGGAAAAAAAAATGGTTCTGAAATGTTTGGATTATTAACAGTTTATCAAGATGTCACTAGATAGCTCTGCTTACTTTCTTCATGTTTAAAGAAATAAAGAACTCATACTTAAAGATGTAACTATAGGCATGTCTTATTTGTAGACATTTAACTTTCATATCAGTAGGATTACTCATATACTCATCATGCATGTAGTAGGCCATTTAATGATGGCAATTGGTATACTGGTATAATACTGCTCCACAAACTGGTTTTGGAAAAGAAAAAAACCATATGCTTAGATAGTAAACCAGGGAAGATACACGTCCTGCTGTTTTATGTGTTCTTAATGCTTTACCTTCTGCCTATTCAGTAGCAGTGGCACATTTAGATTTTATTAGATCCCAGGCAATCTTGTATATTAATTTTTCCATTGGCACCCTCTGACTGGAGTAGAATTCTTCACAAAGCTTTCTATTGAGATATATGAATGTTAAAACAAAATGGGCTATTAGTGGTATGGGAGCTCAAAGGGATTGTAAAGCTGCAAGCCCCTTCTGTTAGTTGTTTTATTATTCTGTCTTAATTGCACTGTATATGTGGGAGAGTCCTTTCAGCAGTCACATTTAGTGAGTCATTACCTTGTTTGGTACAGGATTTGTAAAGATGCATCCAAGAGTCAGCTATATTTAACAAAGATGATATCATAGGAAATATTATGTGAAAAATAATTTCTCGTAGTGAAGTTTTGTGCTTACGATGTTTGGATAGCTGACTATTTGCTTATGCTTGTTCATCTACCCCAAAACACTGGTTCTTAACCCAGACTTGGAAACGTGTCCCAAAGTAATTCAATAGCTGTTAGCTGCAGTCAAATTTAACCTTAAATGTAAATGGACTTTGGTCAGTTGTAGGTCCTTCAAGAATTAACTTATTGCTATTCCATTAATTCTTTGCAGAGAGGTAAACGTGTGACCCAGAGTCAAGTGAATTCTCTAATGATAGCGATTCTACTACAGTAAAATGTAGTAGAATGACCTCTTTGTAACATACTTTGTAGCTTTTGTACCAAATCTGTAATTTAAGCTTGACTGGCAGCTTTTCTTTCAGAAATCTATCAAATCAGGATTTGAAGATCTGGAGAGAACAAAAGGACCCAAAATATTTGTTTGGCATTTGCATTTTTTGTGTGCAATTTCTATTTCAAACTTGTCTAACTTGAACTTGCTATTATTATATATTTATTATTGTGGTTTTTCATTTATTTGTTTATATTTTTTTATTTTATTTTTCCTGGATTAATGACTACCCACTATTACAGACTTCTTCTTACATATACATTTCCATATAGTAATTCCATCTTAATATTCCCTTAACAGACTCAATAAATTTGGGAGCAATTAAAAATGATCAAAATAAAACAAGCGTTCAAAACTTCTCACATGAGTGAGATTCAGATAGGACAGAGCTGTCCAGTCTGCAACTTTAGAGATGACTTTAACTCTTAATAATGAATTTGATTCAGCGGCTGGCTGATACTTCTTTTTTGTGGTGTGACTGTATATGTCCTGTCATGTGTTTGAGCACACATTTTTTCCTGCGTCAAAGGATGATTACATTTGTCTTCCCTGGAGGTGTTCAAGGCCAGGTTGGATGGCCTTGAGCAGCCTAGTCTAGTGTTAGATATAGAGGTTGGTGGCCCTCCATGTGGCAGGGGGGTTGGAGATCTTGAGGTCCCTTCCAACATGGACCATCCTGTGATTCTGTGATTCTGTCTTTATGTGATTGATGCCTCCACCATATGAATGAAGGTGAAATCCCATGTCAGATGTTTCTCTTTAAAATAGTTTCTATACCGATCTTTGCAATTCCATTTAGAAAATGGCATTACTATATTTATGCACTGTGTAAAAAACAAACAAACAAAAAAACTGGTACAGACTAGTAGCAAATTCTGAGCCTTGTATTAATCTCATAATTGGTTAATCTGAAAATGTATGCATCCATAATATATATCTCCATATGTATCCAAACACATATCTATGAAAGGAGACTGCATGAAGAAGAAAATTTGACAAATGTCACATTTATTTTATTAAAGAAACTCCTACTGGCTTCTACGGCACAGGATCAAACTTTCAGTGATTATGGAAATCATGGAATTCATTCCTATTTGCATTGTTCCTTACATTTCATTAATTTTTAAAATTCACTACTATTCAATAAATTATATTATATTATATTTTTCTAAAACTCTAAATATAATTATTACTTGATATTCCCACAAATATGTTCTTTTGCAGTTCAGGAAGAGTAAGAACAGAATTACACTTATTGCTGCATCATTACTTTTTACTTAAAGATAAGCCCCTCTGAATAAGGTAGATTAGTTTGTTTGCTTGGATTCCAGCCCAGTGTCAGCATCGATTTTTGAGTAATTGTAACAGAACTGATTACTATTTTAGGGTATCTTACAGTCCTTGTCTTAGATGTATTATCAAACTGAGCATTTGCAAATTGCTTTCTGTTTGCAACTTTGGACTGTTTAATGAATTAGGAACAAACCAGCAAAATTTTGGCAAGCATTGCAGAGCATATTCTTCAGTGTATAGAGTGTTGGGGGTGAGGAGTAAGGGAGGGGAGCAGTGGAGAGTATTGGACTGAGCACCATAACTCATTGTCTGAAAAGTCCAGATTTGTTCTGTTTCAAGTCTGAGATAGAGCAATTCAATTTACTCTAATCTTAATGGTCAGTTAAACTGAATTAATCCTTATCAGTGAGATGTATTCAAGAAGGTTTAATTTCACTGCAGACGGGAGCAATCACTCTAAATGTGATCACATAAGAATTCACAGGGTAAGCAGTATGGGGCTTCAGTCCTGCATGAGAGTGCTGGAAAAAAATATTCAGGGGATTCAGGATCAAACTAGGGCTCCAGAGTGGGTCACCACTTTCTGCATGCTTGTACTTTCAGTCATACTTTTACTTTCTTGGCGCAGAATATAGTTATGGGATCAGAGTAACAGCACTGGGAAAGTAGCACCAGTATTCTGAAGCGTATTCTATAATCTGCTGTTGCAGTAGTTTTTTGGTTTTTTTTTAATAAATAACATAAAGTTTTACTAAAAACATAATATAAATGTTAGCTCCAATTTTCTAACAGAGAAGCTTATTTTTGTTTAGTTAAAGTAGGACTACAGTGGGAATGCAGAATGGTCAGAAATGTCAAGCGAAAGAATAAGAACAGAAGACAAGGAGAAAAAAGGTCCAAAAATCAGGAAAGGGATTTAAGGGTCTGTATTTCCAAAGTAATAAAGGGAAAAAAAAGCTATGTGATAGACTGAAGCTTAGGGGAAATACATGTGCTTTCCATACTTCAAGTGCACTGCAGAAGGGCACTGGTTTACATCTTATTTGTCTTTCCCGAACAGCGTAGGAAGTCCTTACAGTGAGACTGAACCTTTAAGGATCCTCAGCATGGGTCCATATTTCTTAGGGGTCTGGTTTACAGTTCATCTTATCAGGGCTTTTCCACTAAAAAACACACACTGAGAGCACCTAAATATACAGTGTGTGGTGACACACTGGAGCAGGTAGCCCAAGGAGGTTGTGGATGCCCCATCCCTGGAGGCATTCAAGGCCAGACTGGATGTGGCTCTGGGCAGCCTGGTCTGGTGGTTGGTGACCCTGCACATAGCAGGGGGGTTGAAACTACGTGATCTTTGTGGTCCTTTTCAACTCAGGCCAATCTATGATTCTTTGAAATACTCTGGTTCTTATCTTAGCTGGCATTAGAAAGTGTAGGAAAGGTAAGACAGTACTCTTAAGAGATGGTGTGCAAAGGTTAGTGCATCAAAGATTTGTGGATTTGGGGAGCGTGAGGAGGTTGAAGTGATGGTTTCACTCAGAAGTTGCCCCAGATGTTTCCTTGTAGTACTGAAAGGGAAGTGTAAATGGAGCACAGTCAAGAGATAAGGAAGAAAATGGGATGCAGGAGAAGGGACCATCAGTAAGGACTGCTAGAAAAAGTCTGCAAACCTCTGCCACAGCACAAAGAAGCATGAGGTGGCAGAAGTGTTTTGCATGAGAAAGCAGAGACAAGAATATTTTGTAACAGTTCTTACTACCTAACTTGACTAATTATTATACTATCCTAACTCCATATGAACATCAATTTGCAGTACATTGAGATTAGTAAACTCAACAAAACTGTGGTTTATAAATTTATCAGAAATAATTACATCAGCCAGACAATATTTATATCTCAAACTTTTCTGACAGTTGTCTGCAGATAAGGTTGGCCTTTTTGGCAGTTTGGTACCCTGGGAAGTCAACTGTTCTGTGAGAGTGGGTTTGAGTGGAGATAGGGATTTAATAACATTTCTTTTACTTTATCACAACACCAGCAGACAATTGGACAAGCTTCAGTACATTATCCTATATCTGATAATATCTTTAGTTGCTATGTGCACAGTTTAAATTCAATATGTATGGTCTTCCAGGGCAGAAACTGCTTTTTGTCTCCATTCAACCAAGTAGTCATCATACTGCTACAGTAATAGCAGTCCTTGAGCATTCCTGAGGAACTGAATCAAAATGTATATAATTATAATGGTGAAATAATGTTGGAAGGAATTAGGATCAAACAGATCTTTGTTGTACCTAAAATTTTAGGTATATTACTCATGAAAACACCCCTGGCTTCAAACACTTAATTCTCATCTATTTCTGGACCAGTTTTCAGGCACTTTACAGCAGGAAGCACAGTAATAGCTCACCAACACATAAAGTTTGTCATCCTCCAACTTCGGGTGGATGAAAACCTCTGCAACAGATAGGTGATTTCTTTTTATGTTTTATTACAGCTGTGTGGCAAAATTTATACATTTTGATTTCCTGACTTAATGAGGCAATCTTTTACTACTACAAACAAGATATTCAATTGAGTAGACACTTCAGGGTAGGCTTACGTAGAGTATCATCGGGTAGTCCAAGCTGTGAATGTATGAAAGAATTGTAAATGGAAAAATTACAGCCATCTAATGTAAAGTGTTATATTTTTGGGTCATTGGAGATGTTTTCAGGGTCTGCAAATATGTTATGGTAGTAACGATCTTCTGTTTTCCTTTCCTATCTTCCTTTTCAGGGGAAAAAAAAAAAAGTCAAAATGTTATTACAGCTTGTAACTTTTAAGAAAATAGTATTTTTAAATCAGTGTATTTCCTTGGCAGATTCTGGCTTAACTTGATAACTCTGGGAAGAAGTTAGGCAGAAGTATATAAACTGGACAGCAGGCTGCTGAAAATAGAATTCTGTGGTTTGAATATATACATGCAGAAGTCTCCAAGCAAATGGACAGCAGGGATATGTTAAAATTATGTGTATCTATGTATATATGCAACATATACAGGATACAAAAGTATGCAAACAATATTTAAAAACATAGAATAGCTTCATTTGTATACATTTATGGTAACGCATACAGGCATGCTCTCAGTGCTCACAAAGGCCCCTTGAGCACAGTACAGGCAAACAGCTATTCCTCCATAGTGCAGCACAAAGCAGTGCAGGTGTTGACTTTTGATCTTGAAGCAAGATCAATTTCCAGTGGAGTTTTGCCTTTGACCTCAGTTGAATCAGAATTTTATCTCTGATATGATCAATGTGTCATTTCAGGAAGCCTTTGCTTTTTTAAAAATTATTATCATATTTTTCTTTGTACCTCAGCTCTTGCTATTCTTTTCCTAATCCTGGATTATCAATAATCACTTCAACCTGAAAAAAATGTGAATCTCTATCTAAAATCCATTCAGTAGTAGCAAGTCTCAATTATAGAAGAGTATAACAGATTTCCTTTCAGGAGGCTTCTTCTCACCAGCTGTTTGTATGGACTATATATTCTCTGTATAAACTCTGATTTTCTTGCAAAAGCATGCAAGTTTCTCATCTGTGTTCCAAATTACTTAGGGAGGGGAGGATAAACAAGATCTCCTCTCTGACAGCAAACCACCTACGTGGTTTTTGCTCTTCAGTGGCTGAGTTCTCTGCAACAGCATCTGATTTCTTAGAGCCTCCATATAACACACTCCTTCTCCAAGTCTATCCCTTGCTGAGGTTTCAGCAGTGTAGGAGACTATGGCAGTCATGGCAAAGTAAGAAGAGCTGAAGGTACAGTATATGTAGGGTGGAAGAGATGTGCTAAGTGCCCTAAGTGCTTTGGGCAGCCATTGAATCTGTGAGGTGGAAGGAGGCCAGAGAACAAAAACTGGTATCCAGAAAATATGGCTGTGCAAAACTAGGAGCCCCAGATGGAGAAAAAGTCTAAAGCTGAGTTACAGTACATCAATTAAGACTTGTTTTTACCAACAGCTGAAAAGCTTTGGATAAGTGCCAAACAAACAACAACAACAAAAACTCATGAAAAGTAACAGCTTTGATAAAATAAGTGTTTTCACAAATGCTTTCCTAGGTGAGTCCTGTCCTTATATTTCTGTAGTAGAGTAGAGGTAGAAGGAACTGCTCTTTGCAGTCTACTGTTTTCCAAAGCGATTGAAAACAACTTCTGTAGGAATTAGTAGGTTGTAGTGATAATTGCAATATCTACTTCTCAACTAAAATTAAGAAATTCAGCAACGTGCTCTGACTCGTGCTAAGATCCTCTGTATTCTCTAAACATTATTTTATTGTGAGTTACTAATTTATGTGATTAAGTAGGCTTACTCCTATTTTTTCTCTTTCATTTCTTGATTGCATTTCATATCCTTGTTGAATTCCTTTAAGTTCTGGAGGAATTGGGAATGGACAGTGTGCTCTTGGGTTTCTGCAATACTTGATTCTCCAGTGTATGGTTGTTACATGTTATAATAGTTACAAGGAGTAAATAGCTGTATCATATGGGGATGATCACAACTTCCCTGTTTACAATTACTTACTCAGCTTGCATTATGCTAGTGCTGGAATTAGCTTGCCATCAAGTATGTGTTCAGTCATGCAGTTTCTGCTGAACTTTGAAAAACAGATGAAAGAAGGAAAACATGCAACCAAAAGCTTGCTGTTCTGCTCATAAGAGAAGTTAGAAATTTCATCTTTGAGCCTTGTAGAAGTTTGTCAACTGACCTGAGAAGCTCTCAGCCCTCTGGCGGTACCAAGACATTCCCAGTACTATAAATGGCTTATTGTGGAGAAAGTGCCCAGGTTGCATCTTGTGCATGCAATTAAAAAGTTTTTATCTGTTCTCTTTCCTTCTGTGATTGCTTGAATACTGCCAATGGCTTCATCAAACTGGCTGAACTGAACACTGTAGTAACTTCTGAATTCAGGGTTGGGCTGTTCTCCTAAAAGATGCTAAGTGTTAAGTTTTGGTCCTGAATAAGACATGAAATGATCTTCAACTTCAGTGTTTCAGCTAAGTGGACTGTAGTAAATGAAGACAGTCTGAGTATGTTTTGGTGAGAAAAACAAAGCAGAATAAGGTTAGGTTCAAGCTGGAGCCTATTTGAATTTATTTATTTGATTTTCACTTGCAGCTGAAGAGAAAAAGAGATTTGTATTTTGAACAGACCAATTTACGAATATGCATAGTACATATGATGCAGCCTGTCAGCATTGTTTGTCAGTTCCACCACAAAACATGGAGTGGATTATGGAGAAGATATCCTCCTTCCTAGGAGAGCATTCTAATAGACTTCTGCATATTTTTTTAGAGATGTCACAAAAGGAAGCTTTCCCAACATGCTGACATCTCCATCACGTGAGATCAATGCCAACACATTTTTTGTTGTTGTTTTTTATTACCTGGATTTCCAGAGCACTACTTGTATTCTTCTTCATTTGATGGTAACAGATCAATTAGTCAAAAAAAAAAAACAACCTACGTATTTATCCTTATTCTCTTGGACTTCTAACAATTGAACACCACTGAGGTGTTAGCAGAACCCAGTCTCAGTGCAAGATGTGAGGGGAGGGAAGAGTTGTGATTCACTGTGGTAAGTCTGGGAGAAGCCACATTCAGGTTCTGCCTGAAGAAATTTCCTCAGAAATGTCTCCGTACAGGGAGACTGTCCTGAAAACAGGGAAGGATGGACATTAACTTTCTGTCAGACAGTGCCATGCAGCTTAAGATTTTTTTATTAGTAGTGTTTTTATTTTTTTTCTGGCTCTTATGAGCTCTCAAATGAATGCTAACATCTTTTTTTTTTTTTTTTTTTTTTTTTTATCAACAGATTCAAAAGTCTGTAATAATTCCCAATTTTACACAGCACAAAAAAACTTATCATCAGATCCTAGAGAACTTCAACACACTTAAATACAGCACCATCATAACCTGGAATGGAGCAGTGCTAAGTATTTACTGTCTCCACATCTGTTGCCTTTTTGCTGTCATGGTTTTATGCTGCACTGTGCCTGACAGACCACAGGCTCTGCATCCAGCTGAAATACTAGCATAAATCTTTCTTCGATCAATGCTTTGCACACTGCTTTCTCCTGACACATGTTTTTAAAACCATCCTGTTAGCTAGTAAAGGAACTTTGAATCTTTTTGATGTAGCCTTTAAAGTTGGATATAAGAGTTTTATAGAATAGCAGTTAGTAATGTAATAATCCGGGTAATTGGAATATTCAAGCCAAAAAAGCATAGAGGGAAAAAATTTGGAGGGTGGGGTTTGTATCTCCCCACTATTATGGTTATTAAAAAAAACCAAAACATCTTTTTAGGCTTGGAGCAAGTGTGCTGGTAAAGTTTGCTGGAAGACAGTAGATGGTGTTTAAGTCAGTTATAGAAATATGCGTTCTTCTTGTCCTTCCTCTCTTCTTTTTTTCTAGAAAAGAAAAAAAAAAAAAAAGGAAGAAATTTTACCCCTTTTAGTTTATTTGCTTACTAGAACTAGGGAAGAATGTACTGCAAATGGAAATACACCATCATATATGAAAAGGATGTAAGCTGGCTTTAGGGAAAAATACACAGAGTAGCTAGTGGTTCGTGAAGCAGGTAGCATTCTTTTCTTAGGGACTTTAAGCTTGTTTGAATAGCATTGTGAAAGCAGGATGAATAATCTCCCAGCCGCATGCTGCTGCTTGAGCAGCAGGCAGACAGAGGCGAGCTTTTCTGAAATGTTCCCCCTGCGTGTCCCGCGGGCGGCTGCCTGCCCTCCGTAACCCTGCCTGGCAGAAACCCTGCCTGATGCTGTCCGGGGGGGGGTGAGATTACTGATGGGGAGGGAGCGTAATCAGGTAGATTGAGCCTGTGGAGGGAGAAACCATTCCTGCGACCAGGGAGGGCGTGCAGCATGCGCTGGCTGCCCACCTGGGGAGGGTATCGTGCTGTGGCTTGAGATGGCAAAACCAGACGTGATTCTCTGTCGGCTCCTAAAAGGCTCGTGCTGCCCTTGTGGCCGCAAAGCTGGAGGCAGGTTATGTGCCTGCAATACCTGCACCAGGCAATGAGTCTCCCTCCAGGTTCTCCGAGCTTAGCAGGATGTGTTAGACTGAAGTACCTACAGGGAAATCAGCAAAGAGCTTCCCCATGAAGGTAGCAGGGTACTGCAGTATCGGCAATGTCTGGTGATTTGTTGGGTGAGTAAAAGCTGGAAAGGCGTACGGCAGATATTCAGAAGAAAGAACAGCAGCAATGCGACCCTAAAGATAGCAGCATTTAGGTCAGTTTGCTGCCTGGTGGGTGCCTGCATGCAGAAGGCTTCAGAAAGCTCAAGGAAGGAGCTCCAGAGTGAGGGGCAGTTGGGAGGGAGAAGGCATGGGGAAGGGCGAGCTTGGTTCCATTAAGTATCCATGACTGCCTAACTTTTTTAACCTGCTTCAAAACTGGCTGGAAAATATCAACAGGGTGTTGAATGCGGAATGGAAAAACAAGCAAAAACTTTTGCTTACAGTAACTCTTTGATTAGGTTAAATGGATTGTTTTTCCATGATGATGGACAGCCTTCCTACGGCAGCGCTAAGTGTTTGCATGGTTGTAGATAATAGATGCTGCCCGATCAGAAAGGATTTGGTTGTTTTTCTAAATGAGCTCCTCGTTACGAAAAACAGCAGAAAAATGTGAAGTTCACTGCAAATAAATTTGGACGCGGTCAAATGAATTACTCTACTGGTGATATAGAAATAGCTTGAAAAGTGGGCCATCGGGCAAAAACAACCTTGCATTCAGTCTAGGGTAATTGCATAGGCATGTCCGTGGAGGATTGATTCAGAAAAGTAGTTGAAGTAACTTCATATTTTTCAAACCATTTGAAAATAAATCTTGAGTAAATTCTTGACAGTATATATGTAGTACAGTGCTTCACTGAGGAAGAAAAAAAAACAAAGAATGCTGGCTTCTCTTATAAAAAGGTATCTTGATGCAATGTAACAAGTTCTATTCTTTCCTTCCTCCTAAAAATAGAGAGAAAATTTGCATTTTCTCTGAAACAAGCAATATTTTAATATCTCATGTAGGGAAAACAAAGGTTTGTGCTGTTGTTCAGAATGGAAGTGTCTTAGTTTCTGTAGGGCATTTCAAAATTAATTTTATTTCCTCTTCTTGTTTTTAGCATCCTTTCCTAACTTGGAGGTATAAAATCATGGTTGCTCCACCATGAGGCTGTGTATTATTGTCAAACTGTCTGTTTTTATAAATCTGTTTTTATTGAATTGATTCAAATACACTTTCCGATTATTAAATGACTTCTATTAATCTTCTATTCTAAAGAAAAAATGTATTGCTGTTATTTCTATTATTTCAACATTCAAGCTTTATTCATAAGACACATTTCTCTGGAAACTACAGAGGCCAGTTAATGGTTTATGAGTTCAAGCTGAGCTGAATATAGCTAAACTCTGTCTTGCTTGACATTTCATCAAAAGCTGTGTTGATTTGCAATGTTTACAGACCTATTTATTGAACCTTCACAGCTTGAACTATGCCACCAAGCTTGTTGACATTGCTGAGTTTATCTCTTGGTGCTTGTGCAATCTCAGAAGAAAAGTTTAGAGCAAATGAGTTATAACAAACTTGTCACAGTTCATAAAATATGCAGTTAGAACAATGAAGTTGATCTTCTTGTTCATTGACCACAGTGCGTTAGAGAAATCTGAGTAGTTTAGCGCAGTCTCATCTGGTTAGGTGAGCGTATGTCCTTCTCTGCGATATTAACTTTCAGATTTGACGGTTGCATCTTATGTGCTTTAAAAAATAGCTCCTAAACAGGACAAATATTTTTAGTTCATGAAACTATTTATATTTTGCAAACAAGATCTAAACGTGTTCCAGTATAAAATAAATTTATTATTTTAGTTCCATCTAGGTCTTGTGTTGAGAAGAGTGATATGCCAAATAAATAAACAAAAAATTGAACCAGGGGCTCATAAATGCCATAAAAAGTCATTCAGCTTTGAACAGTGAGAGCATCTCATCTCTGTTCTACTCTCCAGAACATCTTGTCTGTGTAAGCCCTATTTTTAGACAATAAAGTAAGATATATCTTGCTATATAATCTACTACTATTACTGGATCAATATTGCACATTATCATGGTTTCAGACACTTCTCTATGTAACTTGAACAGAAATAGATCAAAGATAGTGCAACTGCCTGGCATCTCTGCAAAAGCATGACAAAACTACACGCTGTTAATTCAATGACATTAAAATGGATTGTTTAAGAAGTCTTGGACTATGGGTTTTTGGGGGGTTGCAGGGGAAACTGTTTTCCCATGTAAACATTCTCATAGCTATCATTAACTGAGTTGACATGGTTGTTCATTCTCCTTTTAGAACAGTAGGTTTGCAGTCAGTGATAAACATTTAAGAGGGGAGTTGGATAGATATATCTATATTGAAAAAAGAGAATTTTTCCATATAGTTGAATGGGATTTGATTGTGCCTTCAGTTTCTTTTCAAAAATGAATGAATAAAGACATGATGCTTTTCAGATAAAAGGTAATTGCTTATTGATTGCCCAATGCAAATTGTGTTCTATGAATACAGTAAGAAAGCAAAACAAAACAAAAGAAAAAACCATAGAGATTTTCTGTGAGGTGGTAGTGTTTGCTTTGATGAACTGTAAGAGTGTAACTTCACCTGTGGAATGATATGGGTTGACTTGCTAGGCTCAAGTTCTAGACAGTAGAGAGCAATAAGCTCTTTGTGCAAGCAGATCCAAGCAAGAAATAGCAGTGGTGTTACGTTTCCTCAGTTTCCTGTGAACCAGCACCCTCCCTTAAATGGAGGGAGATTAGTTAAGAGTTTGGTTAGTGAGAAAACCCTGACATGTTTGTTGGAACTTTTGTATGGATATCTCCAAGCTGTTGCCTCTGATTATTTAAGTGTGTACAAAAATACATGTGTTTTTAAGGCTATTTCTTATTCTGTTTCTTCAACCTAGGGAAAATGAAGTGTGCTTTGGAGACAGCATTGAAATTGGCAAAGGTTCATCAGAGTTAAACTATAAGTTCTTTCATCCTGCTCTGTATGCATGAGAGGGTCAAGTGAAGGGAATCTGGGGAATCCAGTGAAGCCCACAACTGCTAGTAGTGTCTTAAAATACTTGAGTATAATTCACAGGAGTGCATCTCTGTGTACTGTCACTTCTTGACAAAGTTGGGTGGTGTTTTTTTTTTTTTTTTTGATACTCATTTTCTCTTTACTGTATTCCTAACAGAATGAGGAGCTTTGAAAAATTTCTGCCTTACATATGTTTTATTAAGGCTGTCTTAAGCAATCAGTATTTAAATTATCATAAACATACACTCCTCAAATGCAGTGTTCAGCCTTGCTTTCAGTTCAGCTTTGCCTAAGCTGGTTTTGAATTTGATTTATTTAATAGTTAATCCTGTATGCCCAGTAATGACAGATGCAGACAAAGTGTCAAAGGAAAACATTGTATTTTATGCAGTCTAGTCCTCATCCTGAAGAGTAGGTATTATATCCCATAAAATTCTATTTTAGAGTAAAGATTATATTGCTTCTTAGAAAGCATCAATTCAGACTGATCATAAATACAAGCGCTGTCAGTGCAAAGTTGAGGTGGGAGGATATTGTGTTGTTACTGAACTAGCTTCTCAGAGGTTTAATAAAAAGGTCAAGCTATCATTTTATCATTAAAAAGTAATGGAGATAGTCAAGACCGATCCTCTGCACTTTTTTTTTTTTCTCTCAAAGCAATTTTTCAACATGTGCAAGAGTAGATTGAAGAAATTCACTTTCATTAAAAAAGAATATATATATATAGGGTCCAGAGATACCAATCTCTTTAACAAAACAAAACTAATGCTTAGAATGGGTCTTTTAGGACTTATTTGATTGGTCAAGGTCTGAAATACATGATTTCCTGTGAATTAAATTTAATCATTCTAACAGAATTGGGAAGTACCATCGCCAGCCTGTTTTAGTGGAAGCTATAGAATGGGGGAGAGTAAGTAAGTTTCCTGAGGAAAATGCAAGATAAAAATATGAAAATAAGTAATTGGAAGATGAATTCTCCAACTACCTCCGTGTTATACAAAGAAAGGACAATAAAAGAAATCTTCAAAAAAGCTGAACAATAGCTTCTCTAATTTATTTTTATTTTTTATTTTTTTTACAGAGGTAACTATCTTCAGGCAAGTTGCCATCATGCTAGCTTTATACCCATCGTAGATAATAAAGGCATAAGTTATCTCTTGTACAGTATTTAAAATATAAATGCTTCAGGCAGAGGCTATTCTTTCTATCCTTTTTATATTGTCTAGAACAGTAGATATCAAGCGCCTTAAGTGCTAGTAGGAAGTGCATACATGAATAATGTAACATACAACTGTAAAAAGAAGAGCCACTTCAAAATAGTGGTTCAGATAAACTGATAGTGATAGGATGGGCTATGAGAACTTGGCTAGAATGTGTGACATGAGTATATGGTTTTCTAGATGGGTAACAAAGGTAGCGAGCTGTGAATCTTCTGAGTAGCTCAAGTATATATGATTGATTTGTTTGTTTGATAAAGTTATATGACATTTTTATGAGGTCTGTTTTTTTTTTTTCTTTTCAATTTACTCTTCTATGTCTTTTTTTTCTCTTTTTAATAATCTCTTTCTAAATATTCATGAGGAAAAAAAATCAGTATAAAAAGATAAGGTCATCTGAGGGAAAACTGTACATCGCCTAAAATGAAAACATACTACTGTCTGTTCTACAGATGGTCTAATTTAATTCTTCCCATAACTGTGCTATGGCAATGTCACGGTTTGGAGATGTGTTTTTCTTTTATACTAAGAACCACAGTCAGTGGAAGATCTCTGGTCACATCACCTCAAGGCAGTGTCTAGAAATATTGTATTCTTCATGAAAAATCTTTGCTCTCACTTTTTGTTTTTCCAGTCGTCTGGCAAAAACTGTTGCTTTTGCAAAGAGATCTGTAAAGCCTCTTTTTTCATCCAGGATTTTCTTCTGAGAAGCAGTGTTAGGTCACAGGATGCTATGTTTAGAGCCAGGTTTCTGGGTTAATCTCAACACAGATAACATCAGCTGATTTTGTTTATATTTTTTGTACATGCTTCCATACTGAAACAAAATAACAAAAGACATGTACATCACTGGAAAGATAAAAGGCCATGCCTGTAAGCATTTTTTAATCTCAGGATGTCCCGAGATCTGCAGAAATGATGAGGATTAAGCAAAAGGCTCCTTAGTAGGAGTGATTGTGACCTGGAAAAGCTAAAAGATCTTTACATACAGAGGTTATTAATTATTAATTTTGTTGTCAGTATGATTAATGTATGGATTAATGTATGTATCACCTGTTGATAGGAGTAATTTGTAATTACTGGAGGTTGGATGGAGCCTCTTAACCCTGGCCATTCCTTCCTCTCTAAACAGTTCAGAAAATTTAGATATATTGTGGTTCTACTTTTAAAATATGCACCACATATTATAAATTTATTGGCTCTTTTAGATTTAATGCTTTAAGCAGAAATATTAACCTGATTAATGCTGTGTTAAAATACACCTTAACGTGGTGCTACTGATCTGACTGATCTACGGTGACTTCTGCTTCAGCTTAGGACTCAAGCAAGCTGCAGGCCGGTGCTCTGAAAAGCTGTAAATTGGATTCCCACTTCTGATCGTGACTGGTCCTGCTACCTGCTGCCCTTACCATCCCACTTTAACAGGAAGGGCCTGCTCTGAGTGGGCAGTTGAGTGTGAGGATGCTCCTGAGTTGCCAGCAAAGCACAGATACTTGTGTCACAGTCACTTTGGTCCATGGTTTGGATTTTTGCTAGCCAGCACTGTTAAACAGGATAGTGGAGAACCAAGTGAAGCGATGACAAGACCGAACCACTCAGAAATTCTCTAGAGTCGCACAAATCCTCCCAGCTTTTCCACTCACTAGCCACAAAACTTACTGCTTCTCACAAGTTGGGACCTCTCCGGCAAAAAAATTCAATTTTGTGTGAGTGATGAGAAGAAAATGAATTACTTTAGCCTTCGTCTTTGGAGACAAAAAAATAAATATTGGGTGTACTTTTCAAAATCTTTTGAGTCAACTTGGTCAGATTTTGCAGAGACGAAGACTTGCAGACAAATCAACCTACCTTATTTTTTGTGATTTGTCTTTTGCCTGCAGGGATGATTTTTCTGAGCAGTGAGTTCCCCTTCTTAGTAGAGTCACATTTTATCATCCTGATGAAATCACCACAATCTCAGAGAGATCTTTGCTATATAACTAATTCAAAGCATGTTAGTGTCCTGCATTGCCACGTAGCTGTGGATTTGTCAGCAGAGGCCTATGACAAAAGGAGGTCCAAGGCACAATGTAATCAAATATGTCAGTAAAGTCACTGGAATATATTTGCAGAAGTGCAATAATATTGCCCTTGGAGGATTTACATTTAATTTCTTAACTATTTATGAAGTGAAGCTGGCAAAAAAATTGCAACATTTTGTATTGGAATGATGTAAATTAAAATTTAATGTTGAGCAGTTCTGAGCAAGCTCTTCAATGCTGAGAAACTAAATTTGTCTAGATTTCTAGCCTGCCTGCTCCATTTGTGTTTATATGATTGATTCCCATTTATTTACCTTCTAGGAAAGTAATCAGGGAGAAAAATAACATTTGAAATAAACTTCAAGATATCATCATTTGAATTATTAAAATGCTTATGAAGGATTGGCACTGACGGGGAGTAAGTTCCATCCAACATCACAGTAGATGTAGGTGATTTGTAGTGTGAGTTGTCAAATAATCTGCTGTTTTTTGTGGAAGAAGTAGGATTACTTTAAAATATGTTGAAGCATCTTTTGGTTATAGGAAGTTTTTAAAGCATTTTCTTTCTTTGGAAATTAAGAGAAATAATTTCTTTTCAGATAATAAGAAAAATGAATATAGTTTGTAGAATTTTGTAGCTACTGTTTGTAGCATGGCAAGTTGTGTCATGAGTGCCAGGTCAGCAACGCACCATCAAAGTTGATGCTTCCAAACCACCTGGATTGAGGTCGCCTGCTTTTGGGATTCCTCACATACACTGCCATACTGGAGCAAGTCCAGATTATTGGGGGTCGGAACATAAGTCATTGTGGAGCTGGTTTTATTCAATCTTTACAGTAAGGCTTGAGGGAGATTTGTAGGAAAGTGGGAGCTAGATGCTTCTCAGAGCATAGCAATAGGAGAAGGGGCAAGGGATATGAGAAGGGAAATTAAGGTCGGGTATAAGGAAAATTCTCAACGATCATTTGCTGGAATAGGTAATACAGAGACATCTCCATTAGAGATATTGAAGACCCAACTGAAGATGAAACTGAGCTATCTGCTCTTGATGACTTACTTCTGGACCACAGATCTCAGGAGGTCCCTTGCACCCTCAGTTTTCTGCAGTTCTTGATACAGTGTTCATATTAAGACTTTAAAATTGCACAATATTTTTGCCAAAATATATTTTTTTGTTGTTGATGTTGATGAATGAAAACTCCTCAAACAAGAATGCAAGTTCTATGTTTTATTAGTAATCAGTGATGCAGAGTCTGATTGGAGGTCTGTAACTAGCAGTTCAATATCTTCATCAACAGCCTGGATGAAGGGATAGACTTCACCCTCAAAAAGCTTGCTGGGAATACAGAGCTGGGAGAAGTGGCTGACACACTGGAAGGCTTCGCTACCATTCAACAAGACCTGGACAGACTGGAGAGCTGGGCAGAGAGGAACCTGATGAGGTCTAACAAGAACAAATGTAAAGTCTTGCACCTGGGGAGGAATAAGCACGTACATCAGTACAGGTTAGGGGATGACCTGCTGGAGATAAGCTTTACAGAGAAGGACCTGGGTGTTCTGATGGACAATAGCTAGCAGTGTGCCCTTGTGGCCAAAGGCCAGTGGTATCCTGGAGTGATACAGGTTGAGTGAGATGATTGTCCCTCTCTACGCTGCCTTGGTGAGGCCACATTTAGACTATTGTGTCCATTCTGGGCTTCCCATTTCAAAGAAGACAGGTATCTCCTAGAAGGAGTCCAGCAGAGAGCCACAAAGATGGTAAAGGGCCTGGAGCATCTCCTCTATGAAGAAAAGCTGAGTAACCTGGGTCAGTTCAGCCTGGGGAGAAGAAGATTGAGGGGAGAATCTGATAAATAATTATGAATATTTCAAGGTGGGAGGCAAATGGATGAGGCCAGTCTCTTCTCAGTGGTGTGCAGTGATAAGACAAGGAATAGTGGCCTAAAACTTGAACATAGGAAATTCCATGCCAACATGCAGAAGTACTACAGTAAGGCTGATGAAGCACTGGAACAGGTTGACCAGAGAGGTAATGGAGTCTCCTTCTTTGGGGTTATTCAAGAGTCATCTGGATGCCTACCTGGGCAACCTACTGTATGGAGGGTACCTGCTTTAGCAGGGGGTTGAACAGAATGATCTCTTTAGGTCCTTTCCAACCCCTGCAGTTCTTTGATTCTGTAATCTATTTCTGGGCTGAGTGAGGAAAATTGTGAGAGAAAGGTAAGTCTGAAAATCAAATAGCTCTTGATAAATCCTCTTATGATGCTGCTTCTGAAGTCAGAAAGAAGTTAGTGACATTTGTGTGCCAGACAAATTTTTATGCAAAAATTTCCAATTATGGAAGAAGAAATAAATATTTTAAAAAATATGTATGAAGAAAACAGTTTTTCAAGTTCTCGGAGTACCTACTGTTGCTACATTGCTCAAGTAGAGAAACTGATTTTGGTATTATTGGAGTATATAGAATAGAGGACTGACTGTGTGACAGTGTGCAGTAAATCTTTCTGTGTGAGGGCAGGCAAAATTGCTCTGCGTTACATGGAGCCTTGGAAGCTTAACCTACTGTCCTGAGCTGAGCGAAATGCAACTTTTTATAAGAGAAATGCTTTGAAAGAAATCTGATACCGAAGTCTTCATCTTTTAATTTTACTTACTTAGCAGCTGGTCCCTAGTCTCTCTAATTACGTTATAATGGTTTTATGTTGCACCAGATGCTAAAAGGATAACATTTTTCTTTTGTGGATAGCAGTGCGGTCTCAATTATGTTTGGAATTCTGCTCTGTAGTTGTCCCCGTGTTAAGCTATGCTGCAAATAAACCACGAGTACTAGATGAGGATTTTATATTAAATGAAGTCCTTTTGAACCTCCTTAGGAAATAAAATCAAAAGGTCTCTCTAACCGACAGAATTTTGTCAGTGACTTAATAAATTAATCAGCCTTATTCTGAAATGAAAATATTTATTTCCTCTTACTGCAACCTTTGCAATAAGTGGACTAGCTTATTTCCTATTTATTTGTCTTTATTAGGTTGCTGTTTATAACTGCATGGCTAGACCTATTCAGTGATCTTATTTGTAACATTGCATAGAATAAAGTTTTACGAGAAGGAAGCAGTCTGTCTTTACGGCTAATTGGAGGGGCAGTCATAACTCATGAAGGCTATGATGGGATTATGATTTTCTCAGATTTGCCAGCATCTTATTTAGAATGGGAATGAAATAAAGCAGTGCTCTTGCATTTTCAGTTAGAGCAGTTTTACTGTTACTGGAAAAGTCCACTTCCTTTCACACATTATTGTTCCACATGTTCTGTTTGGGAACAAAATAACATTGTAACAGCTCGTTTGGAAAACTGAAAAGGTATTTCTAAATTTGAAAATGGAAAAATAAATTTTAATACACTGATTTTTAAAATTAATAATCTTGTGCTGTTAAATACTATTAGTAGATAGCATCTCAGCCATTTTAATTATAAGTTACTAAACAGATAATGCAAAGTAAATGTATTAATAGTCATATTTCTATCTTTTGCATGGTAATGCACTAGAATTATTTAGAATTACATTTAAGAGGCATCTGAGCTCATTACAAGGGAAAAAAAAGAGGTTAATACTTAAATGTTTGTGTCTGCTCACTGTTGTGCTAACTTGGGGCTATCAAGTTATCATCAAGCCCCAGTGTTACCTAGAATTTTCAATGTTTCTTGTAATCTTAATTTTAAAACCTATAAAAGGACATCAGTTATTTCAGAAAAATGGTTTTGTACGTTTTCTTTTAAACTAACTGCTGACTAAATAGAATGTTTTGGTTTTTTTTGAACAGTGGGCATTGAGAGTATTTTGAACACGTTGAGAACAAAGTTCCTGTGCATTTTAGTGTTTGCCCTGTGTTTTATGTACAAGTCAGATTGCAGCTAAGGCTGCAAGAGTGCTCATCGGTGGAGTTAAAGGGATAGTCAGGGCATCTTCATTACCTTCAATGAAATTCTAGTTACTTGTTTCCAGTGTGGACACCTAGATTAAGGTTCTAATTTCAAACTTAATTCAGTTATTCTATCTTGAGAGGGCAGGTGAACCAGAAAAATCGCATAAATCTGTTCATGACTTTCAGGGTGAAAAGTCTCTAAGTAGATAGAAAATTTTCAGTACCTATAAAGCACAAATACTTTGAATATGTCACCTGTTTTATCAGTAAAGTAGTTTAATTATCATTTATCCTCGCAAAGCAACTAGCCTACAGTTAAATGCTATGAATAGCCCTTATCCCTCATGAATGAGAATTCCCTCCTGCTATTAGTAACTGTCAACATGCATGATTGTTTCTGCACTAGAAGTCTTGGTAGAGTTCTTCATTAATTAAGTTGTGTACAAACATGACTCTGCCTCTGCCAGTGGGAATAATGGGATGCCATTACAGGTAAAGCCAATGAAAATCTGACTAAAGCAATGAATCTTCATTACAGACTCACCATATGACCTTTGTCAACATCTCAAGCTTCATTATGTGCACAAGGTTGTTTTCCTAGATTTGTAGTTATCACTTCAGATACTTCCTTTATGCGGATAGCAGTTCATCTTAGATTCTACTTTTCACCAGAATTTATTGTATATCAGTGTTTTCTCCAAATAATTGCTATCCATTTTCACTACTTACAAGGTTATCTTGAAAACCCAAGGAAAATTTGCTAGGTAGGTGTGTGGGAACTGACGGCCTGAACCTCTGATTGACCACCTGAGGCAAGCAATGAGTCAGCTGCGGGAGCACAGGTGAAGGTAATTCACCTGTGCTACTGGAAGGGGTAGAGCCTGGCTGCACCTCTCCTAGACCCATTTAAGTGCTGACTGCCACTGAGGAAGGATCTCTTCTGGAGATTGCTGTCAGTGTATGATACTGGTGAGCATTTCCATTTATTTTAATTATTTTTCTATCACAGTAGTCTTACTAAGCCTAGTCTCTGTATACCTATTCATTGTACACCTATTGATTGTACGGTAGGTTTCAGCCATGCAGTAACATCACCAGTGAACTGGGTCCTGCTCAGATCTGAGCATGCCTGTTCCTAGGTAATTTTTTCAAGAGTCACTTTCAGTTCGATTTTGAGATAGGCAACGTCCCTACATGAGAGGCCCTTAGATTCAGGAGGTTTTTATATTATGTGGATAGTATGGCCAGCCACGTGTTGTTTCACCAATGATAATCCTCAAATAATTGTTTTAATAATTGAGTTTTCCTGTATTTGAGGTGGAAGGAGATCTGAGTGTCAGCATGGCTCCTGACTTGACCATTGTTTGAATTAAAATTGATGGTGCCTAATCCTATGAGATCCACTCTTTCTTTTTTGTCATGTAAACAAGCTGAGTAAAATTGTCAATGTCTGTCTACAACAGAATGGATTGGTCAGCATGGGTTATTTCCCCACTTTTCTATCTTTGTGTTGTAGTAGTGAGCAGCACATCATATATGGCTGTTCAGTGACGTGCCTGTGCACAGTGCATTAATTCTTTTGCTAATCTCCACTGTAGTAGTGCGTACACTACACAGGAATTCACAAAGATTATTTTTCAAGTAAAGTGGACTAGAAAAAAAATCCCTAATAAATGGAGGCAAACTGCAAGTACAGAAACTCCAGATTACTCTGAATTCCTGAATAGTAATAGGCATCTTCAATATTGTCAGATTTGGCTCAGTGGAGGAGATGGAGGATTATATTCACACCAAAGCGAAGTAACATAATGAGACATCACTGAAAAGAAAAGGACTTAACAGAATCATAGAATGGCTTAGGTTGGAAGGGATCCTAGAGCCCACACAGTTCCAACCCCCTGCTGTGGGCAGTGTTGCCACTAGATCAGGCTGCCCAGGGCCCCATCCAGCCTGACCTGGAGTGCCTCCAGGAATGAGTCATCCACAGCTTCTCTAGGCAGCCTGTTACAGTGCCTCACCGTACTCTAGGTAAAAGATTTTCCCCCTGAAATCTATGTTA
Source organism: Phasianus colchicus (assembly GCF_987193195.1). NCBI lineage: Eukaryota > Metazoa > Chordata > Aves > Galliformes > Phasianidae > Phasianus > Phasianus colchicus. The sequence continues at coordinate 116,190,509 of NC_143436.1, forward strand.
AATCTCACCTCTTAGTTTAAAGGCACTCCTTCTTGTTCTGTCGGTATTAGACCACATAAAAAATTGTTCTTTCTCCTGTTTATGATCTTCTTTTAAGTACTGGAAGGTTGCAATGAGGTGTCCCCAGAACCTTAAGCCTGGCTCCCTCAGCCCTTCTTAGGAGACTTGGGAGAGGTGCTCCTATGTTTGGTGGGGGAGAGAGGCTCTTATTTATTTTGATTGTGCAGATTATTTATTTATTTATTTGGTGTAGTGGGAGGGAAAAGGAGAATGCTACAGTACATCAGGTTTCTTGCAGTAGTGGAAAGGGTTTGCTTTTTACTGTGGCCTTCTGAGCAGCAATGGAAAACACTGCTGAGCTGCTATCCCTAGTGCTCCAAGACTGAGCTTTTGGCACCCCTCGACTGACTTAAATTTTCTTCGTGAAGGTATTGACCTAAGTATGTAGACAAAGAGACTATTGGAAGTTCTGGATATGTAATTTTGATGCAGTGGTTGCAAAGTTGAGTCTTATAATCTTTCATACTTAAAGATACAGTAGTGCTGTGCATACTTCAGTGTCAGATCCAGCAGTGCTGTGATCCATCTGGTGATGATAAACCAGTAGGGATGCTACACTCTGTACCATGCTGAACTTGAAAGTACTAGTGAAAGTGTCAGGATTAGAGGCCCATAGGACATTGCCAAGATGTTTGCGCTGGGAAGTTGGGATTCTGAAATCATCTAATCTTTCTTAAAGAGGCTAATATGCAAAATTTATGGGAAACATTCTTCTGTTAAACTGTGTATCTGTACATTTTTTCTTTTGTGATTCCCCTCCTTACTACCAAGGGTTTTTCTCCATTCTAGTATTAGCCAAGCTGCCTTGGCAAGGCTGGCCCTCAGTCAGGATTCCTTCTAAGAACAGTGTATTTTAGAGTGTGTGCTCTTGATCAAAAGTGCTGTGTGAAGCTCAGTAAAAACATGGTGCTCTTTTCAGTGGAGTTTTTGGATTAGGCTCTCAGCATCTGTTCCATAGCACAAAATCATAGGATAGTTGAGATTGAAAGGGAGCTTTGGAGGCCATTTGGTCCAACCCCTGTTAACTCAGGGACCGCCAGAGCTGGCTGGCCAAGATGAGAAACAGTAACAAGAAAGTACATGTACCAGTGACAAGATGGAACATACACTTGAATTTTATTCTCTCCTTAGATTCTTCTTTGATTATGTAGACACTTTGCAAAAGAGCTATGAAAAGTTATGTTCTTTCTCTGGACTAGTTATTTCTCTTCTTGAAGGCTTAGTTGCAATGTTTAAAAATTTATAATTCCATTAATAACAAGCCATTTTACTTTAACATCTCAAACTGTCATGGCTTGGCTATTGAATTTGATGGATTTACATGCAAACGCATTTTCTTTCAACAGCTGTATTCATCTACATTATATTAGAAGCTTTGCTATGTCAAGAAACCCTTTTAGTATTTGAAAAAACATCTATCAGGATGGGTTAGCAACTTTGCAGCTACAGTTTTGGTAGATGTGACTGCATTGATCCTTTTGTTCAAATTGTTATTTCATTATGGAACATTTTCCACTTCAGAAAATCCTGTTAAGGCATTCCATTTTATTATTTAAAAAACAACATGGTTCTTCTCATTTTTCTCTCTCCAGAATTTGGAAATGTCTTATTTCTATATAGACTATATATAATTTCTATATAGATTTTAAAAATATTTCTATAAATTTGGATGTTTTAAAAAAAAAAGTTAAGAAAATAAATTTCAGCTCAAATTTTGCCCTAGTTTGCAAATTGCACAGTGTGGAAATCTAGATTCTCCTTCCTACCTGGCTGATACTAATTTGCTCGTGTTGGTCTCTCCCATTCCGGTTGTGTGTGCAAATCTTCTTTTCTATCACATTACTTTTGTTAGCAGTTACCCTTAGTGTTTTAGTCTGTTCAGAAATACTCTGTTAGTATCACCGAATTATACCACGATACTCTGATAATATGATTTCTCAAAAGATTTTGTGAAAAAATATTGAAATTAAAACAGGCAGACATTGCAAAAAGGGTTAATCAGCTGATTGTTGATTAGATTTCACAAGTGGTATCTGGGTAATAGAGAAGTTGAGCTGACTCATGAACAGTCTTACTTCTCAACTTGTCCGTAAGGAGTTAAGAATGTGATGTACTTTTATGCAAATTGTAAATTGGCTGTTGCTAATTCTCTTGTCTTCAACAGTTGATGTAGTATCAATTAGCAAATATAGGTTTTAATGCTTCCTTTAATATTCATGTTTCTTAATTGACTTTGCTAATTGAGAAGAAACACTCCAGTGCAGAATGCTTGACAGGTAAGAATTATTATTTGCTGCTTGTGTTGGCAGTGGTCCAGAGAAAAGTAGGTTACTGATACACAAGTACATGCAAAGATCTTATGCAAAGATCTGTGCTTTTGGCTGTGAGTTTCCCTATTGTAGTCTCTTGATGGAACATCTGAATAACCTGTTTTGAAGACTCACATATGCAGATTAATTTACAGCAGGGAACAAGCATTAGGAGAGTTATTTTAGGAAACTGCAAATGTATAGTTTTTTTAAAAAAAGAGTTTTAGGAGTTGATGGAATTAATGACTGAAAACAGAAGAGGCAATGTTAATCGTGGTGAAACTTAGCTGATCAAATTTTCTTAATTTATTTTCCAGATATGTCAAGTTTCATTTATTTAGATGTTTATCCTTGAATTGTGTGCTTATATCCCTGGAATATATCTTGTGCTCAAATGTTTCAATTGTTATATGATACTTTCTTTACGTTATAAAATTAACCTGTGTTGTTTGAAATACCTTTACAAGCACTTCATTAATTTAAGTCATTAATTTAAGCGTTCTTAAGGATCTTTTATTTTCAGCTAGCTTGAACTATTGTTTTCATATAGCTATAAATAAATAAATAGAGATTTCTTAAAAGACAATGGAAGAATCTTCCTTTAAAAAAAAAAAATCAGAAGCACTTGAGTACTAACTGCAGAAGTAAGTTACAAAGAGGTGCTTGCTAAAGATAATTGGATTCAAGTTTGTGTTTGCTTTTCAAAGAGCTTTAAGATCTTGTTTTATTTAAACGCTTTTGAAAATACTGGCTCTTGCTCAGTGATACTAAAAACTAAGGAAAACTATTACATAGTAGGTCTAGTGAGGCATGATTAATGCCTTTGAGAACTGCTTATAAATGAGGCTTTGGGTCATTATTCATATTCAAAGGATGGGCTCTTCACTGGAAAAGTTGGTCATTCTATGTTCAGTTAGGAACAGAAATGCCCTGATTTTTTTAAAAAAATGTTAATTCGAATTAAAATGTTAATTTTTCATGAGAGCTGTAAAATAAATGAAACTGGAAGCAGCTCATAGAGGAAATGAGACTTATCAGTTAATTTTATTGTCTAAGGTTTGGCATCTTGGTTGATAAACGTGAACCTCGCTTACCGTTTCCCCTCTTACATCTCCCAGAGTCAGCAAGTAGAAATTACACCACGAGCCACAGAAGGCTGCTCTTCACCAGATGGACTTTAGAGACATAATGGGAGCAGTATTGTTCCCAGCTTGGCAGCTGTTGCATGGGCTAAGCTGACCAGCTGTACACCATGGGCATCTGTGGAAGATGCTGGAACAGTAATCTCACACTTCATAGAGTTTGTGGAGTGTTATTGTGAGGGATGGAGAAAAGCTGCCCTTCTGATCTCACACAGCAACTTTCCATAAGATGTGAATGGCCACAATGCTGGCCAGTACTGTTCTTTCAGCTAACATTTTGCTGCTGTAGCACTAATTACTATTTTATGAATGTGTAGCACTTCTACTATATTCTCAAATCAGAACAACTTCAAGCATTCAGAACCAAAGATTGTTTGAAAAAACAGCAATTAAGAGATACTGATTAATAGAAAGTTAAATATCAGCAGGAAGAGATGGTCTCCTATAAACTTCCCAAGTGCAACTGTAGTCTAGTTGCTGGTAGGAGATGCCTAATCATGAGAGGACTACTCATCCATCAATACTGGAAGGATATTTTGAAAGTCTGGAGATGATGACTGATTCCTCTGATGCATCAGTGCATAATGTGTGCATAGTAACTTAGTCAATCTGGAAATTAGGAAAATATGCGTGGGGAAAAAAAGATGAAAAAGGTGGGTTTAGGCCTGACATGATTCTAGTAGTGACAAAATACAGTAAGGACTAGAGTGTAAAACAACACTTAAGAGTGTGAACCTATGTATCAAGCTCAGAGCTTCTTATGGTTAAAACTTCTTTGTCTGAATCATTTTGCTTTGTTGGTGCACTACTCCACACTATTTCTCGTCAGATCACCTATTGTGATCATATAGCGTGATGTGATATATCTTCCTAGGGACATTATGGCTGTACTTCCAGTGGAAGATTGCCCTGTATATATATAAAAATATCAGATTCCCAGCTCTACACTGTATGCATTAGCAGCTGGTTATAGTGTTTTGGATCATCGAAATGTGTGACTGCTACAGAAGTATAATATCAAAGATATTGTGGTATTAGGCTTACCTGGAAACACTTCCATGTTTGAAAATATGCCTGTCTTAACAATCTTAAAAATTTATGTGCATCTTCAGTTCTTACAAAATCGGTGTTATTTCATCCACTTCTTGTGTCAGAATCTAATGAATGCCTCAAAAAATAAACACAGGACTTGTTTGTTACGGAGGGAATAAATTACTGTTAAGTAATGTGATTCAGGTAATTCATATATTCTGAATGTATCCTGCTTCTTTATTTCCTTTTGTACTTTTGGTGGTGATGGTTTTTGGTTTAGCTTTATACTGGTAAAGGTTTTTGTATTTATTATTCCAGTTCTCTGTCAAGGTGCAAATCAAATAATTTTTTTCCACTTTTGCACTATTCGGTCATGCCCAGGATACAGTGCAAACACCAAGCTGAAAATGGTTTAAAGTTATGCTGGTGATTATGCTAGATCATGACAGGTTCTTCTCAAGCTTTGCTTGAGGGTACAGATATTTAAAAGTAGTTCTAAAGGTACACTTGGGGATATATATTTTAGAGATACTACTTCACCTGAAGCTTACTTTATTTTAAGGGCACTAATACCTAAAGAGACACATTTTTAATTATAGTAAACCTATAGTTAAAATGCTAAGTTTCACTAGTCTTACAATACCTTTAAAAGATTGGCCTTATTTTCTGAGGAGTACTGTGAATTCCCTTAATAGCTTCAACATGTTTGACTACATATACCATCTGATTAAATCGAAATTAAGGCTTTTTTGAGGCTTGCTACTTTTGTGAGCTCTGAATACATTACAAGCATTGTATCTGTAAAATATATTTGAAATCACAAGTTACATTAGCAGAAACCCAGAGGTGACCTTTCTTCTAAACTCTAAAAGTAAAGACTTGTTTGTAGTTTCTTATCCCTTTCATCCTCAGAACTTCCTTGTCTTGGCAAGATGTGATGACTCATGGCTGCTAGAGTTGTCAGCTTAGTGTTAGAGCAGAACAGCTTTGCAGATGTCTTATTAACCTGTTTCATAACCCAATGCCAAAACACTTCCATCATCAAGTCTCTCACAACACATTAATATATAGCTAAAGATTTATCATTTTATTACTTGGTGCACAAAAGTCAAATGAATTCCATGGTGTCAACACTAATTTCCCAGAAATCGTTACCCAATTCACATCTTTTCATTTCTGTTCCCTCTACTAACAGAGTTTCTAACCATTTAGATTTTGGAAGGTCCCTGTTGGTGGTGTTTTTTTTATTTTTTTTTTCTAATTGACATATATGACTGCCATTAGCCTTTCTGAGCTCCATAAAATATGTTTGAATCTAATAGCATATTAAAGTTTAATGATTTCCCATGGGTCACTTCTAGAGAATTATTCTAATGTGATTGTACTTCTGTAATATTATAATGTTAAAGGGAAGTATATCTGGTCTTTCTTCTTCCTAAAGGCAAATATACAGAAAAATTAGAGAAGTGACTCATTGGTTCCATTTAGTGCTCAGTTTACAACACAGAATTAAATAAACCATGTGGTGAAGCATAAAGATAGTCCTGTTTGTAACTGCTAGTTATTATTTCATTTGGAATGAAGACAGATCAGTTTGTGCTAGAGCTGCTGATTAAAAATAGACATGAATGTAGAACAGAAATAAGTACTGAGATGTCCTAGAAGTAGATTAGATTTAAAGGTGACCTTAAGTGGTCAGGTGGCATGGGCAGATTTTATTTGCACATCCATTGTCTTTTTTCCCCATAAATGTTGTGTAATTCAGACCATGCATATGAAGAAATTTCAATGATGATTTAAAGAATTTAGCATTGTTTACGAGCCACTCTGCCTCTTGTTTATGAGGTTGAATTATATTACTACAATAAAGCAGCATGCACTATTACTACAAGTACAGCATTTATTATTATTGCTGTTCTCTGTGCAGTTAAAATCAAAGCAGAAATTATTCTATAATTTCTAAAAGCAGAAATAATTAGTACTGTATAGTGTATATGCTGATTTACCTGTACAAAAATACCAAGAGGAACACTGATATTTATCTTGTTTAAGTAGTAATGTTTCTGAATGCCTGTTGTTTTGCTTGGTTTTGTGTTGTTGTTGTTCTTTTTAGTGTAATTGAATTGCACTGGAGTACATACATTAATGTATATTGTTTATTTCCTCTACAGTATAGGATAAAATTAATATGAAGATGCATGTATTAATAAGTTCAGATAGGGAAATTCCTTGAAGAGAGTATTCATAGATAAAATGAGATTCTGAGTCCACAGGTGGTCAGAATATAATTTATTGATTTTACTCCCCCCCAAATTACAATTTATATTTGGTTTATTGGTTGTTAGGAATTTTCAGAACTTTATTTGAAAACATAGAGAGGAGCCTCCACTTTGCGTGAACTTTCTGGTAACCCACACAGCTTCACTTCTCTGCTTTACTTCATCTGAATCACTGTCTTGGGTTGTAGTGTTGTCAAGCCAATCTGGCTCGTCTTAGGAAAAAATAAATATTTACTTGGCCAGAGTGAGACAAATGGATGCTGTTGCCCAAAGCATAAGGATTTCCTGAGGGATGGAGATGGCTGAAGTTCAGGTGCTTTATTTTGAGTCACGCAAAGAGTGGTCTTGAAGGTTGTATCCCTTCAGCTCAGAATTATCATTTCTTAATAGAAATGCTGTCAAACCCAGCTAGCTCCAGAGCATTTCTGTGAGTGAATAAGTCGTCATGATCTGATATGCAAACATCAAAAATTTTGACATAATTTTTTAATTGGCTCTAGATGGGGATCACACTGAATCGGCAATTAAGCACAAGCTGTCTGTTCAATCCTGTTGGTTAAAAGTGTAATCCCTGATGGGGAAATTGTCAGAAGAGGCTAGGAGATGTCTGCTGCTGTGAATAACAAGGATGAGGGAAATCGCCCATCAGCTGGCTTGCCAGTATGTCTTGTCCAGGCCACTGGTGAGGCTGGCATGGAGCACACAGTGCCTGCTGGGTTGCCAAGGGATGTTAGAGCAGTCAGGCACCAAGAACATGAACAGAAGAAGATTCAGATGAGATCCTTATATTTTGGTGTAGAAGATGGTCTGAATAGCTCATACGAGCTCATTGAGGGAAAATATTCTGTGTGATAATTTGTTTCTACTTTTAGAAAAGATATGCATAAAAGGACAGATGAAAATGAGTTTAGACACTGGAACTGTAAATAAGATGATGCTTTTATTTTTATTGTTAACTAAACATTGAATCTAACGAAGAAGACCTTTTAAAATTTTCATTTTTCAGTGTTTTGCAATCTATAACAATACCTTTCTGAATGTTATCTGCTAGCCAAACATGAATTATTTGGCTCACTTTATGGATAAGTAGGTGGAACTTAATGATCTGTGCACAGGTTGTATTAAATGATCAAATGGTCCCATCTGGCTTTAAGTTCTAAATGCACTTAATGGGTGAATTAGATTAATATCCACAGACCTTTATCAAGCTGAATGTTGGTTCTCTTCAAAAAAGCTATGAAAGTTTCTGGAAGAGGAGGAAAAAAAAAAACAGCTTCTCATCACCGTTCCACTCTTCTTTGAGGTGACTGCAGTTAGTAATGCTTGTACTGTTCGTTCGAGAGTGAGATCAATGTTAGACTGTTAATCCTTCTCTTGTGGCAACAATGGCACTTTCACCTCGATTTCATGATACTTTCCATCTTTAAGGTGGTGTTTACAAAACGTGCCAGATGGGTTCACATTTTCTGGACTGTTTGGCTGCTTCAGGCTGATTACTTTTGCTTGCTTGTTTTGAAATTTCATCTAAAACGTCTGAGCCATTTCCCAGAATAAGATAATGAAGAAAGACTTACTTATTTTCTCCTTACCCTTGTTCCCTGTCAGTGACCAAAACAGAGCACTAAAGTCTTTACCTTAACAGGGGTTTGCCTGTGCTTTCCTTGCCACTTATTCCCAGGAACAGGTACCACGGTGGCCTGGCAGAGATAGGAAATGGGAGCAGATTTTCTTCTTCCAACTCTCTTAGCAGCATTTTGAGGATGAGGGGAGCTTCAGCTGACCATCAGATATGAAGTGGGAGGATGTTTTGAGTTCAGAAGGGATCAGGAGCAGATCAAGAGATGCTCATGCCCAAAACACATTTCTTTCTTTCCAGTAGAGTGGGATGATAAAGAGAAAACATAAACTTGCAGATTGTGCAGTCCACCTCAGCTTTTTCAGTTTCAACTTTTTCATGCCTTAGTATTCAATTCTTCTTCACTGCAATCTTTACAAGTAATATGCACCAATGGTTTTAATCTCAATTAACTGTTCTACAGTAACTAATCAGAACATGACTGCGTTGCAGTAAATGTAAGCTGCTGACAGGTATGCCTTGAGTATGTAGCTCTGTTGACATCTCACGTGAATGCACTAAGTTGCAGCAGTGAGGGGTTGTGGTGAGGAGAACAAGGTCTGCTTATTCACTGCACCAAGAATGTCTGCGCCTTTGGTAAAAAGGAAAAAAGGGAAAAGCAGGAGGAAATAACGCATGTGGAGAAGGCTTGAGCTTGTTTTTATATTGTCTTATAAATTCCTCATTGTCTGTTATTATTATTGTCTATTATTAGTTTCTTTATCAGGAAAGCCAGTAGCCAATATGAGGTCTGTTCACAGTCTGGCTGTACATTGCCTCTTAAGGTTGGTAAAAGCATTTATGCTCCAGAATATGGACTTGAAATTAAGCAGAGAATTTATTAGCTGTGTTTATTGGCTCTTTTAGAAGAAATGAAGACATTAATTCAGGAAACTGGACTGAAAGGATGAGTTACTTATGAATAAATATTTACTCTCATTTCATGAAGTTTAGGCCTCGTAATTGCCTGTAAAGGACAATGTGCTGGGCTCTTAGTCTGTTAGACTTTTCTGATTTATACCCGGTGCTGCATTTCATAGCTGTTATTCCCCACTCCTCACCAGCAGCTCTCCTAGGATGTGTTTTATTTCCATAGTTCCTCTGCGCCATATAGGCCTCTTCTGTGTTAAGGGGGATTTCTCAGCCTTCTGCCTCTGGCACCTTCTGTCCTGCACTGGTGTTCACTGCAAGCACCTTGCAGCTGAGAAAGAGTGTTGAAACTGAGGAACCTGATTCTGCAGCTGAGAAGTGTTTTGTTTTTATGCGGCCTATTAAATATACAGAGTAGTTCTGAGGTTCCACAAAACATATTTTCTTGCTAATTTGAATGATATGTAAGTGTAAACATATCCTATATTCTATAAGAGAAGACTTATAAGCGTAGAAGTAATCTCCCATGAGAGTTCTCTTGGGAAAAAATATTTTTCACTGAGTTGAGAAAGGAGCACGTGTTTTATGTGTTTCTATAGGAATATGAACTTTTATCATTGCAGTATGGAGGGCGCATACTGAAGGTTAAAAGTAAATACTGAAACAAGCTGTCTTCTCTTTTGTTCTCTAAAAATTATTGCAATCGGTGAAATGATATTCTGAAATATATCAGATAAATGGAAGATGGGTGTGGGTGGTGTGTGTTACATGGTTGTATGAAGTTTTGTAGAGTTTTTGTTGTTGGTGGACTGAATAGGTGGTAGAACAGTGGCCAGACTAAAACCTTTACTGAGGGCCCAGAAGGGAGTTAGGCATAGTTCAGTTAGAATTCATCCAAAAGTACCAGCATATCTGAAAGACATAGTGTGGGTCCTTGGAAGAAACACCAGTCACCACATACCTCTTCCAGATGCTGGTGCACCCAGCACTAAAGCAAGACCAAGATACCCATCAGTCCAGTGAATTGATTTGGTTTGTCCTTCCCCATTCTCAGTACCACTGGAAAGGCTGTGTGAGGGAGCAGCTCTGTAGGTTTCATGATAGTTTTTGTGTTTATATAGTTTTATCCTGTGTTCATACATTTGTATGGCTTCTGGAACTTTCCGTGCAATGGCATATAGGTGCCATTTATGATCAAGTATATTGTGTGGGTGTGCTAGCTTTGCCAGGTTTAGATCTGTTTGTTTTTTGTTTTTATTTGAACAGACCTATGAAGGTGCTGCCAATTATATATGTATATATATATATATATATATATATATAAAATATATGGACAGATGCAGTTTCTGGTAGCTTTGCCATTTTTCCATTGCAAGAAGAGAGCATGGATTGTTCATGATTCCCAAGCCTTTTTATGAGATTTATGAGGCTGTGCATAAAAAAGAGGAAGGAGAAATTAATAATACAAGTATTATTATAATTTACAATAGGTGGATTTAATTGTGATGTTTCAAGCTTGTAAAAAGTGTACGTCTGTGCATCAGATTTTTGTATTCTCTTCCCCTTTCCATCCTGATTTGTTGTTTTAAACTGCATGGGAAAAAATGTGTGGCATTACTGTCCTCAATACTTCTTACTTGCATTTCCCATGAATTAGATGCAAGTTAACGATTTCACTGTAAACATAATTCATCTACAAATTTCCTCAGCTTTATCACTTTGTATTCCTGATAGAGCCATAGGTGGACTTGAAGGATATTTTTTAATGGCTGCTGAGTCATTTATATGAAGTGCTGCAAACAAATTCTAGCATTTATAGTATTGAAGTTATCTGTGCTCTTTTATCCTTGAAAACTCCAAATGGATTAAATGGGCTTTATGGATTTATTTTTTAAAATGGAGGCAGATGTAAAGTCAGTGAACGTGCATGTACATGCAAATATTAATACTACATAAAGTCAGCAGTTCATACTTTCAAATGTTATATGCATTCTGAATGCCCTATGTTAAATTTTATTGTATCATTTATAGTACGAAATTGCTAGGATACAACTGCGATGACTTCCCCCCATTAAATGTTCTATGGCTTTTTGGCAAGCGTTAGGGGTGTTAACCTCAATTGCCTGGCAAAAATCCTGCTGTGATAACTGTACTGTGTATTTTAATGGTTCCCATAAGATTTTATCCAAGTTCCTCATTTCTCTGTAAAATTGTAACATTATTGGCCCAGAATGAAGTTCAGTTCCGATGGGGTCTGCAATGCGGTGGTGGGCAAGAGATATTTCTGTCAGATTACTTTGAAGAATTTGTGATTGAGAGCGCTGTATAAATTTAAGCTGTTAGTGCCAAAAATAAATCAGTAATTAGAACTGATGGGAGTGACGCAAAGCCATGTGAAATTCAAAATTTAATTTGATACATGAATATTTTAAAGCAAATAGGAACATGTGCTTACTTTGGATTTCATTAGCTCTGGGCAGCAATTTGTTGTTGTGGGAGAGGAACTGAAAGGCTTATAAGGAACTGCAAAACAATATCCCTGCACTTCTACTGCAAATAAGTGAAAAGCATGATATATTCTTACATGTGATAGTGTGTGTTGAAGTCCACTGGGTACTTTTCACGGGATAACATTAAGGGGAGTTTTATTTTACCTGTGTTTAAAAATGTGTGTAACGGTAATTTTGGAGATGAAGGGAACAGACAGAGAGAGCCCCACAGAAGCTCCAATAGAGGCTTTGTAGTGCTGCTGTTGGCACTGAAGCTTCTCAGCCCTTCCTCTAAATGCAGTGACTGCTTCTGTGCCAACCATGTAGAATAGGACTTATTCATCTACTCTTACTGTGGTGTATTTCACTTATGTTATCCAAAGTTATTTACCATGTGCCAAAACTCCACTGGTTGCATTACAGTATGTTTTCTGTGAGGGGCAGCAGTTTTAATCACAAACTGAACCTGAACCTCTTCTTTCCTTTAAATTCCATTATCTTTCTTTTGGATATCCTTATTATGGATATCTTTATTTTTAGAAGGCAAATGTGAATGGCAGCTGTGTACTGTAAGATTTTTCAGTAATTTTTAAAGAAAAATACCGAGTTGTTTAATTATATTTCATTTTGTTTCTAGCTAGGAATGGTTAGCTACCTACAGAGACTTAGTGGGGGCAGAGGGGGAAGCTAAACTGTCTTCTGAGTAGCTTTTTTCTCAAGTGAGCTTAGAGAAAATTGAGTGTGTTATTTGTGTGTAACTGCAAGCTGTTCATTGCAGGATTTTGAAATTATATAATTCTCCTTCTCTGTGATGGATTTCATTAATGGAATGTATTTGAATAGGCAAAACAATGCACGTGTAACAACTGTTCCTTTTTTCTGCTTGAGTTACCTGATGAAAACTTCTCTTTCCAGCAGTGATGCCAGCCACATGAAGGAGCAATGCTGTAGATTCCTATTTCAAATTGGCGAATGTATGTTTTGCTAGTGTCTCATGCAATGAGCCTATAGCACTTGGAGAAACCTGGACTGATGATTAGGACTGTGATTCAAAGTGAAAGCACTAGCTGTCTTTTACATGGATAACATTTCAAAATTTGGATGAAACATTTAACACTTCCATGATGTTTCTTCTAGCCAAGCGTACATCTTTCCTCTTTTTCTCATTTCTGCTTAAACTACAGAAATTCTTGCTCAGAGTACACAGTACAAACAGTATTATGAACAGTATCTAATTGTCTATTTATCTACCAAGGTGTGAACAGGGGATGATCATTTTGATGCACTGTAATACCTAGCATATCCATTCTATTGATATAAGTAGGGGGCAATGCATTATGAGTATGGCCAATACTGCTCTTCTCTTAAAACACTGAGATCCATCAGTGTATTCCACTAGCTGAAAATAGTTGAAGTTGCTGAAAAGAATGAGACATCCATGCTTAGACTGAGAAGAATAATGAGGAAAAAGTTGGCTTTGATTTTTGTTATTGAAGTTCCTCGGTATTTTTGAAAATGTGTTGTACATAGTACAAAGTCTGCTGTCATGTCTGTAGAAATGGTTATACAAGATGTGAGATCAAAAAGTGTAGTGTAGAAACTGGTGAAATTATATTTCAGATTTAGAAAATATGTCGATTTATACATCTCACAGAATGTAGGAAAAGAAATTGTGCTGTATATGAAGAAGGAATTAAAAATCAAAATGTGCTAAAATCAAGATGAGGTTGCTATTAGTTGCTTCAGACACTTAACTGCCTACGCTGCTCTGGTGTCCGGAAAGCTCAAGTACAGGAAATTCATCAGGAGCATACAAGTAAGTTTAAAAAAAAAAAAAAATGGATAAGCTCCTCTATTAGGTGCTCCAGCAGGGCAGATTCCAAATTTTGAAATGGATGATTACCTAGTTTGAAGTGATAGCTTCTGCAGTAGGTCTTATGTTTGTCATGCCACTTACGCAAGATTCTTTTTTCTATGCCAGTGATAGACATCCTCCTCTTGTATCTCCCAGGAAGCTGCTTAGAAGACCTCAGTGCATCTGTTAATCTGGCAAATAGTTCTTACTCTCAAGATGGTACAAGCCTGTGTCTTAGCTCAGAGATGTTGGGGATCCTTTAGAGGATGCTTACAGATCTGTGGGAGCAATCATCCCTAGGCTGGAGTAGACTAGGGCAGGTATCTGCCATGCACTGCTAAAGAGACTTGACATCTGTACCAGTTTTACTGGGCAGGTGGCCTGATGTTCAGACCACATAGTGGGGAAATCAAGATGTCATAAGAATAATCAATCTCAGGACAAGCCTCTCATGAAATTGCTGTGCTTGCAACTGCCCTCTCTATTTTGCTGTGGAAGAGCTATGAATGCAAATTGTTCACTACAGTGCAAACACACCCATACTTGCAGTCTGCAACATCTCAGCTGAGTTGGATTTAAAACACTGAGTGTTGTTCAGCTTGAAACATTAAATTGTGGTTATTTTGCTTGACTTCTCTCTCTTATTCTCCTCTTTCTTTTTTTCTTTAGGGGAAATTCTTGTAAGGCCAAGGATTTTACACTTGGAAACATGGCTAGTTACCAGTTTGAGCATTGACTGTGTCCTCATCTACTATTTAACCAGCCTTTTAATTAGTAGTGGTAAACAGGCAAGAAGGTTGAGATCCTTAAAATATTTCCATCGCTTATTCTCGGAGTCTTTCTATGTACAAGCTATCTACAGTTTGGTTTGAGGGAGAAGAGAAAAAAAGAAAAAAGCTGTAGAATAAGTTAAAATGGAAAGACTATAAACATGCATGGAATGGTGGGGGAAGAAAAAATCCGATCTTTTGAATTCCATGAAAGGGATGGCAAGTTCCCACCATCCGAAATGACTTTTTCTTTTGAAAATATTCAGCTTGTTAGCAGGTATAATGTGTACTCTCCAAAAAAGATTGCTGAATTCAAAGTCTAACTCCAAAGAAAGAAAAAGCAAGGATTCAGACAGTGCTACTTACTCTTCAAAATAGGCTTGACTTTGTGTGTCTGGCTGTAATGAAAGTCACTCAGCAGGTATCCTGCCACTGTCGCTTAAAAGCTAAGCAAAAATGTGTTACCGTTACTCCTGCAGTCTTTCATTGGTCATGGAAACTAACATTGTATTGGAGGACAAGTAACTATTTCGTATACGTTTGAGTTTACATGCTATCTGCATACCATTGAAAAACATGATTTTTCTGAAGAATAACTTTACTATACCACTATAGGAGTGGCAGATGCAATTTGTTCTTGTCCCATGGTACAACCAAGAGTACCTTTCAATGTGGCATCTTATGTGCAGATTGATGAAGTTGCTTTTTTCATTTCTTGAAAAGTCATCATTCTCATTGCTGAGAAGCTGATAAAACACTGGATTTTGAAGTAATGATAAGAACAGAGCTGTAATGATAGGCAGAGCTGTCTCCAGGAGCTTTATTGATTTCCAGTTTCTTTTGCAGTGGAAGGCATTACAATAGCTGTGTAACAATCTCAATCAATGATTTTGTCATATAAAAATGAATTCAGCTGTTTTTCTGCAATACTTCTTGCAAGTATCTTTGTAGCTGACAGTGCTAATTAGACATATATATGTATGTATAATTACTTGAAGGTGATTGGATTGTTAAATGTTTAGGGGCTTTTTTGTACCCAAAGCTGCTGTTGCTCTATGTAGGTATAAGCTTCTCCTACAAAGAATGATGGTTGGTTTGAATGTCAGGCTACTACACAGCAGAAGTGACTTCTCTTAGCAAAAATATCCATTTACACATAGAGATTAAGAACTCAGACTTCCTGACTGGCATGATAGTAATTCACTGTCAAACAGGCTTACTAGTGGAGAGAATATGTGCAAAATCATGGCCAATGATTTCTTGTGAATAAATAAAACCAGAACTTATATTATTGTTAAATTAAGAACTTATTACTCTCTGACATAAATGCTTGTTGAAAATTCCTGGATAAATTAACTGTAAATAATTGACACAGCTATGGGTAAGGCACCAAGACTTCTGCTTATAAATCAAAGACCTTCTTTTTGGAAATTAATGTGACCACTGAAACAACAACAAAAAAGACATTTCCAGTCTTTAGTGGGTATTGTTGAAAACTTCATATGGAATTGATTCCTTTCCTGTGTTTCCCACACAAATACTGTAGCAACATGTAGAAATTTTTGAGGAAGTATAGTCCTAGGAAAGCTAGGATGCTGTCTTGATCCATGCCTAATGCTGTGAGAAAAGACTGTTTAAAATACTTATTTGTCATATAAAAGCTTTTATAAAATTTATTTGTTCTGACTAACAAGTCGAGAATTCTATTAAGACACTTGCTAAACCTAATTGTAAGATGGTACAGTGCAGGAAGTAGAGCAGTCAGTTGTTTGTGGGAGTTTAGTACTGCTTATGTTTTTAATGAGTTTCCTTGGCTGGACTCTTGCAGTCTTAGAATGCTATTATCATTATGAGTGATGTCTCTGCAGTCTCTTTTAAATGTATTTGCACGAAAGTATTTTCTGAAGTTTGGGATTTTTTCTTTAGCTTTCTTAGTTTCCTTTTAATACAAAACAAAACTTATTTTGGAAAAGAAAATCCACTTTTCTTCGAAGAGGCTAAGTTAAAGCTTCATTTTATATCCTGTACTTTCCAGCCTGCTGGTGGCTTTTTGCATTTGAGTGCTTCTCTGTGTGATGCTTATATTAACTATATAGTTGGTTTGGTAGTTCACCTTCAAGTTTTTTAAAGAATTTATTTGAAATCACTGGTAGAATAATAAAATTAGCATTAAATGCTACAGAATTAAGGAGAAATGTCGTTTTCCTGCTCCCTGTTGAAATGTAATTGTTGTGTTATTATATCCATAATAAGAACAGGCAAATTAACCAGAGTTGGCAAAAATATTGAGAAGACGTTTCTAATGGCTGCTGTGAACTGACCAAGACTGCCTATTCAGCCCAAAAATGCCTATTCTCATTTCCTTGCTGACGGCAGTTACTCTTCTTTCTATGTATGTTTTTAAGTTTTGTCACATGAAATTCCAAACTGTTGTATTAGATGACAGTGTGTGTCTCAAAATATTTTCATATTCAAAGGAGCAATTTAATTTGATTTGGAGAAGATGCCGAGTACCAGGATTTATGTGGGAATGGCACCAGCAATGAGCCTTTCCTAATGAATTACTTCAAAAGGAAAGTACCACCTGTCTGACATTATTCCAGACTTAAGTTAATTACCTCACATCACTTGTGACAACTGCAGGAAAATCAGAGATTGATGTTTCTGACCTCTAATCTAAAGAGATCTTTCCATCTTGATGTTGTTTTAATCAAATAGCACAAGGTCTCAGTATTACCAAATCACAGCTGCCAGTCAAGAGGATGGCATTCTGCACGACAGCTCCAGATTCTCTCCATCAGTTGGGCTGCTTTCTACGCCCATTAGAAAGTATGACAAGTTTAGTCTTCAGCGTCATATTATCTCTTCGAGAAGAAGATTTGTATATAACATTTTAGTGGAATAAAAAAGCTTATTTATTTATTGCAGACTTGTAAAATAAATACAAAGTAACACTTTTCCTCCAACTATATATTTTTTTTTCTAACTATTTTAACTTCTTTTTCTTTTACATACTAGAAAAATAGCTCTTATCCTGGGGAATTTCATGTAAAAGTATAAATGGTTCTGTGATGAACTGAATAATTAATGGAGTCTAACTATATTTGAAATTCTTGCAAAAGAGTGTATATGTCTCTATGGCAACTTTATCTCCTGAAACATTTTTTTTAATGTGAAAATTCAAGGAAGAGTCTATAGCTAACTAGATGAAGTTAAATTAAGAAAATAACACAGATGTGATATTTCTTATGTATCAAGAGGCATCTGGTATTTCTTGTAGAAATGAACATAAAGTTGTCTTGAACTTGCGAAGCCCACAGCTAGGAAGTGTTGCAATTAATGACCCTTATGCAACTGTTCCTTTTTACCACCATTGCTGTGTATTTTGATACAGCTTTTAAGAGCACAGTGATGTAGTGGTACTCATTCCCATATTACCTTAGTGTCTCACAAATGTTTTCTCTGTTTTTTTCCACTTTGCCTGCAAGGTGATGTGGCATTATTATCCTTGTTTTGCTAATGAGAAAGCACAGTGCAGAGCTATCAAAGTTAGAAGAATATGGTAAACGTGGGACCCATCCTAGAGGCAGCTGTAATCGCTTTTTCATAGTAATTAGTGCTGTGGCTTTGAATGTAGAGCATAATTTCATTGTAGTTGTGGTATGGATACATGGCTTTTTGTTTATATGTTATCATCTGTGCTTGTAATCTTTGCCACTGGGATTAACTTCATAGGAATTTGGCACTTGCTTAATGGACTAACCACTGAAGTGGGCCAGAAAAGTCCTGGAGAGATTTTTCCTAGGTATCTGACAATACAGGAACATAAAAGTTTTGAGCTACAAGAAACCTAGGATCTGGATGTGACTGCATTTCTGATTTGGCTGGTCTACCTCCATGTCTCCAGTCTGTGCTCTGCTCTTCAGGTTCTTGTTCTAGCAGATCTAGTTTATCCTGTGGGGATTTTTCATCAGAGGTTAATTCAGTTAATTAGGGAAAGATGGGGAGGAGAGGATGGAGGACCATGGTGTTGGTCCAGCCGATGTGGCAAGCCATCTATTCTCCTGTTTCTCACTGGGTCTCAGGGAATTTTTTTTTGTCAATAACTTTCCAGTTATTAGAGGGAAATAGCAGAAGGGCAGGGGTTTCATTCATGTGTTCATTGTCATAGGAGCTAGTAAAACTTAAGAAAAAGTGAAAGGTTATGTTTTGTCCTCTCCATGGTGTGCTGCCACATACCTAGTGTGGAAATAGAGTTTCCAGGTTCTTCTGATGACTGCAAATTCTCCAGATCTAGTTATTTCCTCCTTTCCTCTCCTCTTACAGGGATCAGGAAGAATGTGTCTCCTCCAGGCACACAAACTTTCCCTCTAAGTCCATTGATGAATCTTGAGAAAATAGCTGCCAAACTAATCTTTGTGAAAGTAAAAAATTTTTCCCTAGTCTGACTCTGAAAAATGAAAAAAAAACAAAAAAAACAAAAAAAACAAAAAAAAACCCTCTCTATAATCTTTTAGAAAAGAAGTAAAAACAAAACAAAAAACTCAAATTTTAACCTGAATAAGCTGTGTCTGATAAAGCAGTAGAATGGAAACCTCATCACAGGGTCCATGTCTTCTAAATAGCTCTTAGACAATTGCCCTATTCATGTTAGTTGTTTTTTGGAGGCGTTCATTTTGGAGTAGAGAGGAGAAATTTAACCTCTTTCATAATACTAATAAATCATAACTAATATCATAGGCTTTGAGTTGAATCAAGAAGCTGAAACGCAGAATTCACATGGCTAGTTTGTTCTCTATTTTGTGACGGAACAGAATTCAGATGTTAGGATTGTGTTTGGTTGCAAAAAAAAAAAAGCTTCTTGTTTAATGAAGTCATTAAATTTGGACTGTTTGAATGAGCTGACTAGTTCATACCAGTTGAAAGGTCATTCTGTATGTTCCCTCTGGATGCAAACTATTATTTAATCAATGCGTTTGGTCTTTCACGCACATGAATCTTTATCACCTCTGTGATAATTTTAAACAGAGAGAGTGCAGTCACTCGGCATCTCAACGAGAGTGGGTACAAAAGAAAAACTGGAACCGGGAGAGCCTGCTTTATTTCATGCACTGGGGCAGTAGCTATTTGCTGCTGTATTAATATGCTGACTATATTTCTATAACTAATATTGTTGATAGATATTGTCAAAACATTAGCTGTCAGCAGCTGTTGCATTAGAAAAAAGTTGGAAACTATTTCAATCAACTTTATACCTCATGCACAATTTGACAAAGATATTACTATGTGGTTCAGATGGGAGGACCTAACAGTTGGATATGACAAACAACTTAGCAGTGTTTGCAATGAAATGTTTGTTAGCATGATAGTGACATTATAGATTTTTCCAGTATTTTGTGATTTCTTGCGCATCTTTTCCTCATTTTCTTTGTTTGTGTTTTCAACAAAGAAATTTTGTTCGGTTTGTTAATGTAGTTGGTGGTGTTTTTATATAGCAGGATAATCATATTGGAAATATAAGTTCATTAAATTAACAGCCTGGAAAAAAAACTATTTAGGTTGTTTTTGTCTTCATTTTTTTCCTAAGTGTTTATTAGCCTACAGCCAATGACTATTTTTAGATAACATCTTCAGGACAGATATATTTTGGAAAACCAGAAGGAAGAGATTCTGGAACTTCTATTTCCCTTTTCTTGTAAGAACTGCACAAATTTGGATTCCAGGAACCTTCTCACATATGGCAAGGCAATCTTTTGCGGACAGTCTTTGTGTAGGCTTTCTGTGGTTTAGTGGGCTTGCTGAAGTGGCAGTTCAGCATTACTTATTTTTCAGATAACATCAAAGCAGCTGTTCTTCAAATTAGGTTGTAATGAAGCTCTCCTCCCAACAGCAGGTGTTGAGCTGTAACTGGCTGTTGCAAAGTCATGTTTTGCTTGGAGACATTGAGAGGGTGACCATGATGTTTTCTGTTAGGCTATTGTTACAGGTAAGGGAAAACTCCAAACCAGGTCCTGATGGTCACAAAGGCAATGGCTTCTTTGTTGGTGTGAAACCTAGTAACTGTCTTGACTTTTGAGCTTGTTTCAGTGGAAAATATTCCCTTCAGTAAAGCCACTGAGAAACTTGATTAATATACAGATAGGTTAGTTTTGCTTTGCAGTATGACTTGGGGCCTTTATTCTGTGTCTTCATAATGAAAAAAAAAAGTGTCTTAATTGTCCACTATGAACAATTTGATTTTAAATAGAGTTTTTAGCTATGTATAATGTGAGGAGTGACTCTGCAATTCTAATTCTTCATGAATTTTCAAATACCACTTACGGCATAATGCCTATAGTCTCAGTTATAAGGAAAGTGTGATAAATTTATTCAATGAAAATACTGAATAAGCTGTTTTTTAGAAATCATAGGAGGATTCCATAATTGAAATGCTGATGCTTTTGTTTATACAATTGAGCAATGACACAGAAGTGACTTGCCTTAAAACTATCATTTTCGCAGTTGAAGACACATAAGAATCTGAGCTAGTGGCTATGCCTAAATGTTTTTTATATATGATTTTCTTTTAAAAATTATGATTTTTGAATATATTGTTAATACATGTCCTCATAAGAAGTGAGTGGAAATCGGTTACGGTGGCAGTGGACCTGGATGAGCATGGAGGTGGCTCAGTGAAGGTCTGCATGCACCACAGTTCACGTAAGGAGATGGATTCCTTGCATTGAAATTCCGTGGCTGCACTAACAATGGATGAGAGCTTATTTATCATACAAGAACTTATATATCAAAGAATCAGGAATAACAGTAGTATACTGAAAGTTTGGGATAAATAATGACTAAATCTGGTAAGAAGTTTACTGTTTTTTTTCTTTTATCCAAGTCTAAATGTTGAAGCAGGAAGGATTTGGAAGAGAAAATGGACAAAATCAGACTAAATAAAAAGTAGTCAGATTTAAGATCCAATTACAGTGCTCTGTTCTGATTTAGGAATCTAAGTTTGCATAGTTCCTAGTGAATGGGATCTTCTGGGTCGTCTTCAGTGTTTTCCATGAGTACTATCCTGGGATAGTCCTCAAAGACACAAGTGTTTTGATGGCATCACAGAGTGGTGTAGGACCTAGGATGCATAACCAATATTGAGTGGCAAAAGTTGATAGATATTGTGCTCAGAGAATTGCTCAGGTTGGAAAAGACCTTAAAGATTGAGTCCAACCACAGTCTAACCATACTACCTTAACTCTAACAACCCTCTGCTAAATCATAGAATCATAGGATGGCCTAGATTGAAAAGGACCACAGTGATCACGTAGTTTCAACCCCCCTGCTATGTGTAGGGTCACCAACCACCAGACCAGGCTGCCCAGAGCCACATCCAGCCTGGCCTTGAATGCCTCCAGGGATGGGGCATCCACAACCTCCTTGGGCAGCCTGGTCAAGTGCGTCACCACTCTCTTGTGGAAAAACTTCCTCCTAATGTCTAACCTAAACCTCCCCTGTCTGAAGACCATTCCCCCTTGTCCTGTCACGGTCCATCCTTGTAAACAGAATCATGTCCCTGAGCACCAGGGGTCCAGTTTTTAAACACATCCAGGAATAGGTTACTGGTTATTATCCAGGGATAGACAGAATGGAAAGGTACAGTTCTTACAGGAAAAAATTCTAGGGTTTTTCCAGTTGCTGAAGCATGCTTTGGTATCAGTCCTGTTTTATGGGCAGATTATATCAAGATGTAGTTACTATTCATCTAGGTTTTTTCTGTATAGGAATAATGTAGACTGAACCCCTGGAAAATGAAGCTGCAGAAATAATTAGACTGTAAGTGAATCTCTTCTTGCAGCAAAGACATTCTGAATAATGTCTTCAGTGCTCCAATAATCCTTGGATGACGCTAGTCACAAACATAATTCAGTAAATAAAACTACTTTGGTACATCCTGCTGTGGTATTGTACTAGCACTCACATACTTACAGAATATGCATTGCTAATTAAATGTATTCAGTCATATTTTTTTAGAGTTCCCAAATTTGGTATGCATCTGTGTTGCTTCCACGAGTAATGTGCTCGTGTATGGTTAACAGAATATGAATGTATGTGCCTTAAGCTTCAAGGAAAATAGTATTATATAATTTTTAAAGAAAGATCAACAGAATGTTCTTTTCTGTCATGTGCTGTCAAACATATTTGGCAGTTTACAAAAATAACTCTTATTTCAAAAGATGAACTCTAGAGGTGTTTTGGTCCAGTTGGATGTGCAGAGAGACTTGTGGATGGAAGACTTCTGTATGTAATCTCTCAAACTTTGTTTTTAAGAAGGGTTACATCCATGAATTTTGACACATGCAGCATTTTTCATTATTGTTGTTATATAGGCATTTGGAGGAAGTGACTATACGAATTAATTCTCCTATTATAATCTCCTATCTGATGTCTTATTACTTCTGTTTGCAGATTTTAATCTTATGGGTCTTTACCCAAGCTAGCTTTACTGGAATTTCACACCCTTTTCAACGGAGGTAAAGCAGCTTGAATATTATTCTAGCTGGTTGTTGTGGCTTTTTTAATTATTATTATTTTAGTTGTTCAGAAATATTATTGGAAAAGCTGCAAATGTATTGCTGATATTTAACTGCCACAAATATATATATTTTTTTCCATGATAGAAACCAATAATAAGCTGCAGATGAACATTTTTCATAGAAAATTTCTAAATTCAACTAATTACATTGAATATCTGCTTTAATTAGGCCTGGAAAAGGAAGCACTTTGGGAACAGGATAAAAGAAAACCGTAATTATTTAGCATGGTCTGATAAAGCTGTGCGAAAGAAAGCTAAGTAGCAGAGAGATGCTGCTATGGTAATATACATGCTAAACACACATAATTTTAGCAAGTGTGGTCATGAATTGCTGGAAGCAAAAGGTTGCAAACAGGGAAGGCAATCTGGTCTTCAGTTTCTTTTTTTCACTTCTTTTTAACGTTTTAGATTAGTTGACCTGTGAGATATGAGTAGTTGTAGTTCTAGTGTAATGAGCAGCTCAGGGCATTTGTTAAATCTATCTGTTCAGTTGTTCTTTGGATTCAGGAGCTCAGCTTGTGCTTCTCAATGTGAGTATGGCAAAAGATGTGCAAGGATAGCCTGTGGGACTATGAATTATGGATTTAGGTGCCACTGGATTTTCACATAAATCCACATTAATAACCTTGATTAATCCCACATCTTACTCATTGGAAAAGATATTAAGAATGAATCAGTGTGAACATAGCAAAATATTTTTGCAGAAACACAGAATGTTGCTTTCCCTAAGACAAGCACTTTTTAGTAGAGAGAAGTTCCTTAAAAATGCGCTTTTCCTTTGGGTAAACAATAGATCCAGGGTAGATAACTTTAGGGCTTGAATTGAGGCAAATGCGTAATTTGTTCTGGTAAGTAGAGCTAGAAGCATTTTAAACCTAGCTGAGGTCTAGTTTTCTTTGTGACTTCTTCCAGTGTTCTTTCCTGTGTAGAAATGCTGTTGATTTGAAATAGAAAACTGCTTCACAGGCTGAGTCACCATCCCTGGAGGTGTTTAAGGAAAGGGTAGATATAATTCTCAGGGATGTCGTATAGTGGGAAATGCTGTTGGTAGGTGGATAGTTGGATTAGGTCATCTTGGAAGTCTCTTCCAATCTTTGATTCCGTGATCACCATGTCAGAGGATCTTATGTTTATTTGAACAGGAGCGGTAACGTCAAGTTGAGGTCACAGTAAAGCTGGGCCTATTTTGCTGTTTCTCCCTGAGGGCAGGCACAAGCTCTAAGAACTGCATGCTCAAAAAAAAAAAAAAGAAGAAACGTATGCCAGTTCTCATTATCTTGTAGATAAATATTTCAATATGTATTCTCTAATGAATACCTATACCTTCTCTGAGGTATAGGTGTTAAGTTGGAAGAAACCTAAGTGTTCATATCTTGTAAATCCATGAAGACTATGTTTTTTTGAAGGCATATGTATGACTGGAGAAATTCTTTTGCACACACGCACATACACAATGTTTTTATATTTCAGAGGATTCCTTCAAATACAATTGCGAAACTCTATTTGAAAACTTATTTAAACACCTGAATTCTATTAAATGCAACAGATGCTTATAGATTGTTTTAATTATTATATGTGGACAGCTTAACCTTATTATTCTAATAATTGCAGTATGGACAAAAGACTGAATAGGCACAGAAATTTAACTTAACTTGAATCCCTTGAAACTGAAGGAAATTACTCTTGGAGATGTAATGGATGCTGAGGATGACAGTAAGTATTATTAATAAAGGAGTTTCCAAAGGTGTAAAACCCAAGATTTTATTCTAAGCGCTTTTTTTTCCCCAAGATTTGTCTTGTAGGTAAACTTACGAAGAATGTCTGGTTTCTTCTTGTGATGTGTGATTTGGTAGAATAGTTGCAATAGTCATTACTATACATATAAAAACGTCTTTAATGAAATAAAACACTTCAGTAATAATAAACAGATTTTTTTTAATTGTAGATTACGGATCTGCAGCTGAAAGCTGTAGTCCTAACATCACAGATGGTTGAATGGCTTCATAATTCTCAATCATTTTTTAATGAAGATGTTGTATGTTTATTGATGACACAGTACCTAAGTGATAGTAGTGCATCATATCTGCATATTTATTGTTGTAAATCAGCGCAGCAAGTTAATTTCTGTAATAGTTCTTAATTTTTGAAGGTATAGTATGACAGGTTTTAAGAGAGAGCCAAATTCTGATGTTGTTCCATATGGGCATGAATTGAAGTTATTTGTTTAGTTTCATTAAGAGGGGTTTTGGATATATTGCAGACAAAGTTAGGCAAAACAAGGCCACAATAAATTCTGTATCCACTTAAAAAACACAGTTTATAAAGGCTGAATTAATGGGAATGCCTTGTGTTTAGGAAAAATAGCTATTTAGCAAGTGATTAGTTAACAGACTACTATTTTTGGCACTGATTAAATTGTATATGTCTGTGTAAAATGCTGTACTTTGCTTTTGGAGGTCTTTTTTTTTTATGAAGAGAATACAGATTTCTTCAACATACTAATCATCAACAATTACTTAGATTTCAGTGAATAATTAAGACATTGAGGATTTGTAAATATTTGTAGTTCTCAACTGATGTTTTGAAATCACCATTTACAATTCCTCTTCTCCAAATCAATTTTCAATTAGCCAGTGCAATACGTACTTCCAATTATATTTTCAGAGTTAACGTTTCAATCTGAAGAATTCAGCTGGAGTTTTATACTGTTAGCTAAAAATTATGAAATTTTCTGCTCACAAGTTTTTTTGATTGCTCAGCCAGGAACGTTTGTAACGGTAAAGTTTGAGTGCCTAAATGTTGGTGGTGCAAATATTTCATCACATTGAAATTTTGAATCGGAGTGTTTGTTATTTGGTTTGGTATGGCTGATACCTTAGCAATTAGCATTTATCTTTCTATTGGCATGCTGTCTGGTGGGAACTGAGAGTAATACTAAACCTTGCAAATCTCAGGTAATTTTCTAGTTTGTTGATTGAGTGAAGCCTAATTGCACGAAGCCTCTGGCTTTTATTTGTCATTAGTGATTGTAGGCGAAACCTACTGCTTTGAACAAAAGGCAAACTTACTGGTTAGGGAACTGTGCCTTCCCATCTGGTCACCTCAAGGACAAAGCCTGCAAGAGCAAAGCAACAGCTGAGTGGCTGCTTTTACCTCCCCAACTCCCTGTGCTTTCTGCTTGGCTGAACTATAGGAAAATTGTACTCTGAGCAGGATGGTGTCTTGCCAGCAGTCTTAATGTGTTCTCTAATAAGCTCAGCGATCTTAACCTGAATTGAAATCCAGTACGCACACCTTAGAGAAGGTTGAGATGATGGTGAGTCAGATGTGTCAAGCTGGCCTAGCTCTGAATTGGATCTGTTCTGACATAAATGAAAAAGTTGCTTTCTTTGTTATCAGTAAGCCAGCACATTTCAAATAGATAGGCTTTCTGTACTAAGAAGCGATTCTTGAATCTTATAAGTTTGTTTTGTACTGGTTTTGATAATTATTAGTACATGAAGTATATTGTAACAAAATACATTGATTCTCTATAGTTAGGGAGCATAGCAGTACAGAAAATGATATGTAAAATGAAAGTGAAGAAATGTCGCTAATTTTTCTTTTCATTTTTTTTCTTAAACTGGGTAAGGAACTTACAGTATTTAACTCTTCACTTTTACTTAAACATGTAATATATTAGGCTGGGCAGTTTTTTTTTCTCTTAACTTAAAGTAATAGTAGTACTCTTTCATATTTACATATGAGGCGACATATGGATCAGCTGATTATTTTTTTTCCTTCCTGCTTTTAACTTCCTATATAAGAAAAAACTGTATTCACACCAAGTCCTTTCCATAATGGAAATTCTGTAGATAGATTCAACATCTCAGTAGGGATGTTTCCATGCATTTAATTAACGAACGTGTGTAGTTCACTGTCATTTTTTTTTAGCTATACTATTAACTGATAATGGAAATCAAGAATAGAAGGAATGGCCTTGCCTAACTATAAGCAAAAAAAAATAAATAAATAAACCCACAACTTCTTTTATAATGGAAAATCAAAAATGCCAGCATCGTTTCTATACGTGGGAGCATCACTGTAGGATAATTTTTTACTTTTTTGTATGAGATTGAATAAGTGGCTATTATGGCTACAGCAGGGAGCTCTGGGATCCACAGCCATGCTGCTGGCTACTTCAGCAGATATTGCACCAGCAGTGATGTGTGCAAAGCTGTTTCCACTGGGAATAGGGGCAGCAGAGTCAATCTAGGTCTTTCTCCAGAGGTTTTGGGGTAGGTAGCCCAGCTTGAATTTTAACTAGATTGTGTAGAATGTTCCACTACACCAAAAAGAAGATGGATAGGGAAGGAAAGAAAAAAACAGCAACACAAAAACAAGATAGAAAAATACTCAAGTCCTCAGTGTTATGCACCACATAATTTTGGCCTCTGATTTAAAGACTGATCAACTAACTGAAAGGTGTTGAAGACACAATAGGGTTGTGGTGTTTGTTGTGTTTGAGATAGTTGAATTGCTTTAAGTTTTGCTTTTTTAAAAAAGTAAAAATGATTTCTTGTGGGCATTTCTTTGAGGCTTATTGTCTTGGTTTGGCATATTCCTGTTCAGATTTTCTTCAGGTTTTTTTTAAAGGTGAGTGGCATAATTTGTGTGGTTTCAGAGCAGTCGGGCATCTTCCAACTGTATGGTGTAGAAAACAGCAGCAGAGATACCAGATTGCAAGACCACTTTCTATAGTGAAAGTGGATGTGTGCTTGTAAATTAGCTGTTGTTCAGTGTGCACCTTAAACATCTTTTGATGTTGAGACTTTTTGTACCCCTGTCCATGTTGTCTTGGATTTGCTGGTCCCAAAGAGGTGAGGCCAGCAATGCTTCCAGTGCCTCTCACTGCAGGTGGAAAATACAGCAGAAGCTGTTAAAGCTGTTTTGAAGTGTTAAAGGTAGTGGAGGATGAGTACATAAAATTTATTAATAAAGTGCATGCATAAAAGATTCATGAATTATTGCAAGTTACAAGATTAATGGCCAGATGTATTCAAAGAACTCTTGCTGAGATTGCATTTCTGAAGTAACCCAAAAATCCTTACCAGTGGGGTTCGCTACTTGAAATATATGTTGATAGCTCACTAATTCATATGGCTCCCCTATTATACCATTTATATGCATTTGCACAAAAATGCAGATACAGTAATTTATCTTGGTGGTTTAGAATAGTTGCTTGCCAAAAAATAGTTAATGATAGAAAAGGTATACAAAAGAGAGACGTAATTTGTGACCTATGCTTCATATAGCAGCTCTCAAATGTGGTTCATGCATTTTAAACATCAAGGCTAATTCCAGTTTGTAATGTGAAGATGACAGCTAGTAATAACATTTAAAAAAAGACAGCAGCAATCAAATGTACAGTATAAAAGTGAAAAACAGGTGCTTGCATATACAGGTTGAAGTTTATGTTCCTAGATTAAATCATGGATTAAGGAGTGTGAATCACATTTAATGCTCGTTTTAGTATCATTAGAATTGAAAAATCTCTTCATAAATACTTAGAAATGAGAAAAAATACTTCTTGCTTCAAGAGTTTAGTAAAAGTCATCGAGCATCATTGGATTTATTTGCCATCTTGCAGAGGTATATGGAAAGCTATGTTAGTGAATCAGTAATGCAGAGTTGTACGTGGTTGAGTACTAACACATATGAAGAGCTTAAGTGTGCTTATTTTACTTCTATCACACCTAATCCGTCAAAGAGCACTGTTATATAGAATCATTTATCAATGAATCAATGGCCTGGGTTGAAAAGGACCACAATGATCATCTAGTTTCAACCCCCCCTTATGTGCAGGGTTGCCAACCACCAGACCAGGCTGCCCAGAGCCACATCCAGCCTGGCCTTGAATGCCTCCAGGGATGGGACATCCACAACCTCCTTGGGCAACCTGTTCCAGTGCATTACCACCCTCTGAGTGAAAAACTTCCTCCTAATATCAAACCTAAACCTCCCTTGTCTCAATTTAAAACCATTCCCCTTTGTCCTTGTAAACAGTCTTTCCTGCTCCTGTTCATATGTTCCCTTCAAGTACTGGAAGGCCACAATGAGGTCTCCCCAGAGCCTTCTCTCCTCCAATCTCAACAAGCCCAGTTCCTTCAACCTTTCCCCTCCTAGGAGAGGTGCTCCAGCCCACTGATCATCATAGCGGCCCTCCTCTGGACGTGCTCCAAGAGCTCCAAGTCTTTCCTGTATACTGGGGGCCCCAGACCTGGACACAGTACTCCAGATGGGACCTCACAAGAGCTTAGTAGAGGGGGACCATCACCTACCTCCCTGTATATTTGATGGTCAAGAGTAAAAACTTTATTACTTTAAAGCTATATAATTAAATACATCTGTCTGTTTGAAATTATTTTTTAGATATCTGCTTACATTACATTCCACTTGATACAAATACTGCAAAATTTGAATATGGATGCATCTGAAAATTACCTCATGATGATTTTTTTATTGTTTGTAATTTGCCTCCAAATCACTTCGTTGTTGTCTTTGTTTTCATAACGTTCTGAATGTGCATAAAAAGGCTCTGTTAATTAACACTCGGTTTGTCTAGTTGAATTCCAATTTTGTAGAATTAAAATTAACATACCTTCAATTTTTCATCTCTGTAGTTACCATGAAGTACAAGCTAGTGCACTTATTTGCCAAATATCCTTGAAATAGAAGTAGTCATTTTCTTTTCTTAAAAAAATAAAAAATATATAAAAAAAAATTGCCCATGCAACGTGCAACATTTGGCTTTTTGAAACCAAAATGCAGAACATATTCTAACTGAGCCCAAAGCTCTGATGAGAGTGTTGTGAGGAATGTCTCAGCAATGTCTCAGACGTTTACACAAATGAGCAGCTGAAAGGAAGATGAATTTAGCTATTTCTGCTACTGGAACTACACACATTTTCAACTTTTAAAATACTTAAGTTCTGATGACAAATTCTAATGTGGCTTGATTGTTGTCTATTTTGTAAGCATCATTTAAGCCAAGCTCATATTTTGCATGAGTTTTACATAGAGAGAACAACGATGATAGTGAAAAGTGCTTAAAGTATGCAAAGAGTGTTCAGCTAATAAATAATGAATAACTAATTGCTTGTATCTTTTTCTGGCTAATTGTTCCCTATTTACAGTGAATCTGAAAATCTTAGCTACTCATCTAATTGTCTAGAAAGATTTAAAAACTCTTTGTTTCAGCTATTTCATAACTTAATCTCACCATGTTAAATCACTTACAGAGAGACAATACTGAAACGTTTAGTTCCATTTAGTGTAATAACACTTTTAACTAAGAGCATAATTCCGTAATTGTTTCTTGACAACACTTTAAGCAACATCATTCATTTTAAATTTTGCATTTATATTGCTTCTGTAAACTGATCTTTCCCTTGCTAAAATGAATAGTTCTTTTTCAATATATTTGCTCTTAGCACTGTTATTTTCTCTTGACCGTGGCAATCTTTATGGGGAAGAGGGAAATGATAATTAAATTCTTTCCATGTAATAAATTAGTAGGCAGGCTCACATTGTTCAGGACAGATATTCAATCTGTGTTCTGGTCTGTCCTTTATGATGTGTAACACCTAACAGGAGGCAAATACCTTTTATTTTTATATTACAGAATATTTGTATGCGCAATTATGAGAGCAAACACAATTTAGAAGTTATCTGTTCTTTGTTCTTATGTTTAAGTATTACACTTATGTTTATTTTGAAGAGGAAAACAAAGGAAAGGTTTTTTTTAGGAACGATAGACTTGTTAGAATGTAGACTTATGAACTTAATATAGAAAGTTATATATTTCCGAAGTTCTTTTTCCATCTTAGACTGAATTATAAATTGAGGAAAAATGTTCAGACTTGAAGTACACTTCAGTTCCTTTCTTACTTAATAAAATAGAGATGGAGAAGTTAGTACTATTTGCATCCATAGAAACGTGACAGTCATGTCAATTTGGCCTCTGTAAGCTGTTTTTTATTAGAAATCCTTACCATGTCACTCTTTGCTTTAGTTGACTGCACTCTGAAATTCTACTTGTTCCATTAAGAAAATAGCAGTATTTTTAATTTCCAAAACTAATATTTGGTCACAACCTCCTGAATTCTGCTGTGTTGTTGGTGGAGCCTGAATGTCACAGAAGCATTGCTTTTGATGACTAATTAGATATCCAGGGAATTTAACCTCCATGTGTCATTGTCATCAAGCTGATGATCTTGATGAAGAATGCCTGCCAATTACAGTTGTAGAAATACCAAAATAACATAGACATTATTTGTGTGATTGCTAAATAGTGGTTAGGCGTTGCAATTATTATCGGAATAGTCAGCTAGTAAAATTCTCAGATATGTACTGCTTTTTCTGGTTGGTTTTTTTTTTTTTTTTGGTCGAAGAACACTTCTTTTATGAGTTGAGTGAAAGGATCATAGAAATCAAAGAGCAAAATACAGAAGTTAATTCCTGATCTGCACTGACTTGACCTGGAGGTCCAGCAATAACATGAAACAAGAATCCTTTACTATAATACTTTTCAGCTTCTGGATATCAGTTGTTAGTCAGTTCTGATGCTAACGATTTACAAGGAATAATTGTGGTTAGATCCATGTGAACACCTTTGCATCATTATTTTTTTAAGTGATCATTAATCCTTCTACGCTTTTACCTGAGGATTTTGTTTGTTCAGGAATACCTCAGTGCAAGAATGAACCATGTGGGAAAAGTACAACCAGATTCTAATTTTGGTGTGTGAAAACCTAAAATAAAGAGAATGCAGGGAGGTTTATCATTATCATATTACAAGGGCATTTTAGAAAGAAATAAGAATTAGATTCTGTATGGGTAGGGCAAAGAGAAATAGATTCTCTGATGATGGACACAGTGAACTGCTTTGAATAGAACTGTCTGAACTTGCTGTGTTCTTAGCTCCCTTTTTTTTTATGGGTTAACTTCATTCAGATGAGCAGAGTTGTTTGAGATTATGCAGTTGAACTGCTAGAGAATTGGAAAATAATATAATAATAATTATAACTGTGAAGCATGTAATTTGTCTGGAATTCACTTTTTGTACTAAGTTCACTTTTTAATTATTCCGAAGTTTGTATGTCTTCGATAGGCAGCGAGTTGTAGCTTTAGCTAATCTAGTAGCTAATGTGTAATGGTCTCGGCCTTTTGGATGAGGTTTTATCAATAGTTTCTGGAGATGAATACTCATTTCCTCTCCCAACGAGCTATCCATATATTTTCACATTTGCCTAACACATATTTGGATTTCTATTTAAAATATGACTTCTGGCATATTCCTACTGAGAAGCTGCTGCATTAGACTGATCATTTTAAAAAGTTACTGAGTGGAATACAAATGCAGTTAGAATTAGATCCCTTGCTTGCGCATATACTTCTAGTTGATAATTCTGATTTCTCATAAAACAGAAGCTTTGTCAAAGACTTAGTAGAAAACTGAATTATTTACTGTATCTGTGCGTTGTGTAGCATTCTCATCCTCACCTTGTTTTGTTGTGGTGTAATTAAATGTAAATCTGGATCTTTCCAGAGGGATGAAAATTCCATAACAAAAGACATACTTTCTCCATTTACTTTTTTGTTAATTATGTCATCTTACACGTCATAAATTGAAGAAATTTGAAAGTTATCTTGGAACATGTCCTCAGTAGAAGGAAACTGTTAGACTTCAATACATTTGCTCACTAGATTTTAACGTATGAGGGCTGATTCAAAAGTAATGACTCCTGTTTTGTTACGTTGGCCCACAACATTGGAGGTGAATATTGGTGCTACGGCAGGGGACACTGAACCTTCCTGCCAGTATTTTGTCTTGTTGCTGTGCAACAGATGGCAGTAGAGGGGCTGTCTGATACAGTGGTGGACTGACATGGAAATGTGGATAAAGCAAAGGTATGTCTCTGAATTCCTCCATGTAGAAAAATGACACCTACTGACATACATTGACAGTTGAATGTTTATGGAGACCAACTAGTAGATGTGAGCCCAGTGATGCAGTGGGCAGTGTATTTCAGCAGTGGTGACAATGACAGTGGGTCATCTCCACTGGTGCAGATTTTTACAAGTGCGGCATGCGTGCTCTTGTTCATCGCTGGTGAAAATGCAGAGCTCATGGTAGTGACTCTTGAAAAATACTGTTTTGTAGCTGAAAATTTGCTCTATCAAATAGTGTCTGTTGTTATTCCCATGGAAATACTTTGAAGGCATTACTTTCAACGTGACCCATGTACGTCCAAGTTTACTTTCAAAAAATTAGGTCTGGTTTGGGTTTCTAGAGGTTGTCTGTCTTGAGGATGTTTTCTTTTTTCCTTTCCCTTCATTTCTTTGCAGGATTTTGTTTTCTCTTGTGTGCAGTTCTGAATGTTTTCAGTTGACCGTTCTAAGAATCCTCTAAAGTAGAAACCAGAACTTGAATTCCAATAAGTATTCATTTCTGTTTCTCTGTTAGGGTTGATGTGACCACAATATCTGTGGTCTGCTTGAGGTGTCTCTAGAAGGTATTTGACAACAAAATTACTGTTCCTTACTATTGCAAAAACATTAGAATAGAATGACAATATGCTTCTTGAACACAGTTCATGATGTTTCAAAATGTTATGCCTGTCTTGCGTTGTCTAGACTGAAAAAGAACAGCTATAAAAAGAATGACAAATAAATGTTTTTCTTCTTTTTCTGTACTGAATTTATTTTAAGGCGATGCAACTCCTCTCTGTAAAGCTTATGAGATGACACTGAATTGAAATCAAAATCAATATTTGTAATAGGTAACTGTCATAACATCAATACTATATTTCTTAATCTTCACTTAATGTTATAGATATGAAATCATTCTCTGGGGCTAGTTCTGAACAGTGTATGAAGTGAAAAGTCCTGATCAATGCATGCAGTACATTCAGGTGGCAAATGCAGGTAACATGCATGTGGCAGGGGGGGTCCCTGCATGTGGCAGAGGTGTTGGAGATCCTTGAAGTCCCTTCCAACCCAGGCCATTCTGTGATTCTGTAACATCTAAAATGTTCATGTCTGATGCTGCCTGACAGTCTTAGTTTCATTTGAGAGGGCATGAGATCTGCACAAATTAAAAAATATCTATTCCTATT
The DNA here is from genome assembly GCF_987193195.1 of Phasianus colchicus. Lineage (NCBI taxonomy): Eukaryota > Metazoa > Chordata > Aves > Galliformes > Phasianidae > Phasianus > Phasianus colchicus. The sequence goes on from NC_143436.1 coordinate 116,224,664, forward strand.
GCAAATTAGTTGCTTCCTCTCACAATGACTACGTAAGTTCTCATCTTCAGTCAGATTAAGTCTTCAAGTTTAACTGATGCCTATTATTACATTAATGTCAGGTAGACATATTTAGGACAGGATTCCTTTGTACCTTCAGTTACTTCCTGTATGTATTGCAGATTGCCACCTTCTAACTGCAAATCTTGACACACAAGTATTGGACTAGAAACCAATTTTATGCACTACATTACTTTGATTGACAAAGACAATGCGTTAACTAAAGAGCTTATCTGTTTACACTGATGTAATTTCTACTGATGATAATGCCTGTTCCATGTAATGGTAACTTTTTTCTCACTGAAACCTCTGGAAGAAAGGTTTGAGCAACTGTCTGGACATTTGGCTGAATTTTAACTTTAATACTTTGTATCTTAAAAATAGTGAGAAGTGCATTTTCTCTGTAATGGTGGCCACCATGTTCCTGATGAACAGTAAAACTGTTTTCTATATTGTGTTATCCTTTTTCAATATATTAGTAACAAAAAAAGGGGGGGGGGGGGGGGGAGAACACGAAAATAAATGCACATAATTATTCCAGTTTGAATGATTTTAGGAGGGGGTAACTTTAATTTACGGGCTGAGCAATCACTTCTAACTAAACCTGATAAAGAAAAAATGAGAAACTTCACAGGGAAAAAGGAGGAAGAGCTTCTTACAGTCTGCAGTTGTTATTATGGCTGTTTGTTAAGAGTTGCATGTGAGCTTTCTAGAAATTCAGTGAGTTTCAAGGGTGCTTGATGTAGTAAAGAGTGTTTGGGAAGCACAGTTAATCTGAGATTTCTATTAAATTCTGATATGTAGACTTATATAAAATCTGTATTATCCTTGACCTCTGTGAAATAATAGCAGTTTTCCCAAATGTGGGGCAGTATGAGACAAGCATATCTATTATACCGATTTATTATACCCAATTATGTACTTCTGAAAATCTAAGTTTCTTCACTGTCATTTGTACAATTGAGCCATAAAAAGTAGTATAATGTAGTTGCGAAATTAGAAGAGTTCTAGTGGAACTAAATTTTTTCTATTAGGCTGGAGTATTTTCTGTTGTTTATGTTGGATTTGTTTTGTTTGCTTTATTCTCCAGTTGATTGATATCAGTAGGGGTTTCTGAAATGCTATATCTTACTCTTGGAACATCCTTTATTTTCCTCCTTTGAGAAGGGTATATTTGGGGTTGATGAGAGGAAGCTAGGAGACCTAGCAGCATATGATCTGTAATAGTTTATTGCGAATGAAATAAATTACAACTTCGATATAGACACATTCATAATTACTTTGGCTACTTCAAATAATGTTAAAACGGGAGTGGAAAGCAGAGATCACTAACCTTTAATTTGTACAGCTGTCCTAAGAAGCAAATTTTCTTTCAAAGTTTTGCAAATTTTTTATAATAAGGTGAAAGCCAACTGAGAGGAGGAGATGTTATCAGTTTCTCTTCACTTTAAGAAAAAGGTGTATTGTAAACAACTGCATATTAACACTTCAGTCTCATTTATTGCAAACTTCTCCAATACTTGTCTTAGAGGCAGCCTGCACAAACTGACTCAGAAACTAATTGGCCCAGATGAAAGAAAGTAGACAGCAGTAACTCAAGCAGACTACATAGCCTGTTCTCTAATTGCTTTTGACAGGGAAACAAAAAAAAGGAACTTGAAATATTACAGATAAATGTTAGCCACCACTGTGTACTTAATGGAGCTATTTGTAATGAATATTTTAATACTCACTGAAACAAATGTTGATCTGCAGGTGTTACTAACTTGTCTTCTTTTGTCTCTGTCTCTGCATGAATTTTGATGGACTGAATCTTGATGGACTGTGACTATGTAAAGCATGCCTGATTTTTTTATTTTTTTAAAAGTAAATCAGAAACTGTGAAAAATACGTGAAAATCCAAGAGCTTCTAAGCTTTGCAACTCTATCACTAGGTGGCATTTACTGAAAGCAGCACAGCAGAATGTAGGTTTTACATCAGTTAAACAGTAGATTCGACTGTCATATTTTAGACTATGATAAACTCCTTTAAATCCTGATGCTTCCTTCATCTTCATTTGTTATGAGTTGACAGTGCCATTAAGAAAGTTTGGGGGCTCTTACTTTCTCATTTTGAGGTATGCTGATTTGACTTGCATGAAAAAATCTTACTACCCTTGGTGCCTTGTCCTTCATTATTTGCATTCAAAAATAAGTAGGAACCTAGAATGTAAAATCATTTTAAGAGTGCTTGTTTTTACACTGTTTTCTGAACGAAACAAAACAAGAAAAGGCATATTTTTCATGAATATTGTGAATATGAAAACCGTGGGTAATTTTAGCTAGTTACATAACCTTGACTACAACTACTTCTGCTATAATAATACACCCACACAGTGCCTCTGTCAGTTCGCTCTGGGGTTGTCTGCTGATCAGCTGATTGGAGATGGGCCCTCTCAAACTTACTGCAAACAAAACTGGGGGAAGGGAGAAAAAAATCAGGCTTGGGTTTGCGGTAACAATTTGCCTGGTTAAAAAGCATGAAGGCTAGAGCTGTTTGCAGGTTTTGAATAATGTGTTTCCTAGTTGGTGCTATTTTTTGTGACATTGTTGAAATACACAATCTGCCAATGCTGCTGTTTTCTCAGACGTAACTTTTCACACATCTCTGACAAATATTTATAGTTTGGGGTTAGCTTGAAGCAGGCCTGGTGCTAGTAGCAATGTTGAGGGGGAACCTGTTTTCACTCTGAATTAGTTACAGCAATTCTCACATCATTGATGCTGAGGAGTAGTTATATTTATTTTGTGTTGTCACTAAATGTGCAATGTACACAAAACAAATTCATTCGGCATTAACTGGTAAGAATTTCACGGTGCCATCTGTATGTGAGGGCTCCCATAGCATCTGTTCTTTGCCATGCAGCTTGACTGGGCCTATCAAACCATCCTGACTGGGAAGGCTTTTCTCCACAGGAGTGACCTGTGAGAATAGGCGTATGCTCTGAGGAGGAAAATAAATGCCTGATACTGATTCCTTTCCCTAACAGAAAGGGGGGAAAAAGTTTAAAATAAGAACAGTTGAAGCCGGAACTGAGACATTCAAGACTTATTTAATCTGTCTGTTGTCTACTCACACCTTGGCAAACATAAAACCTGTTGTTTTCAAAAGTCCGTTGAATCCTCGCTTTTATCCAAGTCAGACCAATGGCAAGAGCTGTGCTGAGCAGCAGTGGGTGCTTTCTTCCTGTATGATGCCCGCAGGCCTATGTGGAGAATAGCGTAACTGTCTAGGTTTATTGATAAAGATGTTGAAGAGCATTGATCTCAAGATGGACCTGTGGGGGATGCCACCATGGCTTTCCTCCACCTGGCCATGGAGCCACTGACAGCAATCCTCTGGCTGCGACCATCCAGCCAATTCTTTATCCTCCGAACAGTGCAGCCTTCAAATCTGTATCTCTCCCATTTTGAGATGGAGTGTGACCATGTCAAAGACCTTGCACAAGTTCAGGCAGATGACATCACTTGCACTTCCTTTCTCTACCAATGCTGTCACTCCATCATAGAAGGCCACCAGATTGGTCACAGTCTGCCCTTGGTGAAGCCATGTTGGCAGTCTCTGACCTCCTTCTTTAGCATGTGCCTTTATATCTCTTCCAGAAAGATATGCCTTATGGTCTCCCAGGCACAGACATAAGGTTTATTGACTTGTAATTCCTGGGTCTTTCTTTTCCCTTTCTTAAAAATGGGAGCGATGTTTCCCATTTTCTAGTCGCTGGGGAACTTTGCCTGACAGACCTGACTTTTCAAATATGGAGAGTGGCTTGAAAACTACATCAGCTGGTTCCTTCAGGACCTAAGAGGCATGTTGTCCAATCTCATAGACTTCCACTCTCATGAGGTAGTCTCCAGCTTGTTCTGCTCTTACAGCTGGGGGGAATTTTGCTCTCCCAGCTCCCACCCAAGGATTCAGGGATGTGAGAGGCATGGGAAGCCTATCTGCAAGTGAAGATTTTCAGAAGCATTTAACTTCTCAAAGAATATCCTGAGTTGGAAGAGAACTATAACAATTATGAAGTCCAACTTGTGCCTAATCTGTAAGAAGAAACAGAAATTAAGATTTTTATTCACAATAATCCACTAAAATAGAAATAGTAACACATTTTTCCCTAGCTATATTTATTTGGCAAAGTGATAGTAGAATCTATTAAGATCCTTTACTTTCACTTTTCTTTCAATTTTTGGTTAAGTTGGTAACCTCCAAATTTTCTGAAGTGAATTTTTAATTATTTTTATACAGTTCATAGCATTGAATGAACTTATGAATGCTTTTAGATCACTGTTATTAGTAGTATTTTTTCAAGGCACTCAGATGTACTGGCAACATAACTTAGGTGGTACCTGACTAGCAAGAAGCTTGTAATATAGTCACATCAGACAATATTCTGGAAGTTCCATCGAACTACAGTGGATTCAGTTGTTTCATTCATAGCATTCTGTTTTGTTTCACTTCACTTCTAACCATCATGAGTTCTGAGTGAATGCAAATACATATTCTCATTTTAGAGTATGAAATATCATCTACAGTGTTCAGAAAATACTGCAGTAGTGATGGTATGATGTTCAAATAGCACGTGCTTCTATGTAATAATAGGCCTAGTTTGGGTTTGGCAATATATATGTGACATTGAAAAAGGGGATAATCCTCATACAAAGCTGAATATTCAAATGAATAATTACATATTTACACAATTTTTTGTAAGACTAACCCTTTCCCTAGTGAGCACCATGTAGCTTCTGAGGTAGAGAGGTGTAAGGGAACTGATCATGGTCTGATCACACCTGGTGAAGGGGTGGCTGGCCCAGGAAGCACAGATGTAAGCAGTTCACTTGTTTTTCCCATGTGACTTTGGGCACATGTCGGGACTAGCCTCCAAAAGGAGAACACCTTCTGGATGAAGGCTACTTCCTGAGGAGTGTCCTGTAGCCAGAGACCCTATCATGAGTTGGATGAGTCTTCCTATGTATGATTATTGATATTCCTAATGACACTTTGCCTGGTATTGCAAAGAACTTACCAGGAAAAATTTCACTGCTTCCAAGGACCAACAAAGAGGGGTAGTTTTGTTCTTCAGTTTTGAGAAATGATAGATCTTGTATGGAGATTTCAGGTATATTGAGAGATTTATAGGTTACATCTGAGGAGTGCTTTTTTTTTTCCTTTCAGAAAAATTTCCTGGATCCAAAATATCACAAGTTAGAAAAGAATAAATGGAAGCCAATAAGGGGAACCAGCAAAGCCTGTGTTTGCAAAAATATCCATAACTAGGAGACTACAGTATTTTTGATGAAGTGTGGTTCAAAACTGGTTAATGTCCTTATTACAAGAGTCTAAGACAAAGCTGGGCTGCCAGCATTTGAGGCTGGTGTCCTGATAGGTAGCATGCTGCTACAATTCAGTGGGAGAAGAAATGAGCTGTCTTTCCCTTCTCATGCCCTTGCACTGCTGATGACAAGATCTGAAATCAGAGCCTTCTTCCAGAAAGTATTTTTCTCCTATGCAAAGTGAGAAAAGTTTTTTGAAAGGTTTTTAGGGGTAGAGGTGGGGAAGTGTTTTATTTTCAACCCACATAGATTATTTTGCAGCCTGTGCAGCTAAGTTATAAGGTACTCCGTATAACAGTCAGCCAGCAGGAAGAGTACAACCACCCTATGGAGGCACCTGGGAAAGGTTTCTCCTTGTTATTTTGACTCTGCTTCTTCCTTCTGGGCCAAATGCACTGTACAGATATAGTGAGATACAGTCAGTTTGCAAATCGGGTTTGTGTGACAGGAGGAGGACAAGGCCTGCCACTGGAATATTGTTACCACTGTAGAATCAGAGTTGAATGCCTATGTTATGTTTGGTTGAAATGTTCTTCAAATGTGAACTGGAATTCTATAGGGTTTTTTGGGGGGATGTTTTTTTGCTTGTTAGTTTTGAACTCCTTTGGAACTGTGCTTTAGCTTTTGTCCTGAGAGTTGCACCTGCTGCAATTTATTTGAGAGAGGATTATGAAATAGAGTGAAGCGGTTTTAATTCTTTTTAACAAACATGCAGCAAATTACATGAATTTGTTTAAACCTAGATTTATGTGTACATTTCACAGCTACCCATTATTGTTTTAGTGTTCATATGGAGGTTTTTTGCACCATCCTGATATTTTTGAGTCCTAGTCAAATCTTTTTTTTCCTCTTGTATTATGTGGTTAATGACCTGGGAAGGCAGATCGCACTACACTGCTTTGGTGGTGCTTTTGTGCAAATCTACAGCTTCCCTCTGTATGAACCTTCAGCAGTATGTCCAGTGTTGTACGCAAGCAATATCTCAGCAGTATCAATGCCTTATGCCTTTCTCAGTCTGGAAAGGACTTGTCACTTTTTCCATCCTATCTTTGTTTCTTCTTTCATGTAATTTGTTTTCCCTTTCTTCCCTCAAACTCAGGAAGATGTGTGCCTGTGCCTTTGTCTTCCCATTTGTCTTCCATCTCAGTCTACTACTTTCTCCTCTTCTATCATTGTTTTCTTTCCTTCTCTTCCCTACCACAGTGTCACTCACTGTAATATTCTCTTTTTTTCTTTCTCATTTCTGCTCTTTTTCTGCTCTTTTTCTACACTCTTAGTTCTTTACCAGTCCTCAAAAGCATTGTATTTTTCCTCAATAACTAATAAGACAGAGTTAGGTGAGAAGAACAGGAATGTTCTAGCAATAGCTATAATGCCTTAATGTTAATGAGTGAAAAGAAAGGAGAAAAATCAAGCTTTTTCTTTTTTTTTTTTTACTTAAGCATTTATGATGAGAGAACAGTTCAGACTAACAATAAAATGAGAAACATAAGGAGCTTTCTCCGTCTGGAATTCAGTCTGAGCCTGTGGCATCAGTAGAAATGCAGTAGGTTTTTCATAGAGCTGTTCGTCCTTCTGTCTTCTGTGCAGCAAATGCAATCCCCACCTGTGTACTCTTGTATCTCAGGAAGCAGAAGGGGGGAACAGACTTCAGATTAAATGTTTTTGGTATGTTATACACCATCTCCTATTCTTGAATTTGCCTTGAAACTTTACCAAACATCCTCAAAATGTTATGCTATTTTGGAAGAATTTAGTTGTACTTTTCTTTTTTTTTTAGTATTCTGAATGCTGAAGTCTGCCATTTGTGCTGAGCTTTTGAATAGATTCATTAGAGTTTTGAGAAGCCTAAGATGGTATGATTATGGTGATTTGACTCAGGCTCTGCAGTAAAATCTCAGGGGTAGCATGAGGAAGAGGGAGCTTTAACAGTATTTGGATAAAGTTAACACACTTCTCATCAGTATATTTATGACAGGTGGACGATGAATTGCATGTTACATATTGCATTACATAAGCTATAGACTTAAAATTATTGGCTGTCTGTGAAAGCAGTCTATTGTATTTCCTGTCAGCTTGTGAATGTCTTGGATGACCTCACTGACTAAAAATCAAAGCTAGGGCACTCAAATAGCATTCAGTCATTGTATTGCATTGATTTCTTCTTTCCTCCTCAGATAAGCAAGAATGGTAAAGGAGCATTTCTCAGCAGTTGTAGTAACTGGTAGAGTATTGTAACAATGTGCTGGAAATCTCTAAGAATAGTGAATCGATAGAGGCAGAGTATCAATGATGTGACTGTCTATGGCCTTTTTTGTTCCCAGTGCTCCCGTCGTTGCTGGTATTCATTTTCACTCACTGAAGCAAATTCTGGTCTTCTCTAAATCTGCATTGTTTGACTGCTAGAAAATAAAATACTAATTTTGATGGTTTTACTTCCTAAAGTGTAGTGTTCAGATGAATATGCGGTTGACCAATGAAGGAACTGTCACCTGCCTTAATACCATTGTTTAACAGTTTTCAGCTCATATATGGGAAAAATCCCTTTCCCTTTTTCCTTTTTTCTTCTTACTTGATTGTTCCTGGTAGTCAAACATAATTGCTTAATTATTGTTTAACACAGCTCAAAGCAACAATGATTAAGAGAACAAGATGTCTTCTCTTTCCCTTCTTGTTTTCCATGCTGTCTTCAGCAAATAGCTCCATCACAGTTTGAAGTCTTTTGTCACAAACGCTAGATTCCTTTCATTGTCTCTGCAGTTATTTGAATATTCTATTCATTTTATGTATTCTTTTTATCATTACATTAAAGAAAAAGATTATTTGCTTATTTTAAATTAAAAATTTTAATCTGAAGATACAGCTCATTTCCCGTATTCCTGAGGTGCCAGCTCACTTTTCTTCAAAGTCTTCTAACTTTGAAAAATGAGTTCTACAAATGGGTTGTGCTTGCTTTTGAGGAGCAGTTTCTAAGCCACTTGCATCAGAACCACCCCCTATCTGCATCTGTGAATGGCAGAATGCAGATAGGAAAGGCAAGGCCTTGGTGTTGTAGTACGTAATAGGAGAGACTGTGGAGACTCCATCCTTGGGGATGATTCAGTTTTTGACTAAGTTGCCCTGGGTAGCCTGCTCCAAGTGGCCCTGCCTGATAAGGAGGTTTGACCAGACAACCCCCAGAGATGCCTTGCAGCCTCAACCACTCTGTTGAAAGTGCTATTTATTCACTGCTTCAAGAATAAGAGGGACTAAAGATTCTCCAACCATGTAGGAATGGATGTGTCAAGTAGTGGAAGATTCTTAACCTATTCTCCAGGTTTTCCATGGGAAAATGGCTCATGTAACTACGTCATTCAATTTTTATGATACACAGACATACATACATATATACACACACATACTGTCTGTATGTGTTGTCAATTTAGTCCACATAAAATCCTCTCACTGGTGGTCAGCCCACGTTACTAAAAACTGGGTTTTGTATTAACACTGCTGTTTGCTTTCCGAATAGTCTTTATAGTATATCAGATTATTATTTTTTTCCTGTTGCCATTTTTTACTTAATATGTTAGGTGGTATTTGAGGTGAGGTTGTTTTGTAAAGAACAAGGAATGGCAACATAATGCTTGTTTTTTGGTTGAAAATAAATAGGAATTTCATTTGAACAGTGGGTTGCAAACCAGCCAGTTCACTTTATTAAGTAACTGAGAAAGTTGTCTGGTATCTGCTGGCCATTAATAATAGCATTTTGTTCTCTTGAATCCTGATTGTGTGTTGCTAAGCATTCTTTGGTGTGCCACTTACTTGTATTAGCCTTGTCACCTGATTAAATCTTAGAAATGGCCTTTGTGAGATGATTAGCTCCATTAATACTGTGCTTTTGTTCCTAGTCATAATTTTCTGTGAACTCTAGCCTGGAATAATACTTTTAAAGTCAAATGTGCAGTTAGCTAATTCAAGAGACTTATAGTCGCAGTTACAAAGCTGGATGCTCACACTACCAGAAATACATCAGAACAGTAAGATCCCTTTGTGAATGTGTTCTAGTTAAAACAATTTCTATGCAGAGGTAAAAGATGCTATAGGACAAGAAAAACACATAATTCTTATAAGTCAGTATCTTTTTTTTCTGACATGACAGAGGGCCTTCTATAGATCTCAGTGTGTTTGTTATCTTAGATGATAACATACAGAAAAAGGGTCTGTTGCCTTTCAGTCCAGGCCCAGCATTTTGAGGAGAACATATATTTGCAGTGGTAAATGATAGCAACGTTACCTCGGTAAGAGTATGTGGGATCCACACTATGTTTCAAATTTAGGTTCACCTGTAATTCTTCCACCTTGAAATAAAAGAAGTAAACATACTATATCTTTGTTGTGCAGTTGAAAGAATTACCTTCCTGGCCTCTTGATTGTTCCTATTGCCTCAAAGTAAAAACACCTGCAAGGGTGTCCGTGGGAAGCTGAAGGATCTGTTACAGGCACAGCAGTATGATATGAAAATAGCAGCTGAGTGTTCTTGGCACTGTACAGCACCCAGACAAATGTCATTTAGTTTCCACTACTGTTCTGTCTGTAAATCTGTGTTAAGAGAGCGTTGTGTGTTTTTCTGGTTCTGTTCTGTTTTTTTTTTTTTTTTTAAGCAAAATCTTGCTTATTGTAAGGAAATCATGCAGGCCACTAAGATGGGCTCTGTTTTAGATGAGGAGGTTGTCACTGTCAGATTAGTATTGTTATATAAACTTGTCAGTGCAAGCATCTAGAGTACTTGCACAAGTGCTTGAAATTACTTCTATATAAGAACTGCAATGGAAGAGATTTGTGTTTGCAAATATAGCAGAGAATTGCCTGAAATTTTTCAAAGTTTCAAATATTCTAATTTTGTGTGTAGCTCTCTTTTTCCTCAGGAGATCCTTTTTTATTAGCACGATGAACATGAATTAATTGGTGATTAGGAGTTCATTGTCTAGCATAGATCCTTTTGGAAAAGTGATTTAAAAAAAAAAAAAACACTAACAAAAAAACCCTCATACTGTTGTGAATGTGCTGTACATTAGCCTGGGGTAGAAAAGAAATAAGTTGGTCACAAGAAGGCATGCAAGCATTTCTGCCTCTCCTTTTCTCTGTTAATTCCACATATTCTTCTACCTCCTTTTATGGTCTTTTTTTTTTTTTTTTTTTTTTTTTTTTTTATTAGAGATTATTAAGCAGAAATAGCTATTCATGTGTAATAGTTTATATGAAGTTGTTGAAGAAGTTTGTATACAGCATGAGATTAAATGTGTATATTTCACCAGTAAAATTCATTTTCTTTATCCCATCTTCTGCTAATGGGTTCTAGCATGTGGTTGAAAGAAGTTAAAACCTGTATGATAAACATATTACTTGAAAAGAGAGAAGAAACACCTGCAAGGAAAAAAATATAATTGTAACAGCTTTAGTATCATTAATTACCAAAAGCATTGGATCTCCTTCATGTTTTGATGCTTCCTGGTGAAGCAAGAAGCATTATTAGGGATAGATAGCAATAGCACTCTAGAAAGCTCATTGTAGCCAACACTCATATTAGTTACAGAACACATGTAACGCCCAGCTTTTATGAATGTTTCTAGTAGTATCATCGCATTGTAAAGCTTTTTACTCCTGAACCTCTGATAGCAATTAGAATCTGCTCTATCCAGTATGAAGACTTTGATTATGAAATACCAGCTGTGGTATTATTTTTCTCACAAGTATACTGAATTGTTGCAAAAGGACAACAGTCTTGAAAAAGGCACTTTTAATGTCTGCTATTGAGGTGACTTCTTAAGAAAAGATGTATTTGTCTTGACTTGTCTCCTTGGAGGAACGGGGGGAGGGAAAGCAAAGTGCATTATTAATGCTGCGCATTTCTCATGTGGCTCATCCATACCAGTCTTTCAAATTCATCTGAATCCATTAATGTTATTAATTGCTGAACATCTCATATGGGAGTTGAATATCCCTTTTTATTTAAGAAGTGTACAGAATTTTACTGTAAAGCAGAAGACAGATAGCTCTGAGTGAGCTTTGTTTTAGTATAAGCATTCTGCTGCCTTTTTTAAATTATGCCCTTCTAGTTTGTTTTAACATCATCATCCTGAGAGGTCTAACTTTTTGTTTTATTCCACAAATGTTGTCTAACATTTCTGAGCAATTGCTTATTAGGTTCTGTGGTTAAAGCATCTTTATTTCTCTACGTAAAATACATCTGAATTGTATCTCTGTCTGTCCAGTTCCATTCTGTATCTGTACTCATGATTTAGATCCTCATAGAATCTAGGTCTGAGATACTTGCATGGCTGAACAAATGTGTGCTTGGTTGTTGGGTTTTTTTTTCTTCCACTTGAGAGAAAATATTTAGCAAATCATAATGGGAAAGTAGCCTATTAAAAAAAAAAAAAAAAAAAAAGTTAAGAGATGTCAAAAGCTGCCACTGGAGACCTGTCATTGTGGTCCAGGAGGCTCCACTTCACAAAGAAACCTGAAGATATGAATAGAAACTTGCTATTTTAAATATTTTTCATTAAGTGCAGTAGAACAGTTTCCTGTTGCTGCAGTCACTGTGTGTGTTCTAAGTATCCTGTTCAAACAGCTTAAGTTGAGGGGACCTTAAGGTCCACCCAGCTCCAACCGTTCCTCCACCAGCTCAGCTTGCCCATCTAGCCTGGCCAAGGATGGGTCACCACAGCTTCTCTGGGCATCTGTCCCAGTGCGTCACCACCCTTGAATTTCCTTCTAACGTGTAACCTAAATCTCCCCTCTTTTGGTCTAAAAGCAACAGTTCAGGTCCTAACTGCAGCACACTGTCTCTCAGAGAAAAAATACGCTTCTGATCGGATGAGATGAGCCAGGGATATATGCCTCAGAACCAATGACTATAAAGGCATCTGTAGGCTTTTAACAATATGTGATTCTAAGGGACAGAATACATCCACGCTGGTGCCCTGAATAAGTCTGAATTATTTTACTAGCTTTATTACAAGCCAAGATTAAAGGTTTAGTCAATAATATCGTCATGTTTTGTTGAATCATTCTAATATGTGCTTTACTTTTCTCTGACAGATGAACGGGAAGATGTTCAAAAGAAAACATTCACAAAATGGATAAATGCACAGTTTGCTAAGGTAATTTTTTATATCATTATTTATAAATCAAAATATGCTTTGTATATTTTTTAAATTCGTCCACCAAGGCTTATTTTTTCAAGCTAATGGTATGTTTCAGGTATTGCTGAGTACAACTGTCTAATTTATTTAAAAAAAATATTCAAGTTTTATTCCCTATTATTTCAATAGGAATTGAAATGTAAGAAGGTATCCTCTTCTCAAACAACTTACTGTGTAGATTTATTTCGCCTGTTCTCAAACCTCAAGCTAGTTACACAGATACTTTTTGTTGGATTCTGTTATATTCCTAATGAACTGAGGAGTTTCTTCTGCTGGGCCTGTCTCTTCTTGTCTCTAGTTGCAAACAAATTTAACAAAGTCCGATGATTTAGAAAGGGGCGAGGTCAAAGATAAGAGGTGTAATCAAGTCAGCAAATGATCAAAGTCAATTATATTGTTTGGAAGTAGTTATATTTTGTGAACTCGTAGAGAACGTTAAAGATTGGGGGGGTGGGGTGGGAGGGGTGAGAAGGAAAACTAACTTACTGAAGAAGCTCCCTCTTCCCTTGGCAGTATATAATAGTTTTACCTTTAATACCCAGTAAAAACTGAGCTGAAGCTATTAATTTGATTAAATTTTTTTGAAGTTTCTGGCAGATAATTACTGAATTGTATTTTCCAGTAATAAAATAAGTCAACCTCATAATCTATAATTTATCTGCTAGGTAATAATTGGCAATAGGGAATAATGAATTAGTAGCTGTGGTATATTTTTGTGTTTAGTCTAGCTTTTTATTAGGTCTTACCTGATTCTTCTCATTAAAAATGAGAATAAAGATAATGTGAATATAACCACTATGATTTTGAATAACATGCCCAGAAGTGATGCAGTGAAACTAGGAGTCCCACATAATTTTTCCATGGTTTGGAGCATTTCCTAACAGTAACTCAAGTGATTTAGACAGCACGCATTTGTGTTCAGCAAGTTTATAGTAGAGACGTCCAGCAGTTTTGGAGGAAAGGATCAGGATGAAATACAGCCCTGAAGAAATGGTCTCACATCGATCAGTGAATTATGAGACAAATGTGAAGTATTGTATTTAGGACAGAAGTAAAATGTATGCATACAAAAGGGGGAGTAACTGGGCTGGCAATAATGAAGTATAGAAAAGCTCTGAGAAATGTGTTGAATGACAAATAAAATGAGTCACCAACATAACGCTATTGAAAAAGGGGGAAAAATTATTAGTCTGGAATAATGGAAGTGCTTGACAGAGGGTGCAAGATGTAATTATTTTATTTTACTTGGCAAGAGTGAGACTTTAGCTTGAATAATGTACTATCTCAGTCTTCTACATACAAAGAAATAGCCCTAGAAGCAGTCATCTAATGTAACCTAACTTGAAATTTATTGCCTGTTAGGCTTTGTTACGATCACAGAAGTGATCACAGAAACACTAAGAATAACTGTTGCTTCTATAACTGAAGAAAATACAATTTTCTTAAAGTCTTGCTGGCTCAGAAACTCTTGCTTTATGGAGTATCAAAGCCTGTAATTACTGAGGAAAAATAGAGCAAGTACAGAAAGAACAACAAGATTATGGTGAAATTATGACCTATGAGCAGATGTTGTTAGATCCAGTTGTCTGAATGATCCAGATGTATTTTCTCCAATTCTAGTTCATTGGAGTGTACATAAATGGTATTTTAAATATCTCTCACTCCACTTCCATAAATAGTATTTATAGTTGTATTTGAACATGAGTTAATCAACATCTCGGAGGAATACTTTTTTGGACTGTAAGGAAAACCTCCTAAACAGTGCGGTTTGAATTTTACTCAGTCTCATGCATCACCTGTATTTTGGAGTCAGTCTTTTTATTCCAGCAGTCAGACGGGGAGGGGGGGAACCAACGGCTTGATCTTTAAATCTTGGACAGATCACTCTCATCCTAAAAAAAAATGTATGTAACACCAGAAAAGTTTCAGAACAGTTAGTCTGAAATATTTAGTCACCTGTGCCTGGTAAACTCAGTACCTCCTGGTTGCCTGCATGGTAGACATGCAGAAAATATGGTTTGCTCCTCACTGCAGTCACATACCATATGACTTTTATTTCTAGCTAGAATTTTCAGGAGAAGAATAGACAAATCCCTGATTCTATTCTGCTGCAATGTCATGGACATTTTATTGTCATGGACAATAGCGACTGAGTGTTTAGGCGTTGTATTTCTCACTCTTTTAGTGACCAATATGTCCTGGGAAACGTAGTCTTCAAAGCAACAAAGTGGATCTTCATGAGAAATCCTACAGTTTATAACTCCTTTTTCTCATGACCTGTTTTCAGTTATTCAAATCTATCTCTGTTTTTAGCTGGGGAATTGATTTAAGTTAGTAGGTTACTCCTGGTTAATGATTTCTCATCACTGTTAGCTTGTAAAAGTAGAATTGGTTTGTATTCACTTCCGTGTGGTTGCAGAGATGCTGTCTTAAGAAAATTGACCTAAGGGCCCTAAATTCAGACACAGAAACATATTATGTTGGTTATCCATCTCTCTTATATGTGAATGGTGAAATCCGGGTTGTTAATCAGCTCTAAAATATTTAGAGTTGAATTAAATTGTTTAATGTAATTAACACTCACCCTACTCTCCATAGCACCCCTCCCTCCCCCACACCCCCAAAGCAAAAAACCAACAAACAAAAAACAATCCTACTTCTGGAGTGAAAGTAAAAACTTTGAGAATGTTCTACATTTTAATTTGTATTGAGTTTGTAATACAAAGGAATACTACTCCAAAAATTGTATTCCTTTCCTGGAAACTCACTGTCTAAAGACTGTCAGTGCTACTACTTTTATTTTTACAGTAAGCTTTGAAAATATTCATGTTTGCAAGCTGTAGTCACATGACTGGTAATGCAAATGTAAATAATGCTTTTAATATGAGGAATAGTAAATTTTTGAAAATGTTTTTCTAATATAATAATTAGGATACCCTAAGAACCAACATGTATACTGACCTTTTGTAGGGGAAAAAAAATCAATCTGTTCAAGTCATAGATCCAGAGGGTTGCAGCAGTTCTTTTTCTGGCCGTGTGTGCAGTGACACTGCTATTGGAGCATGTGTAGATACCTTAAATTCAGAAGATCTGAGTTCAGCAATGAACCCTAAGCGAAGGAATCAAGTGATAGATTCATAATGAAATCTCAATCACAACATTATGATAGTTTTCTGCCTGTGATGTGTAGACCCTGACAACTCTCCGAAGTGCTACCAAGAAAGCATAGGATCACCATGGCTGGTAAAGATCTCCAAGATCATCTAGTTCTACCACCAATATTTCTCCACTAAATCGTGTCCTTCAGTACAACATGTAAATGTTTGAACACCTCCAGGAACAGTGACTCAATCATCTCCCTGGACAGACCACTCCAGCACCTGACCACTCTTTCAGAGAAGAGTTTTTTTTCTTAATATCCAAACTGAATTTCCACTGACGTCCAGGAAAGGGTACCTAGAACTGTCAGCAGCATTACGACTACTGTGTGGGTGAGACCACATCTCTTCTAAAACTTCTGTTTGCATGTTGAGTGGAGTGCTTTAAGATGAAAATTGGGAAAAATGCAGTTGCAGGTCTCTAACAGCTTCTCAAAAAAGCAGGTTCTCTCCAATTTCTACTCTTTTTTTAATAACCAGAAAGTGGGTTATATAGAAAATCTCAGCTTTGAAAGCAACAGTATATGACGCATCTAAATAAGCAAGTTGTCATTGTTTTAGAAAGATAAGCCAGAAGTTGGATGTTAATGTTTGTGAGACATGACACTTTGTAATTCACAAGCATAGGAAAAATTGGAGAATTAATCCAAGAGACCTTTGTGTTTTTCTTGTTCTAACAGTAGGCAATATATATTATTTTCTTTAGTGATACCTTCTTGATTTACTGTCTACATGGCATACGGTATCTTGAAAGTCAAAGCAAATTTAAACACATGGAACATATTAATTTTAATACTGTATTCAGTAACAGATTTTCTTTGTCCTCAAAAGAAACTTATTTATAAAGTAATGAGGTTCTGCAGGGTGTACATAATGATAGCAGAGGAACATATTGTAACCTATTTTTTAATAATGGCACTATAATTAGAGTTCTCATAAAATACACATCTACTGCTGAATATGATAGCTTTAGCTTTGATTCAAACTTCTAAAACTTCTGATAATGTAAATGAAACAGAATTTTAGCTGTATTCTGAGAGAACACTAAAATACCAAGATACTTCAAATGCTGCAGCTGTCTGCTGAAACTCCAAAACATCCACAGCAGTTTCTTTAACAATGACTCTACCATACTTTGTATGAGTTTGAGGCCTCACCAGTTAAATATTTTTTGTTCTCATTGCATAATAAGCTTCAAAATAGAAAACATTTATGAAAATAAATGCTTTTTACTTACATGTAGAAAAGAGTATAATTTTGAAATGCAAATCTGAAAATTCCCACACACACACGCACACAGGAAAAAAATACACAGGAAAAGGAAACTACCTCTATAATAAAATTCTGTATTTTTTAATTTTGTATCCTCATTATGGAAAGGATATCTCAAAGTGCTGGCAATTTTAATGTCAGCAATAGAAGTATCTGTTTTCAGTACTGATGAGGGGATCGACTAAACAGGATCAGTTTTGGCAGCTTGAGTTTGATGTTACACCCTTATGGATAATTGAGGTTTTCAAACTTACATTCAACAGTTTAACATATATATGGGTATCATAAAGGAGTGCTCATTTTTGGATGTATGTTCAGCATTTTGATCTGCAGTATCAAAAACCAAATGACCACTAAATCACTTGTAAATTCAGAGGTCTAACCAGAGTATCCATGTTTCTGCTACAAAAGCGTAGAAAATTCCACTACTTATTCAAAGATGACATTAAATACATGAGAATATTCTTGATGCAGATACTGGAATAATTGATCTTCAAAGATCAGCCACAGTAAAAAATCAGAGAAGGATATTTTGGAAGAGGAGGGAAGTGGATCATTTTTTATGGTTTCTGTACTTCACAGAATCATAGCATCACCAGAGTTGATATGAAAATAGCAGGAAAAAAAAGGGAATAGTTTTATGTAGTGACTGTGCAGTTATATTTCCATTAGTGTTGTAATTGTGTGAAGAAATACAGTAAAGAGAGAAGCTGTGTCAGAGAAGATTGACAGCCTAATTTAAGATGAGAGTGGCTAGTAGAATAGCTAATTCTCAGCAAAACAAAATACAGTTTATTGTTCGTTCCTTTCTTTAAATAGCAGCTGTACAGTATACTCAGGGACAGTGGGAACCCAGAAGATGACCATGTAGCAGTCAACTTAGTCTCCCAATTACCCAACTTTTGTATGTGGTCTGTGTAGTATACAGTGAGATGTCAGTCTTATTTCTTCCCTTTCTCTTGAGTTCATGTACAACCTGAAGTTACTCAAGATTCTCGTTCACTTTAGTGGTTTGAGATTGTAGCTTAAATGCCTTCTGCATATTGTATAATATAATACTGGCACAAATGAAATGTTTACTGACCTTTTGAGGAATTATGTCAAATATTTGAGCTATAGAGAGACTGAACTTTGATATAATTGACATCTGGTACAGAAATTTGCACTACTGCTTTTGTTCACACAGTTTTGTGCAACCACAATGACGCTGAATTAAAACAAATAAGAAAATATGCATATGAGAAAGTAAACTCCAAGATGGCAGGGAGGGAAGTAGATTGGTGAAGCTTTTTAGGAAAGAGAATATTAGTTTCATTTGTAACTTCTATGAAAATATACTAGCCACTGTGATTATTTACTGAAAACTTTTATCAGATGAGCATCATTACTTGAGCCATGCTTTTGAACTACAACTAATAACCAGGAAAAAGAGATGGATGAAAGGGGCTTGGTGATGAATCACAAAAGGCATAAGTTGAAAATGTTCATGATTATCCTGTCCAAACTACCATTTCAACAATTAATCTATTGGTCAAATTAAGGCAGCTGTTTAGATGGGTTAGTGAGCAATAGGAAAATAAAAATTAAGTCCTATGCTTAGGGGTTCAGATTAGTTCACAGTATCTGTTGGCATATTGTATTTTCTAAAAGCAGAATGGTAGTTGCATATGCATTAGGAAAAGAAGATTAGAGCAGATCCCTAACTTTCACATAATAGAAGTATTCAGTAAGATGTGGTGGGGACTGTAAGGTTTCAGTTTCTAGATTGTTTTCTTACTAGTGTATTAACACTGGCTTTGCAGGATAAACTTAACTATCATTGTAGGTAATTCCAGAAAAGTTAATTCATATAGCAGTGGTGCTCTAGCAATTTACACAGCATTTAGTTCCTATGCAAAAAGCCTATAGGAAAAAAAACGAGTAAATAAAACTTTGTTGAGCTCTGCGTTGCCACAGATTAGCCTGCAGTCATTCCCAGCCAAAAGAATTTGCATCTAGTATTTATACAGTATGTTGAACCAGTACCTGACACTGCAATGTGGATGTACTCTCAATCTGTGTAATTCATCCAGGCTTTAACAGTTTTGCAGTGAAAACACAGAAATCGGACTGGCTTTTTCCTACATTGTCTGATACTGTTTTATTTTGTTGTTGTTGTTAACTTGGAGTTAGAGAACTTGGGAGGCATTTGAACATTTTTTAATCAGATGCAGAGAAGGCTTACTTGTTTGTTCTCAATTAAAGAGGAAAAAAAAAAATCTTACTCTTTGAAGTTAAGTAATAATATTGAGGAATTGAGGAATGTTGCAGTTATCAAGTCATGAAGTAGGATGTATTGCCCTAATTTTATTACATATTCACACTATGTTTTCTTTAAAAGCTTCTAGTTTTGTGTCATTATCTGTTTTTTGATTTGGGTCACTGGTATTATGCTGAATTTTGCCAAAAACAAAGATGTGCTCTATTCATCAAAAGAACACAATTTTGGAAATAAATGTCAAGGAGCAAAGAGATATTTCATGTAAGATAAATTCAGGTGTAGGTTTATATATCCACCTCTTATTAATTCAGAGCATTGATTCCAGTACAAACAAAAGACAGGGTGTCATTAAAATCCTGAAGTTGCCTCTGTGGCAGAACTCTAATAAAATCTTTAATTGCTGTGTATTAGAAGTGCATATGGTAGATAGCAGCTTAATCTGCTACCAAAGATTACTTAAGGAGCTATTTACTACCTGGGGCTTCAGGTGTATTTTTTCCCCAGAAAACTTTCAGAAAATCACACATTTAAAATTGCATCATGCCTGTAATAAATCTATAAAAAACTTACAGTTAGTATTATTTGATACTCGTAAGACATCAAGCTTGATATTCATCCATCCTAAATACCTAATTAAGTCTATTCTGTCTTGTTCTCTGTTGCCAGACTTCTAAAATGTTTCTCACAGTGAACGTGAGGAGAAAGAGGAGTTTACTAAAGTGGGAGCCAAATGACTTTCCTCCTCTGTAGTGTGACAAATAACCAGAACTCTTGCTGAAGATTAATAGTGCTTAACTTTGCTTTTCAGCTCTGTGTGATCAACATTACCCTTGGGATATACACTGTTTAGAAAGCCCAGGCTTTCTTATACCAATAACCTTTCTGTAAAGTGTCCTGCAAGAGCACAGCACACTAAAGGCCTATCATGTCTATTCTGTATTACTAAAGCACACAGAATTGCAGGGGTTGAAAGGGACCACTGGTAATTGCAGAATTATAGAATGGCTTAGGTTGCAGGAGACCTCAAAGCCCACCACCCCAACCCCTGCCATGAGCAGGGCTGCCCCGCACCAGCTCAGGCTGCCCAGGGCCCCATCCAACCTGGCCTTGAGCACCTCCAGGGATGGGGCACCACAGCTTCTCTGGGCAGCTGTGCCAGCGCCTCACTGCCCTTTGAGGAAAGAATTTCTTTCTAACATCTAACCTAAATCTCCTCTCTTTTAGTTTAAAGCCCTTCCCCCTTGTTCCATCACTATCAGACTGCATAAAACATCTGTCTCCTCCTGCTTGTAAGCTCCCTTCAAGTACCAGAAGGCTGCAATGAGGTATTCCTGGAGCTTCTAAGCTAAGCAATCACAACTCTCTCAAACTTTCATTACAGGAATGGTGATACAGTCCTCTGATAATCTTTGTGTCCATCCTCTGGACCAATTCCAACAGCTCTACATTCTTCCTCTAGGGGGGCCTCCAACCTGGACACAGTGCTCCAGATGGGGCCTCACAAGGGCAGGGGGGGACAATTCCCTCACTCTTCCTGCTGGCTGCCCATCTTTTGATGCAACCCAGGACACCATTGGCATTCCAGGCTGCAAGAGCATGCTGTTGGCTTATGTCCAGCTTTTCATCCATCAGGACCTCCAAGTCCTTTTCTGTAGGGTTTCTCTCAATGCTTTCTTCTCCTAGTGTTCACTTGTATCTAGGATTGCCTCAGTTCAGAAACAGCACGTTGCACTTGACCTTGTTAAATGTCATTAGGTCATGTAGAAGTCATCCAGTCCAAAGATTTGCTTTTCTTTTTTTTTTCTTTAAGCCAAATTGCTGTTTAAACCAGCTATAGGTAACATAGTTGCATTGTGAAATGTTAAGTGATTTGGATATCACCAGAATACACAAGCATTGGGCAAAGCACGTGCTCTGAATTATTTGTTTTTATCTACAGTAAACTACCTGTTAGGGCTTCAACATTTGTAAACTTGATGACTTGTTATATTTTGTTTCCAAAGAAATTTTTCATCTCCCTGTTGGCAGAACACTGAGAGCATGTCCTTTATCAGTGTAATACTTATCAATATTTAACTCTGCTCAGCATAGAGTCTTGGATGCTGGCAGGGATTAAAATACAGAAATAATTCTTTTGCACTTGCTATAAAAGCAAAGAACACCAAAAACTGCCTGGTGTCTCGGTGCAGCATGGCAAAAACAAAGCAGTGGTTAAGAGGGAGGCCCTCTCTGTTTTCTCAGCCCTTGCTAACATCAGAAGTGCAAGCTGCATGACCTGCTGTGGCAGTCACTCAGCTGGAGATGCCTTTAAAACTGTCAGTACTGGTCCCTTTCACTGAAAACCTAGAAGGTACAAAACTCCATGTGGTTATGCTTCAAAGACTCAAAAATAGACATCTGAAGTAAACAAAAGACTAATGGGACTCTCTGCATTGTTTGTGCTTGTGTGTTTTTTATTTTTAACAAGTTGATGCTCAAACAGCAGAGGTGTCACTGTGTATGCGTGAAAGGGATGGGGTTTTCAAATGTTTTCCTTCCATAGTGTTCTCTTATTGCCAGGAGACTTTACAACTTTGCCTGCTTTTTTTTCCAGAATGTCTAAATGACCACAATTAAAAAAGACAGCTCTTGGAAAGCAAACTCTTTTCACTGTGATGAGAAGTGAAACTTCCCTTTTCACTCAATTATCTGCAGATCTTTCAGCAGGGTTGGAGAGCATAGTTACTTGTCATGCCTCTCAGCAGGCCCTGTGCTTCCAAGTGAGGCTCAGTTCTGCTCCCTTGACTGCACAAGCAGCGACATGTTTCCTTTGCTTTCCCTCTGTCTGCATAAATTTAAAACTAGCTGCAGTTCTGTCTCCACTAGAGCTTTACGTCTGTCTCGGAGCCTGACCCATCCTGGACTATGAGTGGTGGTGCCCTGGCAAGCTTTGGGCCAGGTGCTGCAACCACCTTGTAGTACTGCACAGCCCCCAGTGGGGAAATCTCCACTAGTTAGAAAGGATTACAGCTGCTGCTGCTACAGCCTAGTTACTGAAGATGATGTAATATTCGTGGTATCTTTTATTTGCACATAGAAAGGTTATGCTTCTTTTCAGAATCCAATTTTAAGGCTTAAAATGTTTTCCATTGTAAGTGATTTCCTTTCCTAAAACCATACTAACAAATTATCTTAAACAATAGGCATCTGCATTATAATACACTTTCACTGTTAGAAATATCTCAGTGACTGCAGATTACATTTTTAAACATATCTACTGCAATGTAATGTGCCAGATCTTTAATTTTAAAATTCAGAGCAGATTAGTAGAATTGGGAAGCTTGACTAAAATATATACGCGCATATTATGTTAAAATTATTTGTCATTGCATTCTTGTTCATTCTTGTTTTTTGGAGTCATTCTTGCAGAATAACAAAAGCATCCCTCAGATGTATTAGGCTTGCCAAAGCAGGCAAAGCAATCACTCCTTTTAGCAATAGAGGGCACTGGACTTTCATTTCTAATCTGTTTTACTGGGGAAGAAAACAGTCAAGTTAAATCCATTGTGCTCTTTCACTTTTTCCTTCTCAGATTTGGACTTGCACTTCATAGTCTTCTATTCAAATCCTCACATGCTTTCAGTGAGCTTTCTTTAAGTGAAAAGGATTCATCTAAATAAAATTGAATATATGCTGTCCTCTTGAAGTTATTATTGTGTAAGTCTTATAGGGAGGGAAGAGGAGCAAGTTAAATATAGCACTACAATATTGGTCTCAATGGTGCATATGTCTAGCTTGCAAATTTGTAAACATTTACAAATTTGCATGATTGTTGCTGGCAGTAGACATCGTCGTTTCCGTGCTCAGAATTCATTACCATTGCATCTAATCATCTTCAAACCTCCTAAGCAAAACTCGTCATGCAGGCAAATTTAGTGGCTTTATGCTTAAGTTGAAAGTTCAAAAATAAAAACATGAGGAAGAAAACATTGTATAGCTATCATACCCACTTATCTAAATGTTCTCTTTTGTAACATACTGAAGTTTAAGCTAATTCTATTAATCATTCCTCCTATCTGCAAAATGAGCATCACGTACCATACCTAAGATTCAGTGGAGAGAGGAGAAGAGGTGCAAGCACGTACACTTATAAGTGGGACACCTATCCACCACGTCTCCTTGTGTTGGTGTCATGGCATACTAACCAGTGAGGCTGAAAGCCAGGGAGTAACTTATCTAACAAATACTAGCCCAGCTGCATGCAGTAGCATGCAGGTAGGGTCTTTGCTGAGCTACTGTCATCCCCCACTGCTTTATATTCTTCCTAAACTTCCTCTGCCTGAGGTTGTAAGTGCATCTCTTGCCTCTCAGACATGCACACTTCTTTCCAAGGGCTGCCTTTGAAGTCAGGATGTTTGGACCCTCCGCCTATGTGAATGCATAGAATGTTTGCAAAAAGCAAGTGAAAAACAAAACCTCTCAAACCCCCAAATAATCAGTTTTAAAGAGACTGCATTCATGCTATAAAGTGCATTCTTGGATTTTGAAGTTTCAGTGTTGCTAATGGTCCTGTCCCAGTTCTGTAAGTACTTATATTTTAGTGGGCCACTTTACTATGCTTTGAGGTACCTGTGTAAAGATCTTCTGTACTTTTAAAGGATATGCTGATGGACATGATTTTACGCCCAGATCAAAACTGGCTATTATTGAAGTTTTTTAAAATCTTACACCTGTATTTTAGGTCCTACTATAGCATGAAGGCATTATTAGAAATCATAAGCGTATTTGTACATAATTGCAATAACTTAATTTGTACGAGACCTGGGTTATATGGTTTATTCATCTCACAAGATGGTCAGTCAAAACTTGGGGGTGTTTTTTGCCCAACGCCTCAAGAATGTGTGTAATTATTACAGCTGCTTATCTTTGTGCTTTCCATGATGATATATTTGGGCCCTTTTGAAGGATAAAAATTTTTACCTTGCAAACGATATCTGCAGCTACTTCTCAATGGCAGTGGTAAAACTGACGCAGGTATCTATTAAGTCTTTGCTTGGAGAATTAGTTATTATTAAAAAATAACAATCATCATCATTATCCTGCTCTGGAAAGGTTACCTGATTTGTAAATCTTTTTTTTTCTTCTGTTTTAGTATCATAGTCAAATTAAATATTGATATTCACATCACTGACTTCGCTAATGCTTTCAATTTCTTCGAAGTTCTACATGACAGGTGTTATTACACAGAATAGCCATTTTTCTTTTCTATCTGCTTTTCATGGTGTATTTGATTGATTTGCCAGTTTAAACCCATCACATTTACTTCCTGGCAGTATTAGTGTGAGGGCACACAACGCTGGCGTAAAAATAGAATGCTTTTAGTGTTCTCAAATACTTGGTATTGGTTGACATTATGAGTTTAGAGAAATTTGTGTTCTCTATTTAAATCATCTTAATCCTATAAAATACGTTTATATAAGATTTATATAAGATGCCTTTTTACCATCTCATGTGACTTTGAATACTGAAGCAGCGTTCATGCAATTTCTTCTAGTACTTTTACCTAAGGGAAAGACCTGTACATTTATTATTTTGTAATCTTTAAACTTCAGCTTAGATCATCTTAGAAGTAAGTAACCAGTCATTCAAATAAATTATATGGGTGTTTGTATTCTTACCTGACTCTGTCTTTGCTATATAAATGTTATACATTATTTTTATATACTGTATTAAAAGCTACGCTTTGACCTGATAAGAGTAGTAATTAAACAATGTATCTTCCTGAGGTAGTTAGAAATAATGAAGATGTTTTTCATAAATTTGAAGTTACAGCCGTGTAAGAAAAACTGGAAAAAAGAAAAAAAAAAGTCTATGAAAATCTGCAGTTAATAATAAGGGGATTCTTGCGCATGCAAGTCACTCTGACTCATTTGTATACAGATCACAGGACCCACCACCATTTTAGCTATCACAGATGACAGGTAATCATGGTCTCCCATGGGGCCCAGCGGGTGATAGGCAAGGGTGCCCATGCTGCTGCTGCTTCTGATGGATGACTGCTGGTGATGCCGAGGTGCATTCTTATCAAGTTGAACTGGGCTTTGCACAAGCAGCTTCTCATTTTGGTGGTTGGCTCCACCTATGGTCTCTTTTAGGGTCTCTAAATGTTACCTGCCATGGTTAGTCCTTATTTGAGTGATCAAGGTAATCTAAGCATAACACACATTTCCCATTTGGATATTTTCTTCTTCATCTTGCCATGATTTTATCCATTTGTCCTTGGTTTCCAGAAGGCGGTGTATTAAATCACAACAAAGGCCAGGAGTTGTGTTTTGTTAGCAGTGGAATAGCACTTGCCTTGAAGCTATAGTTCACATGATTGTCTAGGGCAAAATTGAGGTGATAAGGGAAGACCGTGCACACTCACCGTAGGAATGCTCATGGAATTTTAGACCACAGCATAGTGGCTAAACTGTTCCTAATTCGCTTACTCCGTAGGAGCCTAAGAAGCCTCCTACATTAATACACTTGTTTATACAGTATGATTTGAGTAGCTATCTTAAGTTCTCTTTTAAAGTAAACAAATAGAAAATTGTAGCAAACAGTGAATCCAAAGAAAAGTATATAAAGCTGTAATCCACTAACTGGTTTGTAATCTGTGACTTATTCCAACTTTTTTTTTTTTCCAAACAATGGAAAGCATTAATATTAATAGTATTTTGAAGTGCACTGTGTAGTTTGAGAACTGTAAATTACTTAGTCTGTTTCCATATCTGGCAAAAATGGTACAAACAATTAGGCATGTAGATAAATCGGATGCAGTGAAAAAGGTTCAATACAGTTTTGAAAAATTGCTTTAATTCTTCAACAGAGTCTCCTAAAACATACATACAACTGATAGACAAAGAGTGGATATCTAAATATTTTGACAGCGTTTTCCTCTTGAAAAGAGGAAATGAAAAAACCTTATGATGCAAAAGGCTCCTTGCTGTAAGACAGAAAACAAGGGATAGAAATTAAGTCAGCTTGCGCAATGTTTGGTAGTAGAGTTGCTTGCAAATGTATGTTGGGATAAAAATTATTTAGTAAAGGGATATGACAGAACTACTTAAGACTCAGAATCATCCAGGTCAGATTAAAAAAAAAAAAATGCTTGCAGAAGGATTACATGATACTGAGTGGCTTGGTGATTAAATGGTAGATGACAATTAGCAATCTTTACAGCCAAATTAAAAAAGAAACAAAAAACAAAAAACAAAGGAAACAACAGATAAGGCTTATGGTGTCTTTTCTTTTGTATACTGTATATCCTGCTCAGAGTGGTCTAGAATGAGTTACATACTTTTGCCCATGAAGCTTAAAAAAAAGTTCACTTAATTGATAAAGTTCAAATAATGTCAAAATGAAGTGTAATTCCATCTTGAATTTTCTGTACGTTATGGAACTGGGGAAATTCTTAACCATTATCTCACAGAAATTAAGGCATTGTTCTGAAATAATATAGGATTCCATACTTTTCCTATTCTTACTTTTTTTTTTTTTTTTCTCCCTTAAGAATTCTGTGCTGGCCACCAGCAGAGATGGATGAACTTAGAAGAGCCCTTGGTTTGCCCAAAATAGCAGTTCTTATTTTACCCACTTATAATAATTTCATGCTAATTATGCATTAGAATATTAAAGTTTTTTTTTTTCCCCAGGAAATGAGGATCTCTTCCCACAGTGCGATATTAATGACACTATATTTAGCATAACATAAAAACGGCCCTTATAAGCTTGGAAATAATAATCCAAAAACTAGAGGCCACAGTGAGGCTCTAACTGTGACAGAACATTGAATGCACCCCAGCTCACTTATCTCTGAGCGAGAGAATTCAATTTGCTGGAAGGCAGGAACGAAAGCAAAGCCTGGAGTAGATGCACGATGGTCAGATGCTTTTGTCTCTATATAAATTCCAGCTACACAGGGCCTGGATCATTTGTGGATCACACTTTATTCCCTTCATTTGACACAGCTTCAAGTGTAGCCCCCAAAAGAGGGCGTAGCCACATCTTCATCTCTGCAGTCTCCCTGGTCTTCTATCTATATGAAACATGTATCCGCTCCATCATCTCCTTGGCAAAAGTTTAAGGACAGATTCTACAAAGCAAGTCTCTGCTTTGATTCAGACTCAAACTGAAAAGGGTTCTGCATTCCTTAGAACTGGGGATGAAGCTTCTGTTGATTGTGCCAGAGGAAGCAGTTTCTCCAAACTGAGGTTTGAAGTGAAAGCTTGGATGCAACTAGCAAAAACCTGAAGATGTGGTAGACATGAGTAGGGTGTGTATTGTCAAGGCATGGTAGAAATGATACAGTACTAAAAATACAGTACCGAAAATCTGATGAACAAAATTAAAATAAGCCCTTCCTCTTATAAAATACAAGTCATGTAAGAATGATAAACAAATATTATAATGATGGAAATTTGGAAGGTGAGGTTGCTATGATTCAGGATAGAAAACGCATAAAATACAATTCTGATGTGTCCCTGAGACTACATTAAGTAAGAAATGAAAAATTAATTTTCTGTTTTTTTTTTTTTCTTTCTCTAAATACTTTAGAAGTTAAAGGAGAAGCCGAAATGATCTTTGCTTGTATACTAAAGCATGCTGGAAATGCATTTACTGTTCCCATTCAAGACTCAGTACCAGAATGCTGTTTGGTTTGGTGCTCTACTGTGCACCCTCTGCTTAAATATCCTCAACTATTAAGTGCTTACTTAAACATAAAAGAAAAAAAAGAAAAAAAAAAAGGGTAAACACTTAAAGCAGGAAGTTACTTTCCTCACAGAAATGCAACAGACTTTCTCTTCCCTGAGAATCTAGAATAGTGAGATGGTCCTTTTGGAATTAATTTTGTCTTTTGGACTTAGAAATCCTATTGTATGGGATTTTTTATTTTTTTAAATTGCTGAAGTATGAGACACTGTGACTTCTATGTTCCGTTTGTTATTACAGCAGATGCTTTTTATTAACTTGTCAGGAAATAATGAAAATGCACTTGAAAACCTAAACATTTCTCAACCCTAAGCGATATTCAGTGACCTTCTACACCATGCTAAGTTATTCGGATAGATTTCCCCATTAACCAAAGGGAGAAAACTAGTATTAAACAAGCTTTGTTTTTTCCCTTGTGTTTCTCTGGTCAATTTAAGATGTATTCAGTTCGTGGGCTGACAGGAAAAGTATGTAAAGAAGGTCAAACAGGTTACAAGTATCTTTTGAATCTTACATTTCCCAATTCTGTAAGACTATGAGCAAAATAATAGTAACTGTGAGCCTTAATAGAGTAATGTACCCTCTTCACTTTTTTTCTGTTATCTCTAAAGAAAAGAAGCTTTAATAGCTTTCTGCCCCCTTTCATTTAGCTGCAGTATTCTCCTCAATTTATCTAGGTCACTTAGGCTTTTATGCTATTTAGCTATTTTTAGCTTATTGGTTGATGTCTGCTTCTTGAGAATTATTCTTTTTACAATTAAACTTCCTGTCAAGATATTTCATCTATTTATTTATTTATTTATTTATTCGCTGAGGGAAGATTAGGAGACAGTATCTGACAGGGAAAAGTGTAATTGTCATGTTAGGTAGTACAGGTCTCACTTGGCACAGAGAATTGGACAGATCATGACCAATCTGTGTGTGTCTACTTTCTAGGAATATGCGTATTTGCTTCCCTAGTTGAAAAGACAAGTAAGAAATCTGAGGAACTGAAGAGTGGGGCACATTACAAAGATCTCTGAGCAGGGGTTAGTCATGCTGCAAGTAGAAACTGAATGTGCACAGCTACTTCTGCAGTCAAACCCGTTGTAAAGCACTGTCTGGCACCACACAACTATGCCCAGGGCACTACACTGACTAGTTGTAATACATCTTCTTGTGTCAAACAGGAAGAGCCAAACACAACAGACGCCTCCTTTCACTGGGATGACTGGATACAACTATGATGCATACGTGAGGATATTCACATCCCTTTCTCCCCCTAGCATTGGATGTGGAACTTTGGCAAAATAGGGTAAAAATTAGTAGGCTTGTCTTCCTGAAATTCTCGAATACAAATAGAGGAGAGAAATGAGTGTGTTTCTCTGGAGGGTGGTTCAGAATTGGTTATTCTGAATGCCTACAATAATTGTGGCAATGTAAGGAAATAAAAGTAGGAATCTTCTCTGTTGGTAACTCTCAGAGAAGAGTGCATTATTTTGGAATTATGTTATTTGCTTGTATTACTAATGAATACACTGGTAGCAGAATATAATCTTGTGCTTTCATGCATTTGCCTTTAATTGTAATCAAAAGGAATGCATAAGTAGTATAAAATTATATTTGCTCTATGCAAATGTTTCACTAAATATTAGTATTTTAATTCAATATAGTATCACCCATTTCATCTACACTCAAAATTGTCATTCATTGCTACAGATCTTATCAACTAAATGATAGCGGGCAATTTTGTGAAGGTAATTTCAATTTTAACAATGTATGCATATAAAATTTTATGCTATTTTAAAAGCTTATACCATAATCTTAAATTATACTGTGAAAATATCAGAAGAGAAGGAAGGTATTGCGTACATGGTCTGGTCTGCAGCCGAGGCATTGGATGTTATACATGAACTGAATATAAAGCTCTCAAGCTCATAAGACAACTGTGGAAAATAGTCCGTGTAATTACTAGTTTCTCTCATAATACACTTAAATAACTTTTCCTTTTCTCTCTGTAGAGTCAATGAATTCAAATGATCATAGCACAACATGGGAAATTTTCATTTCAGAAAAGAAAAGAGGCATGGTTTAACATTTCATGATGCTATGGTTTGCTTTTAAGCAGACTTATTCTAGTCTCTGTTAAATAATCTGAAGATTCTTGACGTACTTGCAAGTACCAAAACAACTCGTTTATCTTATTATATAGTGAGGCAGTATAACTTTATAATGTGATTTATAATGATCTAGAGATAAATTTGAGATCAGTTTTGTCATGAAAAGTTAAAGTTTATTTAAAAATGAAATGCAATTCAAGGTAAAAGAGGTACAGATTTTCCATATATTAAATGCTTTCATGTCATCCATACTCAATTTTTCAAGGAAATTTCAAAATTCATTAATTTCACCTACTGAAAGGAGAAAAAGAAACATTCATAGGACAAGAAAGGAAAAATAAATGAGGCTGTATCTGGATATAACATGATTATATTGCATATCTTCAGACCTGCAAGCATGCTTGCTTTGTAAATATTCTTGTCATAGAGAGGAAATTGGAATATGGGTGAATTTGTTAGATTACGCTATGGTTATTTTACTTGAGTTTCTTTTAGTTAGATATATCAAATAATGTTCTTTCTCATATGTGGAAACTTTTCTCATTATTTTGACTTTTGCCTATGATGAGACCCCATTTTGAGACCTAACAGCCTAGCTGAAGTTGAGAGGGAGCATTGGTATTGAACGTAATTTAAAATTGTTACACTGTTCTGTGAGACTTTTTGAAGTCTGTTTTCATTTTATAATAGATCTCAAATGAAGTTAACCTTTGCTTTTTTAGAGTAAAGCTTATTTTCATTTTTAAATTTGTCGGGAGTTTCAAGCAAATCTGTTTCAGTGAATGTGAGAAACAAAAGGATAATTATTTCCTTGATGATTGAAGTGAAATGAAAAATTATATGAAATTGATATGGCATGGAAATCTTCTAAGAAATTGGTTTTCTGAGTTATGTTTGGGGCCCTGATGGTGACTATAAGGTTCAGGTCTCTGACTGAATATTACTCACTGGGTAAAAAAAGGAGAGGGTCCTACAGTCACCCTCATACAGTATCTCTGTCTCATTGATAAAGAGGTGATGAATACTATTAAAACAAACAAACAAAAAACCCCAGCACTTAAATACTGGAAAAAATATAACTTTTGGCTATCTCGTTTCAGTTAAGTTGGATGTTGTTTATTGTTTCCCACTATATCTTTGAAATACGCTCAAGTTAAACCTATTGTATTATTATGTAGAACTGAGACAGTCAGTTATGAATGTGTGTGTATTTGTGTGTAAATACACACAAACTGTGTAACATGAGTGTATGTAAGTAATTTAAACATTCCTTTGTTGTTGCACCCTGCACCCTGGCTAAATCCAAATGTATTTTCAGAAAAAAGATGGTATGTTCACACAGTGTCATTAGCAAAGAAATACATCCCATCCATTAAAACTATGTGGACTGTTGTGCTGCTCTGCCTTCATTCACAACACCTCCAGTCTGTTTCAGAGAGTTGGCAGCTCAGTTGCAGAAGCTGTAATTCTAGCAATTGCAATTCTCATAGTCTTCTAAATGTACATAGCTGGACAAAGTATCAATACACTAAAGCATCATCAACTGGTAGAAGTTCTTATGAAAAACCTTCAACATCTTCAAATTGTTATCAGTTTTTTTTTTTTTTTTTTTTTTAAACAGTTATCACCAGTGTGATGAGGTAAACTGCCGTGCTCAAATTACAAAATAATGAACAGTAAAACTCTTTCATGTAGAGATACAACAAATTATTAAACACTAAGCTATAAAACTCTCAGTGTGTATGGAGATTGACTGTGAAATCATGAGTTCCAAATTCATGTCATACACGAATCAAACTGTTTAATAAATGAACTGTTGTTAAGTTAAAATACAGACATTTGGGGATGCGCGTAACCGCATCACTTCTGTAGCTAATGATATGAGCCATGGTTGCTCAATTATCAAGGAAAACAGGTATTGATATGAAGAAAGCAAATCAAAGACTAAATTCATATTGAAAAAGAGTAGTTTTCAGTAGCAGTATTAAGATGATAATTGTTTTTGACTGCATTCATCCATGATGGCTTGAAAACAGACAATACAATATGCATCCAAATATGAATGTAAAGAGAATTTCAGAAGTCTCGAAGGATGATTCAGTTCCTCTGCCTAAATAGGTAGTTCCTACTTTTAGTCCTGTGTAGCATGAAACCCTCTGTCTTCCATTATAAAATAGATTTTTCTATCCTTATCTACTCTATTAAAGTACAATAATGACATGTATTATTGGCATATCTAAGCAATGAAAGAAAAGTTATAGCTGGAAATAAATGTGTTTGCACTGTAACTTCAACTCTTTCTTCTGAGTGTGAAAGTTGGAAAGAAGAAAAATAACACTATGCTAAGGAAGTATTTTCCTAAATAAAAGACAAGAGTCTAAATAGGATCAGTTTTGCAGTTACAATTGCAGATTGGCTTCTTGATATTTTGATACGGTAAAGAAAGTCACTGATTGTTTTTAAGCTTTGCAAGAATAGTTTTGTTTTTCTTTGTCGTAATTAAAAATGAGCTGCCATTATGCTTGGGGCTGTATGTTCTTCTGCCTACTTGAACCTCAAGCCTAAGTGAAGCACTACGTGTTTTGTTCTGTCCTCATATTCAAACTTCACTCTTTTTGAGGCTAAATAGTGTAGATAAAAGAGTGCTGTTTTAGCATGTAACACAGGCAGAAAATGGAGGTGAATGAGGCAGCACTAATACCCCAGGCTTGTACAATGACAAGGCAACTTGAGAGATTAAAGACTCTAGAGAATTGTACTGGGAGATGTCTTCTATTTAATCTTTCTTTGACATGGGACAGAGGCTTGGAAGGATAAATGAGTTGTCTTCAGAGACAGACAAGGAAGTTAATGTCTGTTTCTACAAGCTATAGAAATAGTTAAAATTCCTGTCCTGACAGTAATTAGAGCAAAATTTGTCATAGAATCAGAATAAAAGAGTGAAAATAATGAGAGATTATATCAGTCACCTCAGTAAGGCCACAGAGTTGAAAAAAGTCTAGTCTTGTGCAAAACTTGGCACTTTCTTAAAGCTTCTGTGTATATTTTTAGGGGATCCCCTTTCTGACTGCATCAGATATAAACTGCAGGTCTTGGCTTCCAAAGCTCTTCACAGCTCTTCTCTGCCCAACCTGACCCTTAAATAACAGTGAATTCCTGTCTGTAAGATTTTACTACACGCTTGCAAATTTAATGTTTTCTACCCTTTTTGCCTTTTATTTCAGAAAACATCCATATTTATTTCTGTGAGTCTTTCTGATTATCATTCCATAAATAATTTCTTAAGTACATCCATTGTGCATTTGCTTCCCCCCGCCCCCCAGTTTGCTTTCTTGTTTGTTGTTGTTGTTGTTTGGGGGGTGGGTTTAAATAATAACTCTTCAAGGTATTCATGCTATAGCAGTTATACTGTTTCCTATCTGATATTTCCCTTCTGCACTGCAGCATCTTAGTATACTGTTATGTCTTTATTTACTACTCCAGCAGTGAACTCTGTAGGTCAACAATTGTTTGGTGTTTTTTTTTTCCCCCTGTGTTTATAGAATGTCTGGCCCCAGGGAGTTCTGGTCCAAGATTGATTCTTAAGTTCTGTGATAATGCCAATTATAATTTTAAATTGGATATGAGCGCTGTTATATTACTTGCAGTTGAAGTTATAAATATTGACCTTGGCATCTTACTTGACTTTGTCTCAAATGATACTCTCCTCAGCAAGCTAGGAAAACATGGGCTAGATGAAACCTAGGTAACAATGTAAAACCTGTGTTCTAGACCAGTTGCATTGCACAGTTGGACTAGAAGGAATAAACTGAAGGAGACTGGAATCTTTTCCCCATTTTCATCAGTGTTTTAAACAACAGAATAATGAGTACCACTACTAAAAAAGAATATATTTTAGAGAGTATATATGCACATTCATAAAAGATAACGTTCTCTATTATCTGTGAAATTTCTGAAGGAATATGTTTGATCTGTTCAATACTGTTATGGCTTCAGTTAGAAGTGCTTTCTGTGCTTCAAGAAAGGTGAATTTCTGCAGGAAAGCAGCGTGGATGACCAGAGATTGGTGAGGTGTGATGTTTCCAGGCTGTGGCCTGGAAAAGGCTGGCTTGAACGTAGCCTCAGGAGGGCATAGTGGACTTAACATCAAGAAAGGACTGTCTG
Organism: Phasianus colchicus; assembly: GCF_987193195.1. Classification (NCBI taxonomy): domain Eukaryota; kingdom Metazoa; phylum Chordata; class Aves; order Galliformes; family Phasianidae; genus Phasianus; species Phasianus colchicus. The sequence continues at coordinate 116,258,943 of NC_143436.1, forward strand.
TTGTGGCTAGAAAACCAGCAGCTGACAGAGAAGGCACATAGGGTTTTAGGTGCCCACGTACTTCTGTTATAGATGCTGGCATTTGCAAACTAAAATAGGCCTTTTCCATAGGAGAGTGGTCAGGGGTGTAGAGTGGCTGGCGTAGCTTCAGACCTGCAGGCAGCACCAACTATCCCGCCATTTTAAGAAGATGTAAAATATGCATCCCTCCTTGTCCCTTGTGGCCGTAGTTGCACTTCCCAATTGGTTGCTGCTTTTCCTAGGGCTCGCAGTCTGCCCTTTGCATGCAGGGAGGATCACAAAACACCCGCAAAGGGTCATAGCATTGCTGGCATGCAGGCATTGTGCCTGACTGCACACTGAGGTGCAATACAGACCTGGGGAAAAGGAGACGTGTTTTCTGCAAGTATAGATTATATCAATATCAATACTCAACATAAATGGTCTATTTATAGCTACCATTCAGTCACTGTAAATAAAACCAGCAGACTACAAATATGTGTCCTGGCACGTCCCTCCTACTTTTTAATCTGTGGCAATCAGTTCCTCCTTGCAGTGCCCTTCTAGCCTTGAAGATGGCATGAAAAGCAGCCTGTAAAGCAGTGTGCTGCCTCTGTTTCAGTGTACTTGGATATACATGCTCAGTTAAAAGTAAGTGGTCAGAATGGTCCCCAGACTTTCCTGGGATGTGGGTGAGGACGTTATGTGGAAATCATGCTTTTTACAGTGGCATCTCCTAAGAATGGCATAAGATGCTGCATTTCAAATAAAACATGAATGTCTCAGGTTTCTTATGAGGCGTAAATATGTTCGTTATTCTGTCTGGTGAGCTAGTTATGGCTCTAGGAGAGATGGCAGTGGTGTGGTTAAAGCAGCCTTTGCTGTAAGTAAAGCCTTGGGCTGGTAGTCTGGGCTGTGATGTTTGCTGTGAGCATGTTGCTGTGCTTAGCAGCAGGGCTGAATGGCTGAGCACTGTGTGTTCACTAGGAGCTACTGGCTCCAGGTGGAGGTGGGGCTGTGAGGGTGAGCTGCCATAGTGCTGAGGGCAGTGGTGCAGTGCCTTCGCATTCTGCAGGGATGCTGGGTCAAATGGAGTGCATTGGGCTCTATGCTGGTCAGTGCACATAGTTTCCTGGTGGTCTTCCCTGCAGATTTCTCTGGTATGTCTTAGTGGTAAAGTAGGTGTGTTAAAGGCTTTGAAAGTTGAGAATTGACCCAACTGAGGAGGCTGCATACTATTTAACCCTTCCTTAAAGCTGTAGTTTTGTTTAGCTGTTTGAAAGAGAAAAGCACTGACACAGAATAGTGGGGTGGAAAACCATAAAAATTGAAATCCCTTATGTAAAAGCTTATTAGTTTCCTGCATCAAAGGACAAAGTAAGTAAAAGCACGTTATATTGTTCTGTTTCAACTCCCTGTAAGAGTATTTCATTAAAAGAGGAGAAGCCAATTTTTTAAGAAGTTCTCTTTGAAAATTGGGCACTGTATTTTGCAGCAGAGACTACTTTCATTCTCCTACTGGAGAAACTCTGCTATTTACTTATCAACTGTTCTGACAGGAAACGCTGAGAAATAGGTATCAGTAACTGATCAGAATTCTGATTATCTTCTAGACCGTGTGTTTTTCTTGTCAGTGGTGAGAGGTATGGGCTGTCTCTGGGCTTCCAGTGTTTGAGACAGAATTTCTGCTTATTGAGGAGTAAATTTATGTTTTTCTTCTCTAACTTTCTAGTTCTTTGGAAGTATTTATTGACAAATCAGAAGGATTAATGTTTGCTTTCCTTTTGCTCCTGAAGTGCAGTTGTTCTGTGGTTTCCATATTTTCAGAGACCTTCCATATATTTACATTACAAAAGAAGAAAAAGCAAATGTTGAGAGGCTAGAGGGGCAGCAGGGACTTTGCATCATAATGTGCTTCCAGCTGTATATTTATTCTTCTGTACCTGTCACAAATGTGGTCCGAATGGAGATGTAAGTGATGGTTTCTGAAAGAGTCCAAAGAGACAGAAATTAAAGAAGTTGCAGGATTACTTGCAATACAAATGGGATTAGTCTCAGATGTAACGATGTATGTAAGTCATAGTTTTTATTAAAAAAATATTTGTTGTTTCATTATGAATGGATAAAGTGTGTAGATGAAGTCTTAGTAACAGAACATTTTACAGCTATTTTGCAGTGCTGGTTTACAAACAAGTACAACTATTTTGCCTTTAGCTTAGCCATCTGCCTGACACTCTTATCTCTGTGAGTTGTAAAAGTCTGTCCCTATGGCATGTGTGTCATCCAATAATGCAGGTGGTGGCAAACAGCCATTGTTTCCTCCTTGGGGATAGAACTAATATTACATTGTCCAACTGAGCTTTTATGAAAGTTCTGACAGGCATATCTCCCTCTTTTCTAGGCCTGTGGAGAACGGGCAGGTGTTCAGATCCTTTGAGTGGCTGCAGGGAGACTTAGGGCAGAGATTACGTACACCAAGATGGGGGTGTACAAATGACAACTCCATGCTGTCTTTCAGTTTGCTTTTGAGTGATTTCCAGGATAAATTGTATCTTGTTAGACATGACTGGTTCCATACTGGATCCATATGAATATTTAGGTATGTCCACAGGTAGTGCTGTTAAATTGATGATAAAGATCTGCAATGCTGTTCCTGACAAAAGATACTCTGTTTCCAACTCTTATCTGCAAGTTTCTGAATCTTTCAGAAGTTTTAAAGAACAGGATGTAGGTAAAAGTTCTTTTCCCTTGTTTATCCCGCTGAAAGCATCTTTTAAATCTGCTGCATAAAATGCACAGGTCAGAGTTTGTTCCCAATTTTGATGAAAGAATGCTAATTGATGCCTCAGAACTCAGTGTCCTCCCTGGAGAGCCTGAATTCCATTATTTTGATTCTTTCTGTGCTATTTTCAATCAGTTTTGTTTTTGTTTTTGTTTTTTCCTCCAGTATGATGAAGGATATATATTATAGAAAATTTAATGTCTTTGTAAAAATTTTTCAGTTCATTATCTCTCTTTATCATCTATAGCTTACTGATATTCAGAAAACTGAGACTTAGATGCTTTCCTTTTTGATTGTGTATTTTCATTTTTGGGAAATGCCAATGTAATTGTGTAGAAAAAAAATGTTTGTTTATTTTTCTTTTTAATCCCATTAGGAAAAAAATCACTGTGATCTTCTCTGATCCTACCATCTTCTCTGTGCTTGTAAAAGATACTGAAAAGAGGGATTAGTATGGGTCTTCATTATGGAAATAAGTCAAAGGGTGGGAACAAAGAATGATTTCTTATAACATTACTGTTGAGGTTTAATTGTATATAGCATTACAGAATACAATTGCAAGGAAGTTGCCAGGAAACTTACCCAGTTTTTGTGTGAGAGTTTTTCTTCCTTTTTTTTTTTTTTGGTCTTACAATAATGATCTTCCTTATTGCAGAAACACCAAGATGAATTAGTAGGCAAACGCTGCTTACGAGATTTATTCTCAGTCTGCCTTTGTAATAGTTTTAGGAAGTGTTGTTTTCATACTTGCTTAGATCAGTTTCTTATTGCAAAATTTGCATTAAAAATATCTTTCTTTCATTTTTTTCTTTAATCACATATAGCTTTGCTGTAACACTTAAACTGTGACTAACACTTCTTGTTAACACTTAATCCTTTAAATGATACTTTAAAATTGTTTAAATCAGTGTTTTAAATTGAACAAGGCTTAGAGCCACTCTGTAGGATCGTGTCATTAACCTGTAATTCTGCATTGCACAAGTACTATGTTTTCATTACTTTGCAAAAAAAAAGTAATGACCTTGCAATTGACTCCAATATTTAACGTTTTCATCTGAGCCTTAACACCATTAGAAGTAAATGCTTACACTGACCACAGAAGGAGCCAAAGAAGCTATGTACTGCAGTCAAATCCAATTCAGTTTCAGGATAACAAAGTTAGTGTTATTTGGTGATTTACCAGGTCACGGGCTCCAGTTAAATAAAAGTCGAGACATAGCCAACCTTGGGTTTTAAAATACATGGTGCTGACTTTGATTTTCACATTAGGTTACCTCAAATCTGAATAGCCAGTAGGTCTGTACTGTCTTAAGTTATTAATGTAAACTGTTTAAAGTGGGTATTGAGTATGAAAAATATTCGTGTTAGTAAGCCTCGTTTCATGCCAAAATTATCTGTGAAGGACTCTGAAAAGATACTTTATTCCTTATTTGCCTAGAGCATATTTCTCGTCAAAGGCTGTCGGTACTAAATTGTCATTAGGCCTCACAGTCTTTACTCATGTTGATAGGCAGCTTGAAAAGTCTCGTGTGCCGCCCATTCATCTGTTACCGGCATCATCAAACACGAGAAAGGCAGGGCAGACTGTCCAAACTGGCTGTCATTTCAGCAAGACTGGGACACATGAAAGCTACGAGTAATGACGACTTAGCTGTGTGAGTGAGCGTTCTGGGCCGCATGAAAAGCTTACTTCACTTGAATCTCTGAAACTTGGCAGATAAGCTTAGGATTTGCTAAGGCACAAACCAAAGGCAAATATGGTGCTTCCAGATTGCCTCCTAGAGAAAGCTGAGCTTCTCATTTGAAACTCTTCTGATTCCTGTTCTCAGCAGGTTTTTAAAGATGGAAGTAAGAAAGTTGTAGCAATGTTGTACAGATGGCAGACTTCCTACTACAAGAAAGAAGGTCCGGCTTATCCTGATCCAAGTTTCCAGAAAATAAAATGACTGGGATAGTTCTTTTTAAAGCTTATGGGCTGAGAAAAAAATAATAATAACTGCTGATAGGAAGTTGCAAAGGAAAAGAGTCAATTTTTGAAATACCTCTGGTGGAGAATCAGCTTGGAGGACTAGTCGGCAAATGTATCATCCAGAGAGAACAGCAGTTGAACAATTTACAGATTTTCTTATTTTTCTGTAGTATGTGTACTTTTCATCAAAATGGTCAGGAGATGGGATAAGAACAACTCCCCAAATAATTTGTGCTGGCACATTTATTGACCATGAAATGTAAGCTCAGTAACCACAGAATTTTACAGTTTTGTAAACACTTGGTCACATTAGTGAAGTGAGGCATAAATTTCAGATTTTTGCTGAAGAATTGCAAGTCACATTGTTTTATTTTGAGTTTTATTTGTGGCACAGTTTGTTTCCCCAGGCCTGTTCTGGCAGTTCTCAGTCATCTTATGAAACTTTCGGAAGGCAACCTGTCAGCCAAGCTCAAGCAGGCTCAGTAGGGCAAGAACCGATATCAACACCTGCATTCTGAAGAGGTTTCAAAGGAAAATAAAGCTCTGAAAATTCCTTTGTATCTTCATAATAATTTGAAATAGGTTTGTGTCTGTCTTTCGTGCAGTGAGCTGGAGCAAATTGGGGTCATCAATATTCCAGGTACAAGGAGAGGATGCTTTCAGTTTGCACATCTTTAAAAACAGCATGTTGTCTAGCTCCCTATTGTTCATATTTTTAACTGCTAATTAAATCCACTGGCACTGCAGCTGTTTAGATTATTAATAGCATCATTGGTATTGGAAAATAATTGGATTGATAATATTTTTAAGACCTCACTGAATAGTTTTCACGTGAGACTAAATTATGTTCAGTTTAAAGGGCAAGATAGTATACTGATGTCTCGAATGTTTATTGTAATTAAAACTTGCCTTTTGTAGTTAAACCATTGCTTTGAATTGTCATGTGAAGTAAGAAAAGTGATTTCAGAATCCAGGTTGTTGTTTTGCGTATTTTCTTTCTTCGCATAGATTCACAAATGTCATTGACAGCCTGAGGGCGTTCATAAAAGTTGTGTAGTTCCGTGATCACAGACCAATATATTGCCATACAGTCAAATAGGGGATATGTTGTGCAAATGGCTATCTTGAACATGAAGAGACAAGCATACCCTTAGCAATTCCTAGGAACTGCTGTCCTAATCTGATGAATACTAAAACTGTTAGTTTGAAAAGTGTTTTTAAAATTAACTGCAATGGTGTTTGCAACTGCATCATCTCTTCAATGAGTTGGATGATTTGTTTGTTTAATGCATTGCTTCTGATAAATCTGTCTTCTTTCATTAACAACTTCCTTCTCCAGTGCTGCTGTTTCCTAATGAGCTTCTTCTCTGATGGTACAGCCTTGCACCTAGGCTGTTCCATTTCAATAGCAAAAAAATCCCTGATAATATTGTAAGCATTATGCACTTAGGGAATGGATGAAATTGACATAGCTGCAATGCACAGTTTTTCTTTCTTTCTTTCTTGTCTCATCATGTCTTTCCCGATAACAGATGCAGAAAAGCTGTTTGAAAGGACAATTGATTTGTGGAAAAACTTAGTATTCTGCTAATGTAGCACGGAATGCTAATAAAAAGATTGAAAGAGCTTGGTGATTTGATACACTTATTCAAGCTTCTAAAGTGAAATTTTGCAATTCTGAACATCTTCTAATATTTGTAAAAGACCAAGCATTGAAATCGGTTCATATCGAAGTTCTGTGCCTATTTCTGGAAAAAATCGTAGGCAATTGTCATGTAGCTACAGAGATGAGAACACCACACGCCTGTTTCACTTCTTAAAGGCTGAGTCTCGTGATTCTCACAATACCTGAGAGAAGTGTGTATAAACGTGACCAGTGAGGTACCTTTAAAGCAAGACACCAGCAGTTTGCTGAGACTACTTTTAAGGAGAGTTTTCAGTCTTTTCAGTATTTTATACAATACTTTATGAAGAATTGGCCTGAGCGTAAGTCCCTATTCAGACTCTTGGCTGTAAACAAACAAACAAAAAAACACAACAGCATTTGGCTTTGAACTAGCATGTATTCAAATACAGATATCTTAATTGCACATACTACCGGAAAAGATTTCAGGAGAGCAGTCATAATGCAGAAAAAATCAATTTCAGGAGCTCACCATAATGATTATATGCAACTTAATGTAATGAATGAAGACCATCTGGTGCAAAGCCCATAAACTCTACCAAATAAACTATAGAATAACTTTTTAAATAATTTAATGAACCTTTTGTAAACAAGCTGCAGCGAGTAGAGTGCTAATGGCTCTGTAAATACATTTCTCTGTGAATTTAAATATGCTGAACCTGGAAGTGTATTAATATGTAGATTACAGAAGTGTCTCAATTTTTAATCTGTAAGTTTAGATAACACTATATTGTACTTATGTGAAAATTTTGTTTCTGTAATAGTCTAATATGTTATATGAAACTAAATAATTATAAAAGGTAAAACTAGTTAAGCTTGTATGGTAAATGTAAAAAAAAAAAAAACAGTAATTTACAGTACATCTAGAATTATATAAACTACATTTGTGACAGAAATAACCAATTAATATATGAGGCCTGTATTTAGTGAGTTTATATGGAAATTCTTTTTGTGTCTATAACTTAATGATGAAAATTGTGAGTTAGGCAAAAATCATTACTCCTCAGACTCATAGCAATATTCTTTTTAAGTTCTCAAACAATGAATTTCAATGGATACTTTTTACAGAGAAATAGAATAAATATTCATATAACTTCGTATTGCTCTTGTGCATTTTTATTCTTTCAAACTGTAGTTTATCACAGAGGGTAACAGCAGCCATTGTACTGAAAATTGCTGTTCCCGCTCTGTACTGAATAGTTCAAGTAATCAAAACACCAAAAAAAAGAGAGACACCTCCCTGCATCTCTTACATTTCAGTGCTGCGATGTCACTTTATCGATTCACAGTAAAAAGTGAGAATTTATTTTCTAGATTGACCGTTTGCACTTGCTGTATCATGAGATTCAAAAGTGCTTTCCATTTCTGCTTTTTATTTTCCTCTGCTGTAGTCTTGGGACTGTTACCATCTGAAAAGCCCTATTAAAACAGTTCTATTAAGACACAGGAGTGTTGCAACTAAAAGTTGTGAAATTTGAGAATGAACGCTGTCCGGGTGTTCTTAATTTTGGCCTCTCCATGCTTATGCACAATGGCACATGCTTTAATTACAGAATCACATGCTGTGTTTTCCTCCCTCCTAGCAGTTACACTTCATTCAGTGCACAGGAGGGATAATGCTCGCTTAATGGTTGGCTCTGCATAGTTTTGTTTTATTCTCCTTGTTCTCTGTGTGGCATGGGTTTTATTTACTTCACCCTATTCAAAACACACTGTAATGACAAAATTATTCCTCCAGGGTTTTTTCTGTGATTCTTATCATGTTAGGCTCTCAGTAGTTTGCAAAAGTTATTAGTCTTTTTCTTTACAGTACCCAGTTTTGAATGTGGAGATAGTGTTTCAGGTGAGCAATTGAACAACAGAAAGCAAACATGAGAAAGTTTATTCTGAGTTTGGATACTATGGTAGTGATGAGTAGTGCCTGATAGTTCAGAGGGCTTTTAATTACATAGTACTTAATCTGTCCAAGGCATAGGCCCTCTTTGATTCTAACAGAAGTCATGAGTTTTCAGTGCTTCTTCAAATTCAGTACCCAAAAAATACTGAAAAAGTACCCAAGAATACATAATAGTGATCCTTAGGAGGCTGGTTTAAATGGTGTCATGTGAAGGAAAAGAAGGGATAGAAGCCAGTCCCTCAGGGCAGCACTGCCTGTAGGAATATCATTTCCTTTCACATTTGCCTCCTGGCTTCCACTCTGAGCATCAGTTTAAATAAGGGCCTACGGAAAGTAAGTTCATCATATAACACAGCTTTTGAGTCCAGCTGGATGCCAAGAGTAGATGCATTCTGTTCACCGATTGTGAAAATGATGAGATGTAAAAATTAAATTCGGTTTAGAGCTATAATGATGTCGCACGACTGCTCTGGCGGTGTGTAATAGTAAACATACCTTCAGAGCAGAGTGGAAAAAATTAGACAAGAAAGAGAAGAGGAAGAAACCGGGACAAGTCTCAGTGCTTGAAAGAGAGAGGAGAGAAAGTGATGCTCTCTGTATAAGGGACAGCAGACTTGCAGTAGCTAAGCAAAAGAGAATTATGTGAGGCGGTGCAGGCACTGATTGTCCATTCCCATCAGATCCATTTTCCAAAGACTTCTCTCCCTTGGATGGTTGGTCTACTGACTCCTTTGTTGTTTTGTTTTGTTGGTTTTTTTTCTCCTCGAATACCAGACAGTTCTCTCTTCACAGATTTCCTATCTCACCATCTTCCTTGACACGTCTTTCTCTCTTGTTCTACTCAAGCTCTAGAAAGAAGCAACTTCATGCTCAGTTCAGCACGGGTGTTTGAAAATAGATGTGGTCAGGCTCTCTGTTGTCTCTAATCTGCCTGGTTCTTGTCTGGCTCACAGATGAAAGGAGGGAATCAGAAACAAGTAGAATTTTTGTTTGTTTGTTCGTTTTTAATTAAAAAGAAAAGTTTGTATTTTCTTGCTAAAAACTTACTTTCTCCTCATGAAAAACTTTATCTCTTTTGAGTACAGTAATGTCTGTGTGCAGCAATATATCTTTCATTTACTTTGCATACTGCAAATAGATGCAGCATATGATGACTCCTGGAGTAGGCACAGGCTGAGGAAAGAAAGTGTCTTTTCATTGCAGGTGCAAAGAGAAAGTTTAACAATCTTTTATTTCTAAATGCTTTATTAATGTTGTATTGATGTAATACAATGCAAACATGACTTTGAATTTTTATTTATTTATTTAGTAGAATATTTTGAACAAAATTGTACAGTACACTTTGGAGCTTCTTCTCCATGTTATATATTACACTCCCTTTGAGAGAGTTAAGGTGATACATAGCCAGCATTGTGGAATGGCAAATCAGAGACACATCTTTGTTCTGGTTTAGTTTAAGCTTAATTTTTTTTTGTTGTTGTTCTGTTTGTTTTGGATTATATTACCTGTTAAACGCATCTTGAATTTTTAAGATATACTACTTAATTATTTTTTTCAAATGAGTTAGAATTAAGAAGGTGTATTTTATAGTTTAGTTGAAACATACGGGTTTAGATTTAGTGTGCATCCTGTAAGATCACATTGTAGCTTTGAATTGATGTCATTTGTATATGTCAGCTATGTTGGCATAAGAAAAAAAGGTAGAACTTCAGAAACCCTTATCAGAGATCAGCTTCTGTCTATGGATTACAGATTTATGAAACTTTGGTACTGCAAAATCTGAACTTCATCTGAGCTAGTAGTCTTACTGCCATAGACTCATTTAAATCCTTACCCATGGCTAGGGGATCCAGGCCTCAATTATTAAAAGTTTTTCTATAAAAGTGGTAGTGTAATCCCTAGTTAAAATCAGGAGGATAAAACAGTGAAAACAGTTAAGACACCCATAACAGCTAGGTTCTGTCTTGCAGCTGGCCAAAACACAATCTAGCTAACGATCTGTGAAAAACAGTTTTCCTTTTTGCCATATATGTTGGCAAGCTTCCTGCAGTAGCTGATTTGACAGAGTTTTAGATCACTGCCTCTGCCTGTATTGCACGGTGTGGCTGCTGCCAAATTCCTTGGCCTTTCATGTTCCAGTGAGCATCACAGTGCTTTATTGAAATCTGAGGAAGTAAAACTCACTGAAGTAAATTCATCTGATGTTAGGCATGAATTTGTCCAAACATTCACTGTACAATGGGCAATAAAATAAGCTATCATATTCTGTCCAATTATTCCTCTTAAATAGTTTGACTTCTTACCTTCTGTTTGTTTTTGATTGCCAGCAGGTAGTGGTCTCTGCACATCCATTGCATGGTATGTTTAGCCATATGTGAGCACTGAACTTTAAATAGGATGTAGGAAGTTAAGAAAGCTTTTGCTGTTGTTTCCTATTAATGTGCGAGTTTATTACAGATTGTATAAAAAAGGAGCTGTCTGAAAACTAGAACCTTTGCACCTCTGTGGTATTAGCATAAGAAAAAGAAAAGCAGTATGAGATTTTAGGCAGGTGAGGTTTGAAAGCTGGGAATGAAATTCAGTTTAGGGGGACACAAAATGAATGTAGGGGACAGCAAAGAGCTCAGTGGAGAAGATGTCAAATCAACAGAGCTTATTGCCTCTGACCATCTGATGCTTGGATGTACAGCTATCCGGGCGGTTTGTCTCAACTAACTGGCAGCTTGTTTATGAGGTCAGAAAACTATAAAAGCAATGAAAAATTTGCAAAACCAAGCAGGAAAGCTGCATTTCTGTAGTGTAGCATTGAGACTCAATTCTTCGTAGACATTACAGCCAAGGCTGCTGTTGATGATGACATCGCTGACTATTTCTTCCTTGTTTGTTAGAACAATCCAGGAATGGTTATCCCATGAAATGTGTGAAGTTTTCACAGAAGCAAAGCCATTTCCTGACAATCACAGCATTTTATTATTTGGAAGTTCATGTTTTCTGTACGCATGGTAGATGTAAGTCAAGATGCACTTGAAAATAGTGGTATTTGATTAATGTATTTGTGCCTAGTATGATTTCATACTTCAGTGTGCACTTTTCACCTTTTCACGATACCGACTTTCATGAATAAACAATGCTATATCTGTCACAGGTGTTACATTATTCTAGCAATTAGAATTGTAAGAAAAGCAAGAAAAGCATGATAATTGACAGTACTCAAAATCATACTGAACTGGGAGAACTTGTAGAAGTAGCAGGGGATCTAAGACTATAATAGTGTGCTGTAATCCTGACATTGCAGAGTTGCTTTCTTGTACAAAAACACTCTTCTGAGAATCCTTCTTTGTTTTTTGGCTCAAAGCTTGCATCCTGAGGTATTTCTTGTCATAAGACTCTGATTGATTTGTTGAGGAGGCAAGTGATGGGTGCTACCATGTGACGATCGACGTCACTTTGTGGACATTTGAAAGCACCTTCCTCCAGAGCTGCTTGCCTCCGGAAGAGAGTGCTCAGGAGTGTTTACTGGCAGAAGATCTGGCCTGTGACTAAATAGCTCCAGTTTGCTATGGGAAAATTGGGGAATTATACCATCTTGTCCTGTGAAAAACAGGATGCAGATGGGCATCCCTGCTCCCTCTTACCTGCTGGCAAGGCCCGGAAGATAGAAACAAAGGAGTTTCTGCTGAGATCCCAGAGCCAGAAGCTGCCACTCCAAGGAGAGCTGACTCAACCACTTTGGATTTGAGCTGTCACTCCAAAGAGAGCTGACTCAACCGCTTTGGAACCATTGAAAAGGGGCCATCATCACCATGGTCACCATTGTTGTCAACAGAACAATAATGCCTGATGACTCACCACTACAGAAGATGAATAACTAAACTACGAACCACGCTGGATCCATGGTGGTGACTATCTTCCTCTTGCTTCCTATAAAGGCTCTTGCTTCTTCTTTCCTATCTTTTCTATTGCCCTCCTTCCCTTCCCCATTACCCTAATTCATAATAGCGTCCGTCCTCCCCTTCCCCATCTCCCTAGTTAAAATCTGTAATAAACTGGTTGGACCAACATTTGAACCACTGTTTCTTAATCTCACGCCGGGTATACAGGTACTAAAGAACCTCCTCTCCCTCCTATAAATCGGAGCGAGACAACTCTGGAATCTCCTCAACTAACAAACATTTTCTGAATACAAACCATTTCATTAAGCTCTTTGGAGGGATTGTTGTATGTACTTAAGCTTGCATATTACCCTATTGATTTATTATGTTAGTTTTCCTGAGTAAAAAAAAAAAAAAAAAAATCAAACAAATAAATCTAGGTTGCTCGTTCATTTCCATCTTCTAGCATTAGGCTTCTTTTCTAGTCTATATCAGACTTTCTATTTATCTTCTTCGGAGGTTGCAGTATTTAATAGTGCAATAAACCTTTCAAATGCACACAGGGTTTTTTGTCCATGGAAATTAAATAAAAATGTTAGAGTGAAATATTTAGATTGATGTTGCTGTAAAATTAAATTTTTGTATAAGTTTCTGTCATAACTTCAGACATTTTAGATAATATATTTTAAAATATCTTTCATAAAAATAGCATGAAATAGCAATATCCAAAATATGTGAAATATTTACACGAAGTACTATCGTTTCATGGTAATAAGAGTACATGAATTATATATATGGAATATGAAGTCTGAAAAGCAAAAACATAGGTGAAAATTCATAAAAGGTTGTCAACTGGTGCAGCTGGAGATGCTAAATCTGTTTTCTCTTCCAGAAATATGTCATGAGTGACTGATGACACTACATGACCTGGTACTCACCTGAAAACCCAGTCCTGTCTTAACATAGTCACAGATGTCCTTAACAACATCTGCTATATTCTGCTTGTGCACTCTCAACAAATGAATTCTTGTTCATTTTTTTATGGCAAGAAGTACATTTAGTATCTCTTGGCCATACAAGTATTTTGATGTGGTGATCAAAGAGCTAGAAAAGTTAGCAGTAACAAGTGTTGCTTGTTTTCATATGCAATAGCTGAGATCTGAATACCTACACCCCCAGCATCACCTGTGAAAAGTCTTTACACCGGGCTACCGCTTTTCTTGATATTGATCACAAGATCAGCATAGTTGATATGTGTTCAGGGATGATACTCTCCCCAAAGCAGTTCTGGGAGGGAACTGAATGAGGTGGAAATACTCAAGGGTGCACCGGCATCAACTTCAGAAAAGAAAGAAAATAACTCCATATAATACAAAACCTCTACTGTCCTTAGAGTGACTGTGAGATTGGATATGATGCTTCTTTGACCTAGAAGGAGTCCTGAGTCTGTGACAGCACTGTTTAAAAACTTGACCTAACAGACATCTCAAAATGTAATGATAACAATAAATGTGATGGACTTATTACCATTTTTATACCACGTTTTTACCACTAAGTCTCATCTTTCTACAGATGATGAAGTAGATATTTCAGTTTTAACCACTGAAACATAACCACTTCAAAGAAAGCAGAAAGTATTTATCTGTGCCTCAAAGTAATATTCACTATTACTAAAAGTATGAGGAGCCAATATTTTACAAATGTTTCATAGATGTAACAGCAATTTCTTAGTCTTCTACATGCAGGTCATGTATCTGAGAAATGGCACCACTGAAAAATCCTCTGGCAGCAGTGGCAGCAGATGAGAGTGTACTTGTTCCTTTCATGTGCGTCATTATAGGAATGATTTGTTATTAGTTTAAAATAACTATTTTAAAACTTCTGTGTTGCCCTGTAGGTCTTTAAGTGAGACAGGACTCACTAAAAGAGGGGAAAACATTACCCCGCACCCTGTTATTTTACTGGATCATAAGTAGGAAATATGAAAATGCATACATGAATTGTTTAGACTATTATTTTGAAGCAAAGCCCAAAAACATACAGCAATTTGCTCATTAATTTTAGAAGAACGCTACTTCTGAATTAATCTGTTGCAAAAAATACATTTTTGTCACATTCTGTCACAGCAAGAGGAGAAACTGAGAAGGTTTAAGTAATTTGAATTCAACTAGCCCATAACAAATGTTAGGTTACCATGGTTAATCAAGATACAAAGAGATCAAATCAGTGTGCAACAAGAGCTAAAGCTGTAGAAAAGATACTCTCACAATAAATTATGATCTAGTGAGCAGAAATAGGAATATTTCCTAGTACTATATTTGTATTACTTAATAGTTTCATCAATAAAAAGGACAAATCCTAATAATTAACAATGCTGAATAGTGTTCTTGTAAGCAGGAGGTAACATTGATAAAATCAGTTCATATGGTTACCAAGAATGTTAAGGAATGACAGCAAAATAAAGTGTCCTTCTTGAAGGCAATGGTAGCAAAATGCAAATCTTCTGTGGAATCTCTTCAGTTTGAACTGGATTAATTCATGGATGAAGTTCATTTTCTGAAACAAGATGGTTTTGGCTTTTCACCTGGATAAGACCTTTATCTAAAAAAAAGAAGAAAAAAAAAAATTGGAGTGATGAGAAAATACTGTTAAACCCACTAATTATGAGTTTTTGCTATTAGTCTGGTAATATTTGGAAAATATAAGTTTTACAACTCTGAAGCCAAATAAACTGTGCCAAACAAACTGCACATTAACATTACTTATAGAAGCTTTGAGGAAACTGAATCAGTATTTCATTCAGAATTAATTTTTGCAAGTGGAGTTGGCGGCACCTTGGTAGGCTTTCTACAAACCACACTCATGAGAATAAAAACAACTTTTGTTATGTTTTCATGTGTACCACGCAAGAGGATCACAAGCATTCACTCATTGTAGTGTGGCAAAGAAATTCGGTTCCTTAATGATAAATGTTTTCTGATGTAATATCAATAGTTTGACTAATATAATAGGTATTATTACAGGCTTGAAAGTACGCTTTCACACAGTTTGGATATATATATTATTAAATGAATATTCTGTGGGATGAATTCTTGGAAATTATTCTTTTTTTTTTTTTTTTTTTTTTTCCATATTTCAAGTTTGCCATTTATTTTTCTTGTATTTTTCTTTTACACAGAACATTCAGTAAACCAGTTTGGAGTAGCAATGTCAGGATGTTTGAGCTTTCAGAAGTTTTCTCAATGTTCTTGATGTCAGGGTGATTCCAGTTTCACAAGCCTTCTGCTCTCCATGGGTGAAAGTTTGAAATCAACCATTCTGACAGAACTGCTGTAGAAATGAGTGAAAATAAAAACATGCTCAAGGCAAGGACACATGACCCAGAGGTCATTTATTTAGCTAGGCCAGCTGATTTTTTGTGGAAGTCATACATTGCTGAAAACAGCTCTAGAATAGAAAGTGATGTTAATCAATCTATGTTGTATCAAAAATAGTGATAAGATAATTTTCAATGCTAACTGTAATCACACATTATAGAATCATCTTTCCTATTACCAGAGATTGTTACAAATTTATGTTACAGTGTAGCTTGAAGCTTAATAAGGATATTTCATTTTCTCCTAATTCTGTTCTGAAGTCTGTTTTTCCTGTGTACAATTTCCCATGTCTAGAATCAGAAAAAGGTTGTAAGGTCCTTTAAAGGTCATCCTGTCCGACCTCTTGCACACAGCAGGGCCAGCCTTGAAATTTAATCTAAGTTCAAAGTTCTGTCATGTTGCTCAGGGTTGTATTCAGCCAAGTTTTGAACATACAAAGGATTTTTAACACAGGTTTCTTATTTTCCAAGGATGATTTTTGTTACTTGTTTTATTTTACGACACCCTTACTGGGGGGCTAGTAGGAAATAACGAGCTTGTAATTCCAGCTAGTGTTGAAAGATTCTTTAAGCTAGTATATTGTGGAAAAATAAGTTCTCTCCATGTATCAAATTCACTGTGTTCTGGTAAGAAAAAGAATAATAATGTATATATCTATGCTTGTTCTTAAAATTCCATTCTTTGTCGTTGTGAAGAGATGTAAAATGGGAAAAGAAGATGTAAGGATTGAAATCTAAAGATTTCAGTTAAGTTGCTTTTCTACAAACAGACTGAGGTGTAAAATATTTTTTTATACCCGTGTTAAAATATTTTCTGAAAATTTAATTTTTGGTATATATATATATATATATATATTGCCCTATACTGCATATCTCTTAAATTTAAAATACCATTTACAGAAGGGCAATCCCTACCTTTAAAGGACAGATATATCAGAATTTTACTGTGCATAAATGAAGGCTAACGGAGAGTCCCTTTACATCAAAAATGAGAAAGAAAAATGAATTTCTTTTTCCAAACTTCAGTCTTTACCAGAGCATCATTTCATGTTCAAAGATCTGAAAAAAGAGTCCTAACCAGTCTTTCAGGCTAAAATTCAGGCTATCAAGCAAAGAAATAGTTTCATCTACAGCATTTTGTTTCACACATGCACCAACCACAAAAAAATAGAAATTTGAGTCTGCTTAGCAAATATACATGAGATCATGTATTAGTTCTGATGATATACAGTATCTTTTTAGTGCTTTAGTAATTTATATAGAAATAACATTTCCATAGTTAACTCTAAGCAGTTGTCCTTCTGAATGCCTGTGAAGTTTGTCTGTATAGAAGTAGCTGGATATTGACAAAAAAAAAAATCCAGTGTTTGTAATTCCAGGGATTTTTTTTTTCCCCTGGTTCTTTCTTTATTGATTAGGCAACCAGAATATTCTAAAGAGATGGTTCAGAGTTTGGTAGTGGCAGTAAATGTAAGCAAAATACGTGTCATTTTTGTTACTTTGCAAATATTTAAGTCATTGAATGTCTGAGATGAATTTCTGAGGGACAGTCAAAGACAAAATATTCAATTCTAGTGTAGTCTTATATCCATAAACAGTTTTTTTTTTTTTCTGTGAAAAGTCTGAATTCAGTATTATTTTGAGTAGGATCATTTCAAAATATCATGCATTTCCTAACAAAGTAACTGTTCTAATGATTATTTGTTTAAATACTACATGCTTTGTGCTATTACTCCTTGAAATTTGTTAAGTATAAAGGGCTGTTTTGAGTGTGTGTGTGTAAGTTTTCTCCTGATTAAGTAGAAAGAAATGTTTACACAGAGCATACGTTTTATTTTTACTATGTGAATTTTGTATGTTTTCTATATGCACTACGAAGTATTTCCTGTAATTTAATTCTTTCTGATGAAATTCAGTAGACACTGTAACTCAAGGTTCAAAAACGTTTAGTTCTAGTTGAAAAAGAATACCAAATATAGGATAAAAGTTTCACAATTAATAATTTTTTAATTTAAGAATAATTTACTGAAATACCTGTTAGGTGCTAGAAATTGTAATGCAGTTGGGAAAAGCAATGCCTGCTTTTGAAACAAGTATTGAGAATAAAACATAAAGATTCAAGCTAAATTTGGAGACAGAAAACATTGCAGCCAACAAAACATGTATGCATGACAGCAAATATGAATGTAAAAGGTTATCTGATAATTTTCTTTTGACTAGAAATCTGGTTAAAAGTAACATCCAATTAGTGCTTCATAAAAGGAATGCACTGCATTGAAGTGTGGTCGAATGAACAGATTTTATTGTGCTGAATGCTCATACTTTGAAGTGTATAATAAGCAGGTAGGTCACCTTGACATTTATATTCTTTTTTTTTTTTTTTTTTTTTTTTAGTTAAGTAATTGCAAGTATATAGATGCACAGTCTTTAGGATGAGAGGGAATAATATTCACTAGGGTTATACAGCATCCAGGGCAACAGAAATTGTGAGTATCCAAAGTAAAATAACTCATTTTTAGCAAACACTAACTAAGGAACAGCTGTATGCACATCTTAACTTTGATCTATTGATTATTTCTAGGATGAAATAATTTCTGTTCCATTGCTCTTAAACCCGTTGTCACGTATGTTTGTGATAGTATGTCTTCCAAGTATTTTTGTGAAAAATAAGTTAAGAGTTTTCACTGAGTAGACAAACTAGATCTTACTCAACAGATTTTGTCTGGAAATAAAATTGAGATAAAAACAAAGTAGTTGAAATTTACTGTTCCCCAGTCATCAATGAAGGAAGTAACATAAACTAAAATTAACTTGATTATGGAACTGAATCTCAAACTTAGATGGTTGGGATCTGTGTGGAATTTATGTTTCAGTTAGTTTGGTCTCAGGTAGGTTTCCTACCTTCCACAGTTACTTTTGGGGACTGTTAGAGGGTCTTATTCAACAGGAGTGTCTGAATGCTTGGTAATGTGGAGATCAAGGGATCACATTATTAATTAGCCCACAGTCAATCACATCGAGTAGCCAGCATCATTCTTCATTTATTCCATGTCACGTGCAAATAATTGGTAAGTTTCTAATTTCACTGATTTGGCGTGTGGCATAGAAAATATTGTATTTCAGTCCAAAGAAGTTCATCTTCTCTGAAGCTGCAGTAGGTGAATGATTCATGTGTGTGGATGAAGAAAGAACGCTGTGTACTTGGCTGAGATTTATGTCAGAGTATGTTGGATGACTTTGATAATTAATATTGCTACTTGAATGTAAATTACTTGTAGGAAATCCCTGAGAATTTTTTAATTGAGTTATCAAAACCATATTTTGTGTTTGCCTCTGCTCAGCAAATTGAAATTCTGTGGCTAGGACAATGTGGAGTGGCAGTTTTCAGCGTCAAGATGTGAGCTGTTTGCGGCTACTGATTGTCAGTCAAGAACAGTTCAATCTCTACCCACGTATTTCATCTTACGTTTCTATTGATAGGCTGCAAAATTCTTTCTCTGTGCCTTCCGGGTGTAGTTGCTAGAATCATCTTAAGCAGAATGCAGAGATGAGTACCCTTTCACCTCCCAACTCGTATGATTCTGTGATTCCTGAAGAATTTTCTAGGGCTTCTACATCCTTATCAAGTGGGAAAACTGCATCTAGCACTGTAAGCTGGCATGCTGCAATAGTTCTTTGAAGCAATGGAATGATCTGCTTCTTCCTCAGAGCTTCTCTCATTACAGCATCCTTTCCATGCGTGTATGCTTATATATGTCCACAAATATTATAGCAATTGTTGATTTTTTTTTTTTTTTTTTTTTTTTTTTTTTTTGTTACCTTTATGTTTAATGTATCCATATCCAGCATGCATTTTGTGACCTGGTGCTTAGATCAGATTTATAAGAAGTATTTACATGGGAAGTGCTTTTGCCTTACTCTTTCTGCTGTGGAATAAGAGCTGGGGCAGAAAACTCAAAGGTGTACACAGGCCTGTTTTGAAATAATACGCTGCAGTGATAGATTAAAATAAAATTTTATATGTGATTCCTGGATTGTGATTGCAAATACATTTTTACTGATACAATCACTTAGCCAGAATCTTGGAAATGTTTCCGTTTGCTCTGAGGTCATTATGTCAGTGATGTTCAATTCAGGAGCAAAGAGCTTCTAACATGCAACAAGTTGCTAGGCTACAGCCTTAGTTATTGCTTGATTCCCTGCAGCATTTAACTTAGGGCACTGGTACTAGAGTAAATAGCTTATAACACATTTCTGTTTATACTTCTAGATGGAAGAAGTTGATGAGTTGCATTTGTTCTTAGCTTATCAGAACTGATACTGTGTTTATCTTTTATTCAGAGCTCTCTTTTTAAAGGTTAAAAAACTGATGAAAATGAAAAAACTAGAACTTTTCATTATACCTCAGCTAGTCTTCCTCTGTCCTAACCTCTTCAGTGAGGCTAACACAAATCTCTTTTTGCATTCCTTTTGACCACACAGGAAGAATCCTCGTATTTGGTTTGTATGAAAAGTCTGAAAAAGCCTTAGGGCATTTTATTTGTGTCAGTGTATTTTAAGGAGTTATAAGTTTACTGTCTCTTTCTTAAAATTTCAAACCCAAGTCATAAGACTGTTACTGTTGTCAACCGTGTGCAGATTGGACTGTTACAGATTCAATAATATTATATTTTGGGTGAGCAATTTCCATATGACAGCGATGATTTTGATCGACTGTCACTCAGAACAGAATTAGATACTTCATCTACTCATTCTTCCTTGGTTGTTCCCTGAGTTGCAATAACACCATAGCTGACAAGAAAATTAATATCTTTTCATGTCAGCTGAAATGCCTCTTTCCTCGTGTTTCCTCTTCCAGAGTTCACACAACCTGCTTTCCATTTTATGTTGTCTTTTATTTGTTCAATTCACTTTGTCATCATCCCAGAGTTCTCAAGATCCTCTTTTCTGGCACAAGCAGAACAGTTATTACTTTGCCCTTTAGGCATGAATTCTCTCCACGTGTCTCCACAAGACTGTACTGTTGGATTTTGGAAAACATTCTAGTAATTAGCTTCACAATTTCACTGATACCAACATTAGACCAAATGGAAGGTAATTAAATAAATATAATGACCCAGGACAAATATTCTTCTCTTTTTTCATAAATAATTATTCTTTTTACTGGAATTGCTAACAGATGCCTAGTAATAACGAAGTATATTACCATGTTTTAATGGCAGTAGTTCTAAGACAACATCAAAAGTATTTTCCACCCCTTGCTCAGTATTTGCCAAATGAAGTTTTAATTTTCATGAACTTTGATATTTGTTTAGAAAATAGTGCAAGGCCTTCATAGACTTCAAACCTGATGTGACTTTTATGTACAGCATTCATGAATCATGTAATTTGATAAATAAACTAGCCTTTAATACATTCTATTGATTTTATGAAAAAGGAAGATAAAGTGAATTTGCAGACATGGAAATAAGCAAATTTAGTACAATGTCTAAAAATGTATAAAAGTAAAAATTGTACAACAATCAAACAAAGTTTGCAGTTATTAATAAATCTATGAGCTTGTTCAAATGATCGAAGGGAGTCACTAATAAAACAGATAATCACAGTTTCTTTAAGAGGTTGCCCTGGGGAAAGGGAGAACAAACAAACAAAAAACAAACAAACACAAAACAATACATCAATTCACTGTCAAGAAAATATTGGGGGAGGGGGAGGATTAATTATCTTTCAGTTTAAGATGCCAGTGATTTAGTAAGGCAAGCTTGAAGGCCTTCTTGGTTAAGCATAGAGTTAATTCACAGCATCCAACCGTTCCGACAGCATAATCACCTTTTATTCCATTCTGGAGGACATAGCCCAGAGCATGGCCTAGAAGTGCTATCTGCTAGACAAGTGCTTTAGTCACTCCACTTTAGTTTCCTCCTTCTGTCTATTTACATAGCTACATTAGCACTCTTTGTCCTTGTGCATACAATAGTGGAGATATTTTTCAGTAATTGAATGTAATAGTAAGGTGTCAGTCATGTACAACAGAAAAGGTTAAATAAGAAATGTTTTAATCTCAGTCTAGAAATAACTCGATTCAGTGATTTTCTCCGTGCTGTTCATAGTAAAAACAACAACAACAAAAACTGCTAACTAATTAACTTGCTAACTAACATGACAGATTAGATAGAATGTTTCCTGCATAAACAAATGTAACTAGTAAGACCCTATATGTCACAGGATACATGCACAAAGATACTAAATCACAGGGTTGTTGGTATCTGGAACCAGGAAAGCCCTGCAAGGTTTGTCAGCCAAAGAACCTCAGCTCTTACTAGGATGAGGACATGCAAATGGGAGGGTTTCATTGCTTAAAGGAATACAAAGCACTGGGATAGGATGGGAAAAGAATTTGGGTGTTGTGTGGCATGTTTTAAGGGGATTGTGGGAATGTTTGAGAATTACTATGGGATATTCTGGAAAAGGGCCAGTGGTAGGGAAGGGGAAGGGGAAGGATCAAGGTAGATCAGAGTAGCTGCATGGGAAGAAAGAGGAGAAAGTGGAAGAACGGTCTGATTGAGTGTATACAACTTGCTAATCATTATGAATACCTGACTGCACAGTCATTCCTATAGTCTTATTAAACTCAGTTTCTTTCATGTAGATGTGTTCTGAGTGTGTATGTGTGAATTGTAGTAAAATTCAAAGCTGACAGCCTGCGAGTAGGTCACAGGAGCATGACAGCAAACCTCAGACATGTAGGTCTGGGGCCAGCAAATGGAGAGGACTGGAATCTAAGGACTGGTTACTGGAAAGGCATGTACATTGTGTATATGTTGATTTGAGTAGCAACCTTCAGTTTTGATGAGACAAGAAGTAAACGATTGTACGATCTCTGTTTTCATGTTTACTAAAGCGCTGGTTGTTTGTGCTGAAAAAGAGTTATGCTGTCTTTTCAGAGCCAAGTGGCAAGCTGGGCAGGCATGTGTCTTTTTATGTGTGTGCATGTGCCTAATAGGAATGTGTACTCAGTGTCACTGCTTGCTAGAGCTGGGGACAAAAAACCACTGCCTCCTAGAGTTTGGCTTCCTCTGAAAGTATTGGGACTTTCTGTAGAAAGCCTGCTTAGGACAGGGAGAAGTGGATGTGGATGTTGTTAAGGATGCAAGTGAAAGAAAATAGCAGTTTTTCTTCTGTGTACACACCTCTTCTAATGGTTTGCTTCTTAAAGGAAAGCTTATATGACTTTCAGCCCATTAGCTGTACCCAAAATGTGTCTGTAGTTTCAATGACCCAGTTCCTTGACAGTAGTTACTATTTAAATTACTGAAAAAGTTCCATATTTAAAGACCTGCCATTATAAAAAAAATCAGAGAAGTAAACTGTGCTCTAATGATTTTATGGAAACACAAGACAGATTAGAAGTGTAGACTTGTAAGGAAAACTAAATTTTGACTTGAAAGTCAATGAACATAAAATAATCAAAATGTTTTATAAAACCATCTACTTAGTTGTTCAGTACCACATATCCAACCACTCATTCATTCTTTCAAAAGAATTTTTTTACTATTAAATTCTGTGATAATGCTAGAATAAAAAATTGGAGAACTATAATAAGCACGTGTTTAATTGGTGTTAGTCCATAAAATACAATTAACATGTTTTCTTAAAATAATGAAGTTCCTTGTGCACAGGAGGCCTGGGCCCTTCAACTCTGGGTTTATATTCCTCATATGAATAATTATCAACTTTTTAGTTCAAGAGCAGACTTTATTTAAGATGCAATATTTTACCACTTAATCTGTTACAGTGCAGCTTTTTCTGATATTTTGTGTAGAAAGCTGTACTGTTTGGAAGAGAGGCCGTGGTGACTGATCTTAGCTTTAGATGGTAAACTTAAAAGAGTTGACAAAAGGACAGCACGCATAAATGTAAGGATATATTTAAATAATGGTCCATCTCTTTGAAACTTCTTACGAAAAACATACATCCATATTCTATTGCATGGTTCCCAGCCCTTCTTCTCATGGGGGACTACAGCTTCCCTGATATATGCTGGAAATATAATAAAATACAAAAGAAGAAATCAAGGAAGTTTCTAGAGTGTGTGGAAGATAACTTTCTGATGCAGCTGGTAGTCATCCAATTGGTATGCCACACTAGACCTACTGTTCACAAAGAGAGAAGAAGTGGAGGAAGATGAGGAGGACAGGAGCACAAATTAATAGTTCTCAATTTTTGGTCAAGTCAGGAAGGGGCTCAGCAAAACAACTACTTCAGACTTCTGGATGGCAAACTTTGAACTGTTTAGGACACTGGTAGGAAGGGTCCCTTGGCATTCAGTCCTGAAGAGCAAAGGAGTCCAGGAAGGCTGGTCACTCCTCAAGAAGGAAGTCTTAAAAACACAGGAAAAGAGAGTCCCCCTGTGCCATAAGAAGAGTTGATGGAGATAAACACCATCATGGATAAACAGGGAATTTTTTCTGAGGCTCCAGAAGAAAGAGAGTCAACTTCCTGTGGAAGAAGGAAGGAACGGGCAATTCAGGGAGAGTAAAGGAAGTTGTTAGGATATGCAGGGAGAAAATTAGGAAGGCAGAAGCCCAGCTTGAGTTCAAGCCGTCCACTGTATCAAAAGAGAACAAAAAGCTTTTTTACAAATATATTAATGGTGAGAGGAAGGCTAAGGAGAATCTCCATTCTTTACAGGATGAAGCGCGGAATGTGACCACTGAGGATAAGGCAGAGACTGAAGTTCTCAATGCCTTCTTTACATTTGACTTTAATAGCCAAACAAGTAATCCTTGTAGAACTCTACCTCCTGACCTTGAAGTCAGGAAGAGGGAGCAAAATAACCCCCCTCCTCCCTCCACAGTTCAGATGGAGACGTTTTAATCAACCTAGACTGTAACAAGTCCATGGGTCCATCCAGTGGTGCTGAGGGAGCTGGTGGAGGTGATCCACCATCTATTGGTATTTCTGGCTAACCCAGGAATTTTGCTTAACCTTTATTCTACCTTGGTTTACCCTTCAGTTTATTGCCATCACATATTGCTCATATAAAACACGCACAACCAATAAGTAGTTTTTCAGTTCAGTATCATTACTATCAATAACTTTTTGTTATTAGTTACTCTTACAGTGTTCTTCCTTTTTCATTTCTTTATCACTGTACTGGCTTTATCATTGTGTTGGCTTTGGCACTCCTGATATTCCACAGTTCGGATACATTTCAGTTTCATAATTTGTGTTGCAGAACCTTCAAGGATTCAACATCTGTTTACAAATGTCCTTTTGCTTATGCACACATGTACCTCATCATTGTAAGCATTCTGCCCAATTTGCACTATTTGTGCTTCCTGATAATATGGGGAATTGCTGGAGGAATTACGAGATACAACTCACCCCCAGCATCCAGCATTGTGACCTAATTGAGGCTCAACTCCAGAACTTGAAAGACAGTCAAAGGGAGAAAATGTTACAATAAAATGAAAACCAGCCCCTTCCCAAATCTAGAATCCTTAAAGTGAGTTTTGTGTATATGGTGGGAAAATAGGGGTGGAAAGGAAGGATATAAAAACCCTGCTATGTTCAGACAGCTTCCAAAGCCTAAAGAGAGGTGGAATGAATATGGCTGCATATTCCTCCACTGACTCCACTGTCTGTGTGAAGAGCAGAAATGGCAATAGCTCTTGAGAGAATTTTTAAAAATATGACTAGAATGCAAGGATAAAAGAAAAATATCCAGTTTGTGCTTTACTGAACTTCAGTCTGTCATTTGTCCCAAAGGTTTGTTTAAATTCTTGGTGGTTTTCTTGAGCAGTCAGTATCTTTTTAAAAACTTGTGATGGTGAATCACATAGCCTCTTCTGATGAAGTATTTGAATATTTGTTTTTAGTATGTAGGTTATGAAAAAGTTTACATAAATTGTGATAAGTGGAGTTAAAGAAATTTGGGCATTCTCTCTTTCTTTAAAAACTGTATTTTATTCCTCCTTAAAAATTGTGTTTGTTCATTAAGAGTACAGTTCTGTTGTCTTGGGAGTAGAGCAAGAAGACAAGTGAACTCCAGGAAAGGTAAAAGCGTAATTCACTTTGGATATCCCAGAGTAGCTGGAAGAAACTTCTGGAGGTCATCTTGCCCAGCTGGTTGCTATATGCACAGTATTGCTACTTCAAGGGAGCATGTACTTGTGGAGACCGTCAATTGACTGGCTGACCTCAGTGGTTATCAAATAAGCTCATACTGCTTTATAGACCTTGATATACATTTCAACGACTGCAATAAATGAAGAGTAATGATGAAATGTTAAAGAGCTTGAAAAGATCCTTTGTGTCTTCACCTTTTCTTCATACATCAATCTGTCTGCTATGTAGTTTGATGAAAAGTTTACGGGAATAGGATGTTTCCTTTTTTTCCTCTTAGCAGTTTATCCATTATTTCCTGTCCTTGCTATTAAAAAACGTTTTTGCTTTCGTACCAGCACATTTTGAAGGCCCAATTAACTCCAATTAACTGTAGATGTAAAGTGATATTTTTTTGCTAAAAGTAGTTATTGAGTTTGACCTGGGAGGCTAATTGCATCACTTTAGAAATAACAAAGCCCAGAACTTTAACACATTAGCCATGATTTACTCCACTAATATGTACAAATTGAAGTGTTTTAAGGTTTATTTAAATGAACTTATTATATTTTTAATGCAATCTCATGTGATTTATTAGGAGGCATTAAGGGATCTTGAGGCCACATTACTCTGAAGTATATCAACAGTCATGAGGCTAGTTTAAAAAGGTTTTTTTTATATTTGTTATATGTACTTGAGCTATATATAAAACTTAATGCTTCACTTTTAATGAAGCTCTGTCTTATTTATATATAACCCCTCTTGCACTTGTTACTACGCTCTACTCTTCACCACACCTTTTTTTTTTTTTTTTTTTTTTTTGTTTAATTGAAGTGAGAGAACTTGTATCCTGACAGGGGACTTACAATGTAATTGTAAAGTCAGTCTCAAAAAAGGGTTGAAAGGGAAAAGGAGAGGGAAGGATGGAGATGCAAGCAGTGATGTAGTAGAGCACTGATGTGGATTAATGCAGTAAGAAAAGAGGGGAAAAAAAGTAGAGAAAGAGCAAATACAGAGATTTTGTGTGAGGAGACAAGAAAAAATTCTTGTAATGCTGAAATCAGTACAATAACTTGTTAATTAATGTAACTTGCAGTAAAAGTGATTTACGATTTAGAATTATACATTACCAGGTGAATTGTAGAAACACAAACTTTATTGTAACACACTTAGCCAGCTTCATTAACTCACATGGAATTACAGTTCTTTGGATCAGAACAAGTGGGAAAATCACTTGAGACGTCTCTACACTGTACACAAGCGGTGCTCATTTGGACCCTGATTGTCATACTCTCTGCTCTGGAGCCTGTCTCTCAGCAAGGGGCACCATGCAGTGTTCCTGTCCTACCTTGCGTGAAGTCCCAGTGTGGAAAAGTGTTAGCCTTCAACAGGGAATGGAGGGTGTATAACAATTGTGAGAGAGGGAACAGCCTTCTAAACCTGGTGCTATGACCCCCCTCTCCTTCATGGGATCGAGCCCTCTATTACCCTCCAAAAGCCATGATTGTTACATAGATCACTCTGCACTGACAAAGGTATTAGTATTTTTTTTTTATCAGCTACCAGATTTTTCATGCCTTTGTCTTCAGATGGTGACTCATCAACACTCATCTGTGTTGTTTCTAACTGAAATTGTCTGACTACTAATACTTTGCAAATTAGTAAGAACTGATGTTTTGGCAACAGCAACTGCAATTTTCTTTTTCTTTTTTTTTTTTTCCTCCCTTTTCTGATGTTGCTAGTTGTGATACTGCTGTTTGAGCAAAAAAAGTTGATTCTTTATTTTTTGCCGTTATTTCTAATAGTTTAAATTACTACAGTTGTATTTTCTATGCAGATATAATCCACTCGTAAATAGCAGTATATGATCTTTTGATGTGATTATGAATTAAGACCTCATGTTTCTAAAACACTATGTAATAATAGCAATGTGGTTTTGTATAAAGGCAACTTTTAGACTAGTTCTGCCTGTTTCTCATGATATCAGTAGAATTTCTGTGCTTGTTTTTGTACTATCTGTAGGTTAACATAGGGAAAATCTTATATTCATGATTTTCGCTAATGCTTTAGAAAGTAGTGAAGGAAATCCCAAGTGGAGAATCTAAGCATTCAATGCTGAGCTGAGAAAGTGATTGTGTCCATTGCATTTGAGTCATGAAAATTGATTATGTTTAATGAACCATTCTGAATTCTCAGTGAAAAGCTTGGAAAGGCCTTTCTCTACAGGGTCCCAATCTAGGGACTTCTCTATTAAGAAGGCACCAAGAAATTTTATTACAGAATTGATAAAATTAATAGTAATAAATCAGCAATGGTACATCAAGTCTTTCCAGTCCAGATCATTGATATTCACCCCAAATCCTAAAGGAAGTCAGATATGAAATTACTGACTGCTAGGTGTACTGTGTAATGTGCAACTTAAATTGACCATGGGGATGGTAAATGAGACGCTAAGTTCTGGATTTTTTTTAATGGCTGCAGGTGTGAATTAGAAAGTCATATAGTACTTTTTAGACTTCTAGAAAATCAAGAGAAACTATAATAAAAACTTGAGTTGGTAAATTAATGGAAAAATATGATTATAAAAGAGGCAATACTGTTTTAGCAGAAGGAAGCCATGCTTCATTACTCTGTTCAAATTCTTTGCAGGAATCATTGAATGTTTGGATAACAGAATTCCATCCAGTTGGGCTTACATCTTCATTAGTGTTTTTTTCTTTAGAGCAACAGTATAGTTTTAAACAATTACTTGGTGCTCATTTACTACATCTTACATAGTTCAGTTCAAAGAGTGGTTTGGGGAAGTTTGAAACAGATTTCATTCTGCACATACAGGAAGCTTCATGTGAGGTACTACTAAAGACGTGTGCACCCTAGGCAGCAAAAAGACCCTCAGAACAGTGGCAAATGTTCCAGTTTTAAAATGCATTCATGAGCTGCTTCACTAGGGATACATTAGTTTAATAGGAAGTAAAAAATTTGAACTGCAAAGGTTAAGTGTACGGACAATAGCTCCAAGTGCTTTAGGCTACTGATAAATAGAAACCAGTAGATTTTTTTTTATTTTTAATTTAAGCTTTAGAATACTTTCAATGATCTCTGTTACAAAAAAAATGCCAAGGAAATTTCTGATAATAAAGAAGGTCTTTTATTGAGATTGTTATCTTGCAGACACTATGAATATATGGTAGAAAGAGGAGACAGTTTTCCCAAGTGGAGAGGACTACTAGCAGGGTTCACCATATGTGCCTGTATGGTGTTGGCATTATTCTGCATATTAGTAAATGCTTTGGAACAGCGCCTTCAGTGACAAAGTCTTCTGCTAATGCAGACTCATTCTGTATTTGAAACAGAAAAAAGCTGTTAAAAGGGTAGTGGAAATGCTTCATAAAACAGAATAGGTAGGGGGGAAGGGTAGCATAACATGAGGGTGGCCACAGTTATGGAACGGGCTCTATACATGAGTCTGTACAAGAAAAGATTGATTAGCTTACGACTGTTCAGTTCGAGAAAGAGAAAGCTAAAGGGAAAGTGTAAAGATGTATAAAATCATATGAGGTATCAAGAATTTAAACAGAGAAAAATTATCAATTCTTTGCAAAATTTTAAGAAGCAAATTTGAATAAAAATGCATATCTTTAATTACAACATAATTAAATCACTGCCACTGTTTTCCCTAAATGCATTTTTTCTATTTAAAAAATAAATTTAAAAAATAGGAAAGCATCAAAATTGGAAACTTGGCAAGAGTGACTAAGCATACTGAGGAGGTACATTTCTGATTTGAGAAATTTCATCTCAAGGAATATGTTTGAGACTATAAAGTCTCCAGCTTTTATGCTCTTCTTTCTAGGTGTTTGATAAATAATGAACTGAACTTCTGTTGTCTTGCATCTCTATGGTGATGCTAGCAAATCCTCATAATGATTCTTTCAAGAACTATAACACTGACCTGTACCTAGCAAGAGGCACTGAAGTAAAAATAGGAAAGCTTTATGTCCCTACACCAGTGATCTTCACATGTAATTGGAGAATTAATCTAGTAAACATTTATGCTTATGCTTATCATTACGTGAATTCAGTGAAACTACTCATTTTGAAAATGATAACTTCAGCTTTCAAACTGTGAGCTGACAACTTTGGGCAAATGTGCAATTATGCATTATGACTGTGGGAACTGCTGTCTCATAAAAGGAAGAAGATAGTGAAACTGAATTATAAACTCATATAAAAACCTTTTGATTTTGCCTTAGTAGTCAAAACCTAAAATTTCAGTACATTCTGTATTTGCTAAGTAAGCATTAACACTCAAACAAGCATCATATTTATTTCTACTGCGTAGAAGTCTTTAAAACTTCATGTGTACAAATCTGAAAGTGTTCAAGTTCCTAGCTTTAGTTATTCTAATGTCAAAATATGTTTAGGCATTCATTGACTTCAAGATTTGTGTTCAGCAAAAACTATCCTAGTGAAGTAATCTTGCATCTGATGCAAGATACTTGGAATATCAGCTTTCAAGTTCTAAACTCTCATGAAAGAAAGAAAACATTTGTTGAAAAAATCATAGTGCAAGAATATTGAAACAAGGCTAAGGGCTGCCTTACACTCAGTTTCATGGATTTTATTTTCAAACTTGAGTGCCTGAAATGCTAAAAATCTGCAGAATTTCTTCCTGCAGAATGAATAAAAGTTGACAGAAATTGGTGTAAGTTGCTTGATCCTTCTGTTGCCTTGATTCCATTTTCTCATCTACTAGTTTTGTCCTTTTCCTAGAAACATAAACTAGTTGACAAAACAGGAGGAAGGCACTAATGAGTACTCCTAGCTGAATTTTTGATAACTGATTTACTTTCTGATTTCCTTTTTCCCCTCAGAGGAATAATCTGTAGGAATGTAATATGACAGCCCAAAATTGATACATAGGAGTACATAATGAATAAGTTGGCTTTTTATTTCTCAGATGTCTGTAGAGGCAGAAAGCCTGCCACTTTTCTTTACTCAGCTCTCATTTTCTTGCTGATTTTTCTTTCCATGTACAGCAGGGCTCATTGAAGTAACACTGCTTTTAAAAGTTCCAAATTATGAAAGATTTTGACACATGGAACGTCTGGTTTTTGTCTGTCTGGTTACATATATTTTATCTTCTAACTGGAATGAACAATGGTACTACAAGACTGTGCTTCCAAAATACATAGCTATGTTCTGATTCTGAGATAACTGCAGATGCAATGTGTATGGTAGGTAAAGAAATCTTATAAGAATGTGTGAAAGAATGAAACTAAGTCTTTTTAAACTCTAATATTCACAATATCAAATATTCAAAGAACAAGAGTAAGCACCAGGAAGCAAAATTTTCCGGATGGTAAAGCAGCAACATTTTTGATATGTGTAGTGTTACTAAATCACAGGTTTCTCTAACCCATGGAGAGATATATATATATTTCTTTTTTTTACATGAAATGGTTACAGGGCAGAGAAAATTGAAGAACATTTACTATAAATATTTGCTTTCAGAACAGGTGAGGTGCTTCAGATGTTGAGGGAAATACAGCTATGCAACTAGAGTTGGACATGTTTATCTTTCTTCAGAAAGTTTTTTTTTTTAAATATCTCTTGTGCTTTATACACTTGAGGACAATAATCAATTGCTTTTTGATATTACAGGCTTTAAATATAGCAGAATCAAGAATTATCTGGGTTTTACTGAATAAGCTAAATAGATTTATTATCTCTGTCATTATCAGATGTTTTTTCCTAGTTACAATACCTTTCTCACTATATAAAAATAAATGTTTGTCAAATGAGTCCACAGTACTGGCAAATTAGATTAGGAAGTCTCTCAACCTGAAGGTTAAAATTAATTTTATTAGCATTTAATAGATTACTCATGTTGGATTTTAATATTGGATTTGAACTAGCTTACTACTATTTTTCACTACGTAAATGATTTGTTTGTGTATTTCATCTACAGTGTTTTCATATTCTCAAAGGCACACCCAATTCATGTGTTGAACCACAAATAATTCTTGCCTTTGCAAGCATGGGCCAATCAAGTAGTCTCATTTTCCACATGTTCAGAACTTATATGAAAAAACTGTGGCAAAATATGACAGAGATGTGATGTCTTGCTCTTTATGTGAGGAGCTAGCATGTTGACTAAGAATTTCTGTATACTCTTGTTACTGTTGTGAAATTAGGTGCCCTAAGAGACGTCTACTGCTTTGTGTGTAACACAGGGATGCAGCAACTATAGACAGAGCTGCAAATATTTTCTAAGTTTTTCCATTCACACCACAGTTGATAGTGGCTATTGTCTGGTTTCCAAGAAAAACAAAAACAAAAACACCAAAACCAAAAACAACATCAAAAAAACAAACAAACAAACAAAAAAACACCTTAAAAAGTTGATTAGGCCATGAAAACTATTATTAAGGTGAGTGTAATTATTATGTAGTATTTGGAAACTTTAACACTTCTTTTAATGCACAACTATACAAAAGTGTCTTTCTGTACTTACTGTATGAATGCTGTTAGACACTGCATTTTTTAACTGGCTATTTTTTATCTACTTCTACCCCTGTGCAAAATAACAGAAGGTAATTCACTGCAGAACTGAGAGTCAAACCTAGAAGTCATGCTAATAATGTATAAAAGGAGATCACTGATGACAGCATTTTCAGTCTACTTCTTAGTGGACTATAGATACAGGATCTGAGCTAACATACAGTATCTGTTGTACTTAAAAGTCATCACAGAGTGCTTTGCAGTGTATGGCTCAGCACTGGCTTATTGGAATACACATAATGTGTCATATCTCTATTTTGTTCATTAGTCTCTGACAGAGGCACAGAGTTCTATAAAATAGTTTCACAATTAATTGCGTTTTCAGAAATCTAAACTAGGAGCTTGTTTTATAATGTGACAAGACTAAATACTGGCATTTTCTGTAATATGTTGTCACCTCTGCAACACTTCAGACCTCTTGTTTGAAGTATTGAATATGAATAGCTTTGATTGTCTTTCAAAGTGTTTTGTGTTTTCCTTCCAGCGTTGTGCATTTTAATTGAAGGATATTAGTTAAGTGTATTATCCTGCATACATTACTGCTTTGTCATATTCAAGCTGAATTAACTGTTTTTGTGCCTGTTCCTGAGCACATCCAACTCTGTGGTAGGGGAGAAAAAAGTGAAAAAAGTGGTAGGAACAGTAGTTGTGAGCCTGAAATAATTAATTCCTTGAAAGGAAGACCTCTATCACCTTCTCTGAACTTTGAGGCGGAATGTCAGTCGCAAATATTGAAAAATAAAGAAAAAAAGTTAAATGTTATGCCTCATCAAATATGTTCTTTTTATTTAACTCCAAAATGCAACTTGTATACTTGGATCCGTTCCCTTTGCATGGCCAGATGTTCACACAAAGGGTGACCGTATTACATTCAAAGAGTCGTCGTTTCTAATTCTGCGTAATGGGCAAAGAAATTATGGAAGTCATTCCTAAGGTTCTAATATTCCCCACATACAACTACAGCTTTGGGAAAGGTCTGATTTGTGCTAGTGTAGAAGACTCTTCTTCCTGGAAGATTCTAACGGTATTGGTAAAAACTATGCAGTAGATAAAAAATAGCCAGTTAAAAAACACTGTTTTGGTAAAATGCAGTTGTTCAGGTGAAACAGCTTCTTTGGTTCTCAGGGCTTCTCATATGTATGAAACTAAGGCTTATGCTTTTTGTATCCATGGTTTGTGATACAGTGTCTGCACCGTGGAATAATTTATTCTTATGTCAGTAAAACATTTGTTTTGTAAGCGTACTCTGGACTGGACCCTCTTTACTACTTTACTTTCTCAGAATTTTATCTGTGATGGGCAGTATCAACTGTTTGGATGCATACAGTAAAGTATGTGTTATAGATGCACTAATAAGATTTATCATATGTAATAAATACACACAAGCTCAAGGTAATGTAAAAAAAACCAAAAAACAAACAAAAAAAAACATTATGTAGATACTATGTCTATGTACATACACAAACTTGTCTGTTTTGTGTTCTGTATTGCTAAGGTAAGAGTCATTCCTAAGGTGCTCTTGGTAGCTTAGAATTTGAGAAAACTGGGATAATGACAGCTTTTCTACTAGAGGTATTCTGTCATTATTATTTTTACTGGAGAGCTCTAATTATAATCCAAACATTTCAGTTGCTGCTGGTGGAAACTTGGCAGGGGGAATATTTCTGCGGGACTAATTTTCTTGCCCAGTTTTTGAAAATATTGGTTAAATTGAGGAAACATCAGTTTAGTGTGGAGTATTTCAATATTAAAGACTCTTTTAAATTAAGAGGCAGTGCGTAGCATATCATTGGATAACTGAAACTGGTGTGAAGGTGTGAAGTAGTGAGCAAGAAATTATTGATTCTGTAATGGAGTAAGAGTTCCCTTTAAAAACTAACTTTGCTCTAATCCTCCAGAAGAGATAGTATAAACATTTGTGTCTATGTGTTGACCAAGCAGCTGTTTAAGAGAAGGCTGGATTTGTAATTCTTATGACTTCGGGCTTTCAGTGCTTTAAGATAAGGAAGATTGTTACCAGAAAAGCCATTTTTATTGTCTAGTTGTTCGGGTCAGAGGGCTTGTTCTTGTGCTGAAATAACCTCTAGTGAATTGTCCGTTGAATAGAAAGATAGACAATGTCATCTTCGACCATAAAATGTAATTTCATACAATTGAATAGGTTGTTTGGATGGTGATAGGAATATGGATTAGGATACTGTCATGGCAACATTAAGCTGAGTATTTGGAACTAGCATTTCTATGGTATAAAAGAGAAAATTATTGGGAAAAAAAAAAAAAATGTTACTAATTATTAGATGCATGGCTTAGTTTAATTTATCCCTGATAATATATTGTATTTAAGTATGTGCTTAAGATGGTTCATGTACCAATCTGAAAAGAAAGAAAATGCCCCTTGAAAGCACTTTATTTATCCCTATTTATCCCTATATTTAATTTATCCCTACTCAGGGCAGTCTGGAGCATCTGCGGCAGATTCGAGATGCTAACTAGATGTTGTGATTCCTGTGCCTATGTTCCAATTCTGCAGAAAGCTAACAGTGGTTCTGGTGTCACTTCTATTTTCATAGGCCTTTCTGTACTTCCTTTAGAAAAGATTCTTGACTGAAGCAGATCTGTTTTGCTTTCATACCCTTTTTTAACAGGGCCAAATTAAATTACCTGGAATCTTTAAGGGAAGGATCTTTATAGCTGTGTCATGAAGATAAGATCTGTCCTTTTGCTGACAGTTCTTCTTTGGAATTCCCAGAAATCTTCCATCTAATTATATGTGTGTGTGTATATATATATATATATATATATATATATATATATATACACACACATGTATGTATAATCTTACATATATATATATATACACAATGCATGCTGAACTCATTTGCAGTATCACAGTGCCTTCAGCAAGGATTTTGCCTGAGGCTCAGTTGTGCTTCCAGCACAGATTTTTAAGTTATACCATTACTGCAATGTATGAAAACAGTGTCAGTGGTGTGTTTGCTCACTAATTATCTGTGACCTCTACCAATGCCAATGATGATGCTTATTAAAATAAATCCTATTGATGCTGTTCTTTTGGATATGTTTCCGTTGAGATTTTTCCATTAAAATATGAAAGAACTCTAGCATTTGAATTAATGAAGCTAAGTCCTTGTATCCAGGCTACATAGTTTTGCAAAAGCTGCTTCTGGAGTCATTGCTTCATTTAAGAACTTTACAGTATTAAGCAGTGACACAGTTCAGTCTGAATACCTCAGAGGTACATGAATTTGTATTAAGACTAAACTGAAACCCTTCCAACATCTTTTCCTATTTCCCTATAAGAAGAAATTCAGCACAGAAGACAGATGTAAATGTAGGAAACAAAAGATGAGAAAGCATTATATTAAAAGAAAATAATCATAGAATCATAGACTCATAGACTCATAGCATCATAGAATGGCCTGGGTTGAAAAGGACCACAATGATCATCTGGTTTTATCCCCCAGCCACAGGCAGGGTCCCTGACCACCAGACCACGCTGCCCAGAGCCACATCCAGCCTGGCCTTGAATTCTTCCAGGGATGGGGCATCCACATCCTCCTTGGGCAACCTGTTCCAGTGCGTCACCACTGTCACTGTGAAAAAATTCCACCTAATATCTAACCTAAACCCCCCTTGTCCTATCCCTATCCCCCCTCATAAACAGCCGTTCCCTCTCCTGTTTATAAGCTCCCTTCAAGTCCTGAAGGCCACAATGAGGTCTCTCCGTAGCCTTCTTCTCCAAGCTAAACAAGCTCAGTTCCCTCAACCTTCCTTCATAGGAGAGGTGCTCCAGCCTTCTGATCATCTGAGTGGCCCTTCTCTGGACCCGCTTCAAGAGCTTCACTATAATAAGATAAAATAGAAAAAAAGTATAAAAATCAGTACTTCAGGAAGTGATACAGAACATGTTATCCTTTATGCTTTATGCTTATGTGTTATAAGTATAGAGTTTTGTTGTATATAAGTAGTAGTCTACAAGAGGTACAGTGTTCGTGTCAATCCAAAGGACCTTTTGAAACATACGTAGTACGTATGTTGAATGGACTGAGACAAACTTCTTCTGTTTGATCACTTTTGACACTTAAATTCCCTGTAGTTGTCATCTTTACTTCCACAGTCCCCCATCTCCACTACTAGACATGTTCAAATAGCAGCAGAAAAATTTTAGAATGGAGAGGAAAACACTTTAACAGTGTGTGGCCTACTGAACAAACTCATGAGTGGTGAGAAGACTTCAGGAAACTGACTTTTTTAGTTAAAGCCCTCCAACATCGAATAAAAACCACTATATTTAGCACATAAACCCGTGAGATATGAGCAGGTTTACAGATATTTTTCTGAAAAAGTTTTCACCTTCATGAACAGTATTTGATTCCTCCAGACAATGGAGAAAATGCCTTCCTATTACCAAGTCCAAAATATTGAACATTTCTGTTACGCTGAGTATTTTAAGGCCTCAGTTAAAAAGTCTGGTTACCACTTAGTTTTGCAGAGAAGTAATTTTAAACCTTTTGAGTTAGTGGAAAGCAGAATAGTCATATAGTGGATGTTTGGTTCATAAGCTGCTGTCATGATTTAGAACAGAGGTAGAAATGCTATTCAGAGATTTAAAAAAGAAATTATTCCACAAAAATTTCAACATATATTGAATGAAAATGGCTCAGAAACACTCTTTTCAATTTAAAAGCCTCGAAAATACTCAATTTTCAAAGACTCTAAAATACTAGAGCATTCTGTTAATGCATATATACCTCTTTCCCTTCACACTTCTCATAGTAACTCCAAATGTTTTTGTTGTTTGTTTTTTGTTTTGTTTTGTTTCTGTCTGTTTTTTATTTCTTAATTCTGTATTTCTACATCTAGAAAGTCTAAACCCAGGCTGGCTCCAGGGACCAAGCTGTGGCAGGTGTGGGAGAAGAGGACATCAGTATGGGGCTTTTGAGTCCTCTGCATCCCAAGCTGTATTAGGCAGGGAATCCAAGGCTCAGCTGCATCTCCAGTTTATGCACATAATCCTCTGCACCACATGCCACTTTTAGACCTTTAGCTCTGTTAGGTACACAGAAGTGATGCTAGGGTGCCAAGACTTACAAAGACTTTGTTATATATTTTTACAGATTAAGGCTATATTTCTATCATGATCTTGGGGGAAAGAACATGAGATTGTGTCAGGTGATATCTTCAAAAGTGTGATCTGTAGGGAATGGGGGAGGATTTGCTTTGCACTTAAAAACTGAACCTTGACCTGAATAGATAGTGTGCTATTTTAGAGTGATTCAGTAATCACTCTGGTGTAGTTTTGTGTGTCTTTAGCCTACTTTGCCTGTAAGTAGATATTATAATGCTATTAGGACAGTCTGGAACATGCTTTAGTAGTCCTTTAATGCACACTGCACGGATGTTGATGGACCAAGAAAAAATTCTGTGCATTTGAGATGTATACTTCTTTTCTGCCATAATACACCCTGGCAACTCTTAAGCTGTGGTGTAAGACATAAATATATATTATCTCTATTTCAATGCTTAATGATAAAAATGTGAATTTTAGGTAAAAAAAAAATAATAATAATAAATCTGTAGAATTTTCAGGATTTTTTAAAAATCCATTATTGCCCTTTGAATCTACTCTCAGTAAACTGATGAATGGGAAAATATTCTCCTCTCTTACAAGCAACTTAACAGGCATTTTAGGGGAAAAGAAGAAAATGGCCACTATTAATGTATCACAATCACACAAAAATAGTAGGGGCTCACATTTCAGTAAGAAAGCAAGTAAAATACTCATAAAACAAAATGCTGAAAGGAAAAAGGAGAGAAGTGAACCACGTCTGTCTGCACTGAACTCTATTTCTGTGATACTGTTAAGAAGTGATGAAGTAGCTGAAGGATGCAGACTGTATCAGAGAGGACTCTAGACAGACAGAATCAATGTAAAGACAAAATGGAAGCTTACAATGTGTCCAAACTACTGAACCTAATATAAAAAGTTGACATTATTTTGCCTATTGGGTAGAAAAATAACATTCATCAGAAAGTCTGGTTGAAAAAGGTAGGTGCAGCTTTTCCTTTATAAGAAATGGCATGTTTAGACTAGTGTATCATGCTTAGTTACTGGCACACTAATGTTTGATTGTTGCTGAGTGATGGGAACACATCTGGAGCCAAGCAGGTGGCAGGGCAGAGTGTCCGCCATGATGGACAGGCAGGAGGTGTGGCAGGGCAAGAAAACATGCCTGAATCATGCTGGGGACAGCACAGGGAAGGTCATAAAGCTTTGGGAGCTGGGTGGAGGAAGTCATATTTTTGTTTCTATTTTCCCTTTCTGTCCAAGTAGTTTTTATTTCAACCCAAGAGTTCCATTTTGTTTCCAGTTATCTCCTTCGCCTCACCTGGGGGGAATGAGTGAATGGCTGTGGGATGCTGAGCTGCTGGCAGGCTAATCTACAAGAAGGAGATAGGATTTCTTAAGTTTACTTGTTGAGTTAGGATCCTTAATGCATCTAACCTGCAGTCATCATCACATGGCCTCCTGGTTGCAGAGTGCTGACAGGACCATAAAACCAAATCTTGGCTATCAGGAACCTGTATTTTCATCAAAGTAAGCAAGCTAGTGGAAAACTTACATGTTACTTAAAACAGAGCTGTTTGAATGAAGGTTTTGGATTCCAGAGGAATACTAGTAACTGCTAATGCTAATAATGGCTGGAGCCCCCGCACACTTCTAAACTTATCTTCAAGACCTGGTCAGTTGGGTCAGAAAGGTATGGTGTTATCCCCAGGAGACCTTGTTTTCCAAACCAGGCCTGGTTGGATAAGGCCCTGGGCAGCCCCATGCGGCAGGGGATTGATACCAAGTGTGCTATGAAGTCCCTTCTGATCCAAACCATTTTGTTAATCTATCAAGCAATTATAACTGGCTTTAGTTCCTTCTTTTCTGCTGCATTTGTTTGGCTGCTCTTTGGAAAAAATAGTAATAAAACAGTGGCAACCTATACAGCCCTTTGCCATTTCTTGGTGAACGCTGTTGTGTGTAGGTCGTTTCTTGAGAGTGAGGATATTTCTGTGTAAAAATAGTTGAGTTTGCTTTCTTCAGAAGCACTTTAATATTGGCAATTAGTAGCTGTAAGGAAGTTTATCTTCAAGAGGCTTTTGCACAAACAGATGGAATTTATAATTATATTCTTCAAAGCCTCATAATGGGCAATGCTAGTTTGTGAGAATCATACAGTGAATGAAACAAACCTCTTTCCCGCTTTTTTATTCCTGAATGATGACTGAATTGAACAGATATTTCAGATACCATATTTGAGGCAGTTTTAGGGTGAAAGAGTTTGCATAAGCCTTCCCTCTGTTTATAATTTCCAGCTGCTTAATACTTAAAGTTTTAAGATCCTGCTGTCAAAGAAAGAGGGTGGCATAAGAGTCTAGTGAACAATAAAGGATTTTTAAACGAGTGTGCAAATATATGTATTTATGATTTTTCGTAGAGTTTTGGCACTGAAGATTTGAGAATGCTCAGATTCCAAGATGCCATTTTCCTTTTACAGAGTTTCATATTTAGCAGGCTAAGATTATGATTTTTATAAAGGATTATGTTCTTAAATCACATACACTTAGAAATCTTGGCTCCATTAATCCAAATAATTGTAGAGTTTTAAAATAGGGTAATATGGTATGATACTGGAGATTCAGCAGTAAATCTATATTTTCAATTGATTGACTATTCATGGACTGTTCACAAAACCTCCAGGTAAGGTAATTTTTTTCAACCTCTAACTTGGAAAAGCTTGGAAATTACAAATAATAATAATAATAATGTCATAAGTTCTGGCAGAATAGATATTTGACAAAATGAATGTAGCTTTCACAGTGGATTTCAGTGGGGCCCTGAATATGCATGTTGAAAAGGTATATATGGTACCTAAATATAAGAACCTAAACAATAGTTTAAGAAAATGGAATTAACCTTTTTGTGCCAAAAAATAGGTTAGGCCCCATAGCTAAAAACTTCAGACAGCTGCAGGCTTAGTTACAAACATAGAAAAAATGCTTTACAAATACAGACAATTCCCAGGATAAAAAAGGTTATTGAGCAACACAGGTCATATCCTCTCTCTAACAGTGTCTAGAAACAGAAGACTATGGAAAAATAATCAGCAGAGCAAACATGTCATGATCTGTTTCTTCCAGTAACCTGTACTATCTAACAGTTGCAAGTCACATATCTTCATATCCTCTAATCCAGTGGCTTTCTGGGCTTACTAACCTTTAGTGTTAATGGAGTAATTGCTCTTCTGTGAACTTGCTTAGTGACTACTTACATTCAGGTCAATTTCAGCATCAGAGATCTCTGCTGATGCGATTTTCTGAAGCTTCACTGAACACTGGCTGAAGAAACATCTCCTTCTGTCCACACTACAGCTGCCACCTGCCTCTTCCCAGGCTTTTCCAACTCCTGCTGGCAGGTGGTGCAAGGTGCAGTTGAACACTATTGTCTGTTCAAGTTACTAATGACTGTGGAGGTCTTTTAATGAATGCTGCAGATCTGAGCAACCTATCTTTTCATGTGCAGATAGGTGACTGAACAGGTCCAGTTGTACGTGCAGCCCTTTTCCACTGGGTTTGGTCTTTCTGTCTCGCTATGGAGTCCATAGCCTGATGGAGCAATATGTGCATCTGTCCCTGCCAATTGTCTTTCTCTGTCTATGGGATTCTGCTTTCCTTAGAGGTAACTTGGTGCAAAGAATGATCTGCCCGTAAAAGTGGAATTTCATTTACAACAAAATGGAAACCCGTTTTAATTATTCATAAATTTAATTCACTGGTTTGTAGCTTGAAGGCAAATTGCTGCTACACACATAAGATGAATAATGCAAAAAATGTTTTAAAACTACTTGTGGTACTAAATAGGATTTATGTTTTGAAGTTGCTGGTATAGTTCTTACATTGAATGTGAAACCAGATGGTCTTGTATATTTCTTTTTATGTTTAGATTTTCCTTAAGTGTTCTCAGGCCTGTTTATTCCCCCATCTTGTTCTCACCTTATAGATTATCTATTTATTGGAGAACATCACTAAAATAATCCTTTTCACAGAATCACAGAATGGCCAGGGTTGGAAGGGACCTCAAGGATCATGAATCTCCAAATTCCCTGCTACCAACTTCCCCATTTAATACTAGACCAGGCTGCCTAGGGACCCATCCAACCTGGCCTTGAACACCTCCAGGGATGGGGCATCCACAGCCTCAGCCTGTTCCAGCACCTCACCACTCTCATAGTAAAGAACTTCCCCCTGACACCTAACCTAAATCTCCCTTCCCTCAACTTCAAACCATTTCCCCTTGTCCTGCTGTTATCTACCCTTTCAAAGAGTTGATTCCCCTCCTGTTTGTAGGCTCCCTTTAGGTACTGAAAGGCTGCAATGAGGTCACCCCACAGCCTTCTTTTCTCCAGGCTGAACAAGCCCAGCTCCCTCAGCCTGTCCTCATAGGGACTCCAGTCGCCTAATCATCTTTGTGGCCCTCCTCTGGACCCTCTCCAACACCTCCCTGTCTTTTTTGTACTGGGGGCTCCAGACCCGGACACAGTACTCCAGATGGGGCCTCACAAGAGCAGAGTAGAGGGGGACAATCACTTTCCTGTCCCTGCTGGCCACCCTTCTTCTGATTAATTATTCATCCATGTAAAATTATTAAGGTTATCTGGGGACTGAATATTTAGCATGTAGAAGGGCCTTTGGCTTACCTCTATGATTGTCAGTCTGAAATATTCCAGCCCCAAAATCAGGGCTTGTAAGAATTATTCAGATGAAACTGGGACTCTCATAGAATTTTTATTAAAATAACAACAACAACAACAACAACAACAAAACTTTACCGTATTGTGGTTTCATTCTCTTGCTTCAGGAAATGAGTTTCCATCGAGTGGGGGCTAAGAATCTGATTTATTTTTATAGGCAGCATGCAACACTTAACGAAAATTCTGTCCAAAAGGGAGAAGTAGTTGCAGTTAGAGCTCAGAACTGGGTCAACTCAGATCAGGTTGCTTATTGCCTTGTCAAGTCTTGAATGTTTCCAGGAATCCCTGAACAATATTAAATCTGCATTCTTCAAGAACAGCAAATTAGTGCTGTTATTTGTCTTGTTTGCTTCTCTCAGGATCTTAAGGTCACTTCTCCAGAAGCTGCAACTGACCTTCACATTCTTCATACATCCATTAGTTCCCAAGGCCCCAGCTGAAGCACTGTTACTCTACTAACCTATGGTATGAGATTTAAACACTGTGTAACAGAATAGTAACTCTATTGTTTTGTTGTGATATGTTCTCCACTGCACACTCAGTGAAATGAGCCTTTATATGCTCTCTGCATAGATGTGAAACCACATGGATGTTAAAGAAGTCTTGAGATTATACTTAGCTGTGTAGAGAGGATGCTCTAAGAACTCAGAGCACTATGTGCTCTCATAGTCATCTATATGGAAGTATATCCACCCTTATTTTTGAGGCAACACATGGACCATTCCATTCTTGAAAACTGTGAGCTTAGATAATAAATTTTACACTTCCTTTAAGGAGGAATTAATTGACATACAGTAGATTATTGCAAAGAGGTTTGATTCACATGTATTTAAATATGTTTTAAGTGATTTGCAGTCAAAGCAACAGCTACTTTTTACTGGAGCTCTCTTAATGCCTAATTGTTCTAAAATGTCAGTGAACCAGCAAGTGCAGAGCTGAGAGCAAATGTTTGAGTGAGTAGAAAGCTATTAGTCAAAGCATCACTCACATTTTGAAATGCGCATTTGATTACTGATATGTTTTCAATTTACTGTACATTCACTTTAGCTAATTAAAAGCAATGAAATGTCAGGATTTTAAAACAGTTATCTTTGTGCTGAAACATTCTTACTGTCATCTCATTTCTGTCTTTTAATTATTGCATTTAAGATATTTTTATGCATTTCAGAAATTC
Source organism: Phasianus colchicus (assembly GCF_987193195.1). Taxonomy (NCBI): domain Eukaryota; kingdom Metazoa; phylum Chordata; class Aves; order Galliformes; family Phasianidae; genus Phasianus; species Phasianus colchicus. The sequence goes on from NC_143436.1 coordinate 116,302,189, forward strand.
TGATTTGTTGTTACATGCATTTATATTTTTTAATTATGATTTTATAATATAAAGATATATTTATAATTATGGCATTTCTTACCAGTATTTAAAAAAGTGCCACACTCTTACAGCTACATGGAGAAAGCTCTGCTGATGTGTCACTGAGTTCTCCACGTCTGCTAGCCACTTAGATGAGGTACTTTTTAATATAAATGACTACTTGTACCATCTTGCCTAATGGACTTGATTGGACTTTATTAACATTGATTTACTCTATTCTTTATGCCTTTAATAACGATGACATTAAACACAGGCAAAACCTTCAATCGTGCTATGGGATTTAATTTTGTATCCCTACCACTGTATCATTTGTGGCCACTTTTCCTTTTTTTTAATTAAATACAGCTCATTCTTCGTGTGGCTCTTAGAATTCCTCCTTCTGGCTTCATGGACTTCTCCTTTCCCTTTCATTCCCCTCCATCTAGTCCTAGTGGAGATGTATGGAAAACAAACAAACAAACAAACCCACAAAGCATATGAGATGAGTGTATTTGGAATAAGGGGTGAAGGGGATCTGTCTTGCAACAACTGTTTTAGAAAAATTTCTTCTCCAAAAGGTCAGGTGCTGGAACGGGCTGCCCTGGGAAGTGGTGGAATCACTGTCCTTGAAGGTGCTGAAGAAATGTCTACATGTTGTATTGAGGGACATGGTTAGTTGGCATTATTGGTGGTAGATGGACAGTTGGACTGGATGATCTTGGAGATGTTTTCCGACCTTGGTGCTTCTGTATTGATTTTGGTAAAACAGAGAAATACTGTCTACTGTTCTTAATATTTCCATACAAGCTTTCACAAGTTGTTTACAGCTACAGTGTCTGAAAGTTCAGTGAGGCAAGGATTGAAACTCAGTGAGCTTTGTTCCCCATTTGTCCCATTTGTCAACTTGATACGATAACAGAAGCATATTTGTAGGATTTCAAACTGTTACCAGAGTATGTAGCCTTTTTGAAAGTTCAGTGTTGGGCTCCCTGAGGGCTGTAGCAGAACTCCCTCTAGCATCAGACTTGCATTCAGGCTGTTGAAGTGCTGTGGAAGAGCTTTAAATTAGAAGTACCACAACTCTCTCTCTCTCTCTGTCTCTCTGTCTTTCTCTATGGGAATGGGAACTGTTGAAAATACTTCAGAATCTGCTCAAAATTTTATTCCATTCTAGGAAAAAGTAAAATCTGAAGATGCCATATGTCCCCAGGCTACAATCTCTTAACATTCTTTGGTGTTTAAATCATTTAGGAGGAACAGAACATCTAGATTTTCTATAGCTTGTTTAAACAGTTTTCTGAATTCGGAGGCTTTGAAATTTGGAAAGCAATAAACAGTGTAGCAAAACATTATCTTTATTTTGTAAGTATCTCAGAATAAAGGTTCATTATAGTCCTCACTGATGTAAAACTGTTTGACACTGCACAAAACTGGCATTATTCATACATTTTTTACATTTTTGGATTTAAATTCCAGCATTCAAAGAATAATTAACGTCAGGCAGTTGCCTGAGCAAGCCTACGCTCTGCAGTAAATAACACATTCTAATTAGCACTGATGTGGATTGGAGGCTAAATATCTAATTAACATGCATAGGAGCAGATGAGGTTAAACATCATGAACTGCATAAAGCCATGAATTGTGTCTAACCTGCTTTCTCTCAATACTCCTACATTGTCCTGGTCATGTATTGTGCTGGCATTGGTATGGCAGCACAAGCCAGGAAACCAAAGCTCTTTCCCCCAAGTTCTGTGGCGTACTTCTTGTATGTGATTTTTCATGCATCAAAACCTGACTGGTCTAAGCATTAATTCCTCTTTCCATATGTCAGAACCCACCTATTCTTCCTCATTCAAGTGAGTGATACCTCTTGATGCAAGTTTATTTTGCTGTTTTGCTGTCTTCATGTGGTTGTTGTGTATTTGTAGACTGGTTGCCTTCACCTATGTCCTTTGTGTATCTGCAAGTTGGATGCTACTGTTTTAGCTCCTATTTTTATAACAGTGCCAAACAAATGGTTACTACAGTTTAGATTAGAATTAAATCCTGTGATATCAGTATTAATTATATATATTTTAAAGTAGCTAAATAATAGGCACAGTAGCTGGTATAATCCAGTAAAAAGTTCTGAAGCTGAAAATCTAAGTTATTTCATGAACTATTACTAAACAAAAATAGAAGGTAGAAGACAAAGTCTCCTCAATTTTGTTTTGTTAATTCACAGTTCTACAGTGAATTTTTAATGACTGGTACGATTCAGCTCATACTATTATTGTGAATTATATAAACAGGGATCGAGATTCACAAATGGAAGTAAGTACGTAAGTTCCTTTGGAGTCTGGCTCATTTATTGGCAGACATTACAAAAGCAACATCTGCCAGTCATTCTCACTGACTTTACCATCATTATCTGTTGTGATATGAGATACATCTACATTCAACCTGTCAGTAGTCATGTCAGTGGATCTTGTTATAATGGTGTTAAACATAATTAAAGAGTTAAATACTTTTTTGCCAGCAGTTATGTGCAGAAGTGCTGATTAAAGCAACGGTTTACTATTTAATCCAAATGTCTTTTACTATTGCTAGTAGTTAGCACTTCATTTATTTGAAAAAATACGTAGAATCTGATCATCCAAATTTGAGGAGATAGAAGTTGTCTTAGAATGTCCTCATTTGCAGCGGTCTCAGTATGTCTCATATATTCTGCTGCTTCCCTTTAAAGTACTATTCTCCTGCTACATTTTCAGTTCTGAGATTTCCTTCTGAATGTCTTGAGATCTTGTGTGTGGAAGACGGCCTGTACAGCAGCCAGTGGTCTAACAGTTTTTAGTATAAATTCAAGAGAAGGTTGTGCTTACTTTTTTAAAAACGTAGCAGTTCAGTATTCACATCTGCTTAGATAACTGTATTTTGTATAGAAGAAGTTCTAAGGCAAACTGTGGGCAGTTTGTCAGTTTCTGTAGAGCTATGCTTGACTTCTTGAGAAAAGAAAGAAGTGAAATAATCCATTCTAGCCTCCTACTTGAGCTCAAGCAGAGCAGGAATACTTGCTCTTTTAAACATGGCATTTATATTAGGTATCCCTCTCAGTTTTTGTTGGGGAAAAAAAAAAAAAAAAAGGTACAGTAAATGTAGGGAAACTCCCTGAACAGTTCTTAGCTGTAATAAACATGCAGTAAACCCTTCTACTCTGTTAGGCTTCAATACAGGCCAGCAAGTACAAGCATAGTCCCTCTGGCACTTAAGTTAATGGAGTAACTTCGTTCTGCACAAGTTAATATTGGGTTGCCCTTTTCACCAGGTTAAAATGATAGTCAGCTCAGATGCGGTTGCATGGATTTTACTGTTCCTACAGCTTTAAATGGAAATATTGAGAGCAAATAAGTATTTAGCTGTTCAGCATAGAAAGATGATGGTGACTGACTGTGTGTATGTGCCAGGAAATGTAATGAATTTGACTACAGTTTGTGATTCTTTAGAAAGGAGCATGAGTCATCTGCTTGTGTGTCATTGAAGCTTCTGGTGAGTCAATGAAAATAAGACTGGTTGAAAGCAGTACTACCTCGGATGCAATAAGATTTTGTGGTTTGGATTCAGCAACCAAAATACTTGTATGTTTGTTCTTGAGATTGATTTTTCACTGGCAAAGACTGAATACATCATTCTATTATTTAATTTGTTTCTGTGTGCTACCCTTATTCCCTTTCAGCATCCCTTTGTTATCTTTGCTAAATACATACACATATATAAATATATATATAAATAGGTCAAGTGTTTCTGAACCAGGAAAGTTTAATAGAAAACAAACAACAAAAAAGTAGGAGTTAGCAGCAGTAGAAGCATGCCAGAATGTTTGTCTTTCTCTCACTCTTCCTTCATAAACAAAGACAATCTGAGCTAACTGAGAGCAGCTTGCTGTGATGATTTAGATTTGTCCAATTGTCCAGTTTAGGAATCAGGAGGGTACATTCTCTGAGACTGTAAATTATTGAGATCCTTATAACTGTTGTCCTCGTCCTTACATCGCATTCTCAGATGTGATTTTATGTACCTGAAGGGCTCCCGAAGTAACTTTAGCCTTATAAATTATATCTCCAAATTTATTTTTAGTTTTGCTAAAGCCTCTCCCTCAATAAAGGTAAAATCCAAACTCACTATAAAAGAACTTTACTGTGTATCTTCATATGAATAATTCAGTTCATGCAGTATTCAGTACCTCATTGTGTAAATTTTAAACTGTCCTCTTAGTAAGGACAGAAGCTGCCCTTTCGTAATCCAGAAGACAAAAATTTCAGAAGAAAATTTCTCTACTGTACATGATTTTATAATAATCTTTATGATTTTAGTCAAGGCTAAAGACATTCCCTTTCTTCTGTTTTCTATTAGACATATGTGGGAAAAAAAATAATCTTGAATAACAAGCTTTTCTGGAAGATGTCTGCTGTGGAACTATGCTATCTTAAATGAACGTGTTAGCCAGAAATGTTGCAGTTGACATCAGCTGGATCCAGCTTGTGCTCCTCCATTGAAAAGGTCTTACTTTCAAGAAACCCTGCATTTTCTTCTGTGCAGTTTGCACTTTTTAAAAATACTGTTATAAATCTCTGACCAGTATAAACTAAAAAAAAAAAAAAAAAAAAAAAAAAAGTAGAAGTGCTTTTGAACATGTAAACATAATTAACATTCCATTTTTTAAAGACAGTTACTCCTGCCATAATATTTTCAGTAAAATTAGTTACTAGTGGGAAGAACAATTGCATGCATACTTGCAAAAGGAAGTTCATTGCAGGCAAATTACTAGATTTAGTGAAGCTAGCTGCACTTTCGAAAGGCAAGCTCCTATCCTTGACTCTGAACTTGTAACTCATTCTTCAAATCTTGTAGGAACATGCTGAGTGTATGTTCATACCTGCTTTCAAAAGATTTCTTTTCATCCATTGTTACTCATCCAGTCTTCAATGACCTTGAACAGCAGTGTACAGGAAAATAATAAATGCTTCAGTAACATTAGCTGGCTAAATTAATCTGGTGAAAAATATAGCTCCCAGATTTATTTTGAATATCACTGTAAGCTTTGTGCTGTTTTGAAGAATAGCAGTAGAAGTCAACATTGTGCATTCACTGCTTACCAAATAGAAACTTAGTACAATAAATACTCAATGAGTTATTGTACGTGGTATCATACTTAGTGAGCATGAGCTTAGTGGGTTTTTTAAAACCAGTTAGTCCTTGTTCTATTAATTTAAGCTTTGGCAGTCCCCTCGCCGTTTTTGTGTTTTTTGTTTTTGTTTTTTTTTCTTTTTTCTTTTTCTTTTTTCCCTTTTTCTTTTTTGTTCTGACTGATGGAAAGCTTGGAAGATAATTGCTTTTTTTAATGTTTATGCTACTAAGTCAGGTTCCTATTAGTAACAGTACTGAAAATCTATTTCAAAATGCATCACATTCCTAAATGATAGGAGTGTGAATGATCTGGATGGTCAGTTTAGGTTTGTGGATCAAGCGAGGAGTGGAAGAAGGCTTAAATATCTGTTCCCATCATCTTTGAACTGATTTTGTCTTTTTTTTTTTTTCCCCAACTGATTTGCATCTTGGTTAAAATGACACTCGAAATGTGACAGTTACCTTTCATGAAACAAACACTTACACATTGATTCTTGCACAAGGGCAGTAATCTTAGTTTTTTATTAGAGGAACAGACAGGCCTTGGAGAAGGATGGGGATTGGGAACAGAGAAGGAAGAGGCAGCAGCTGATGCTGGGGCTCTTTGGTGGACAGTGTTTTCATCAGTGATTCCAATAAAGATCTGGAAATTATATTAAGTAAATTCATGGATGATGCTAAATTGAGAGAAACATTGACTTCTTGAGGATAGAGAAGCCTTGCACCAGGATCTTGACAAATTTGGTAGTGGTTACCATCCGCATGAGGAAGAACAAATGTTGGGTTCTGCACCTGGGATGGGGCAGCCCTGGTTCTGTGTACAGACTAGAGGATGAGGAGCTGAAGAGCAGCTCCATGAGAAGGGATCTGTGGGTTCCAGTTGGTGTCAAGTTGAAACTGAGTGAGCGGTGTGCCCTGGGAGCCAGAAGGGCCATCTGTGCCCTGGGCTTCGTCAGGCTTAGCACTGCCACCAGGTCAGGGAAAGATTGTCCCACTGTGCTGTCTGGTCCAGCCTCACCTCGAGCACTGTGTGCAGGTTGGGGTGCCAAAAACATAAGAAGGACATGAAAGTCTTAGCATCCTAAGGAGAGCTATAGAGATGGCTGAAGTCCCTGGCTTTGATTAGCCCAGAGAAGAGGAGGCCTCATGGCAGCTGTAGCTCCTCACAAGGGGGTCAGAGGAGCAGCACTGAGCTCTCCTGTCACAGTGACAGGGCCCAAGGGAACGGCATGGAGCTGTGTCAGGGGAGGGGCAGCTGGGGGTCAGGGAAAGGGTCTGCACCACAGGGCGGTGGGCATGGCCTCCAGTGCTGCAGTTCTGGGAATGTTTGGTCACCACTCTCAGACATAGGCTTTGGGTGGTCCTGTGTGGAGCCAGGAGCTTGATTCAGTGATCCTTGTGGGTTCTTTACAACTTGGGATATTCTGTGATTGAGTGATTATGTGTATACGTCATATATGAAAAAATGAGCTTTTGTTTATTTCAGTATTAACAGATATCTGAAGATTTATAACCTGTCACACTCGGGTGTGACACTCAGAGTTGATTATACCATCCAAGTCAGCTTAGAACTGGCCCACCATACTGTGCTTAAAACATTGCTTATGCTTTGATTTCCTTGTTTATGGTCTGCACATAGTAAACAATGTCAATTTATTTAATGTTTTCTTCTATGGGGATAGTTAACGTTTTTGAAAAGTACTATTAAAATCACTGAAATTAGTTCTTTCAATTTTAGCAATTGACATTATGGATTATATACCTTTCTGGAAGATTATTTATTGTAGCCCTATTAAAAACTGCTGGTGATGTCATTTTTCCTGCTCTAATTAGAGACCATATAAGTAGATTTTATTATGTTGTTCAAAACAGAACTTCAGGTTTTTTTTTTAATATTATTATGCCATTACAATTAATATCTGTTCTTAATCTAATTTCTTTCTTATGAAAAATGCAATATTCTGGATCAGGAAAAAATAATCTGGTTAGTGATGTGATTCATTTCAAAATCTCATTTTCAAATTGTGTTAATAGATAAGATAGAATGGCTAATTAAAGTGAATTTAAGTTGTGCTGAACAAACCTCATAAGGAAACTTCATTTGAAAATAGAATAAAAGTTTGTCTTTTAAAATGTCATGTGTCTAATTAATAAATAAAGAGTTCCCTTTGCTTTCAGAACAGAGAAAATAATTCAGTTTCATGAATTTAAGCATTCCCAGGGATGGTGAGCATTGAAAGATAATTTCAGAAAGTTCAGTTACATATGATGAAACTTCTGTTATTTTAATTATCACATAATTAATCTTATAGTGGAATTCAATGATGGAAAGGTAAAATAGAAGACATTACAAAAAAAGCAGTTTTACATGTTGTGCCTGTGAAGGCCTTATATTCTGGCTTCAGAAGCGTATGATAAACTATACTGAGGAGATAACATAGATTATCTGCATAGCCTGAGCAATAACTGGAGGCTTTGGTGAGGCTGCTCTTCACCTGTTGAGCTCTTCTGCTTCTCTGACATCAGAACTTCCCACACACCCCTGTCCTTTTTTGGTAAGCAGTATGCCTTGGGGTTGTGCAGAACTTCATTGAGTGCTGTCTGTCTCAAAAAGCAGACAAGGTTTTGATTACTATGATAAATTTATTTGCTGCTTCTTTAATTTGCAGTTAATGTAGAGAAACAAATTTTGGCATGCTAAGAAAACCAGTGATTAGCTACACTAACATGTCTATCTTTACATCTGCATTTCCTGTTTGGAATATGTATAGCTCCTTCAGTGAGGTTTTGTGATGTATCTTAAAACTGAAATAACAAAGTGTTCTTCAGAAACTTAAAAATGTGTGAGTACCCTTCTCTGCAATAACACTACAAAAGTGCACTGACTGTGTTGAGGGGGAAATAACTTGGAGAACTGAAGTACTGGGAGGGTGTTAGAATTTGGGGATGACTGGCTTCTGCTCTGGGAGCATGTGTCTTTTCTCCCAACTATGAATTTCCTTCAGATAATTAGTAAGACCTTCCCCTTCATCCCTGTATAAGGGTTAAGTTTGCAATGTGTGACTCAGAAATGGCTGGTGTAGAGTTTCAGCTGCAGAAGAAGGAAAAGCCTCCATTTTCTATCAGGAGAAGGATGAAGGGAGGAATGACAGCTTACACTGCCAGAGTAATTGCTCAGCTTGGTTTCCCATGAGCCTGTAAAGCTGTGGCCTAATTAAACTGTGCCTGGTGCATTGTTCTTCCCTCTGGAAGACAAGAACAATATCTTTTGATGCTTTAGTAGTAATCCAGCATCAGTGAAAGGAAATGTCAGTCAGTTTCATGGAACTTCCCAGCAGAACTGAATGAACCATAAATGAATGTGTCTGGGAAAGAAATTCAACCTTTAATATATTTATCAGAGTAAGAGCAAGTACTAATAATCCCTTTTTTATTAAAAATGACTCAAAAGACCTGTTGAGATTAGCTCAATAGCTTTCCTTTATTGTTTCACAGAGTGAAGCATCAAACATATTGACTACAAGAAAAGGCTGATTCTTAAAGTCTTGCTAAGGGTAACATCTGTAAGCCAATTGAACTTTAATTTCTTTCTTCCCGACGTCCTTCAACAAATTTACATGTTTACAAACAGAAGAGAAAATGACTTAAAAATGTTACTTGAAGCCTTGTGGCCTATGTCCCGTCTTCCTGGGCAGCATGTTGTCTTTGTTTTGTTTTTAGTATTCAGCACACTGAGGTCATGGCCAAACTGTAAGGCACCTCTCAGTCTTCTCCCACAGCTTGGCACATCAGGGCACCGGTGCCCTACTGGACACAGCAGCCTGGTTTCTATGCCCGTCCTGGAGGTAAAGGCCTTGTCCTAAGCTAAGGTCTCAGTTACTTCACTCTCCTTGGAGTCTGAAGGACTTTTGCATTCATTAGCTTTATTCTGACATGATTATTCCTATTAAAGCCTAATATAATCTTAAATCTTTTGTCTATTGTCATGCCTAACCTTGAATTCTCTGTCTTTACAATGTCAAATTCTCCTTTAATTTATTCAGACTGTCTCTTATCTGTTGATACTTTCTGTTGCTAAATTTCCCAGATGAACTGATAATAATAAGCCAGTAATACTGTGGAATGCCTAAAAAATAGCTTCCAACTTGTATTGCTGTAATAATCCTCTTAGAATCTAGCTTGCCCTCGTACAAAGAGTGCAGTCGAAGTATGTAGAAAATAGGAAGTCCGAGATCTTTTCCTCAACCAAGTTTTACCCTCTATAATGTTTCTGAAAAAATAAGTTGTACGTTATATTGAAATTTTATAATAATTAAAAATGCATTTATTACGAAGAACCTTAAATAATAGCTGTCTTGTGATCTTCTGTTGTCATGTTTTTTGCTGGAGTCATCAGTATGAACTCATTGCTTGAAATTTTGACAGTTGGAGACTCAGGAAGTAGAAGTACATTCCTATCCTGATAGCTTGTGGGAGAAAATTCAAGTTATGGCTTGTTCATAATCCTCTTCCTTTTTTCTTCTTTCTTCTTTCCTTCCTTCTTCCTTCCTGTCCCCTCTCCCTTCCTGTTTCCCATTATTTCCCTTTGTATAGAATTTGCCTATATGCTAATTTATTTATGCAAACTTATTCTAAGAAATAATGTTTGCCAATAGTTATAGAAAAAACTCAGAATTTTTAAAGCTTTGACTTAATGGTTTTTGAACACTAAGTAACAGAAGAGACTGTTCATCAACAGATGTCTTTGTACCCTCTCCATACAAGTTAGCTTTCAATTATTTGATATTCCTTTCTGTGTCACTTTCATAATTACTAGTTGGCACATAGCACTGAACAGAGAGCTTTTCACAGAATACCATCTTTTCATGCAATAATTCCTTTAATATTAACTTTTTCCATAATGCATGTGAGGAATAACATGATTAAATCCTTTTCTGACTATTTGTTCAATGTACATAGGGAGAAAAAGATTTGTTGCAGAGTCTTTGGAAAGAACACAGATTGCAAAAATTAGACAGTAGTGAGGTGAATAGGATAGAATTCATCATTTTATGATTTTTAAATATATTCATAATAAAAAAAAAAAATCAATTTTCAACATTTATCTATTGACCCTTGCTTGCACTCTGTTTCTCAATTTTCTCTTTTCTCTCTTTTCTGTCTGCTTTTGTTTTTTACAATAATGCTTTTTGTCTTGGGATTGATTCAGTTGCTGACCGAGTTTGGAAAATAACTGGTACATTTTCAGTGTTATTTCAATCTAATGAATACTGAGCATTATAGACTGTGTACATGTGGCTGAGTTAACGCATGGAGTACTCTTAAGTACATGTTCTCTTATAATATGTGGTGGAAGAGACTGCAAGTGGCTCTGTTTTTCTGAGCTGTTAATTGTACATTGCACAGTAATTGTAATATTACAAGTAGTGCAGTTTGCCAGGGTAACTGAGAGATTCTTTTCTCCATGTGATACAGTATACGTATGTTCAGAATTCTCATCAGAGCTCTCTTTTAAGTTGGGAGTTTAATTTCATCCATAATAAAACAGGAATCTTATCTTCCCTTCTGCATCACATTCTTCTGTGATTTTCTTTTTAGAATAAATCCCTTGGATTTCATACAGGTCTCCTTATGTTATGTAAAGATCAGCAGTTTCTGCCAACCGGCCATATCAGCTAAACCAAGAGAATTGTCTATTGTGACCTTTATTCAACACAAAGATAGTAGGTTAAATAATACGTAAAACACTGCTGTGTATTTAATTCCCCAGAGTCTTTCTACTCATAAAGATTCCAATATCTATTTATTTATTTTATAGTCTTACTTCTGGAAAGACTTCACTGTTTCTTTCATTAAATATATATATATATATATATATACACACAAACACAAAACAGCTTAACAATTATTTCCTCTTTCTTCCATTTATTGTTTCCCACTGTCCTCCTCATTCCTTCCTCCAAACCCCCAGGTGTTTCCATTAATTGTCAGACTCCCTAAAATACGCAAGTAAGGAAGAGGGAGATTAAAATTACTTTGCTAACGTATACAACTAATGTTGTAGTTTACATATGGAGTTACACCATACAATTATCTCTAGTTTCCAAATGCTGCCAATCAGGCTGCTGTGCCTCATTCACAGTTGCTGCAGTCCTTCCTCCGTCCTCTCCGCACCCTCTCTCTTTTCCCTCACCTGTTCCATCCTCAGTGTTATAAGGGGAAAGTCTGATTCAGCATTTCAGCCTACAGCAGTTATGTATATGTATATGTATATGTATATGTATATGTATATGTATATGTATATGTATATGTATATGTATATGTATATGTATATGTATATGTATATGTAATACAATTCATCATGCATGTCAACTGCAGAGGAGATTCTTGTAAACATTTAAATTCTTCTGCATGTTAGGGCAGGGCAGCAGTTATAGTTCATGACTTAAAAAAGAAAAAAAAAAAAAGGTTTTAAGCAAAGCTATTATCAAAAATTTATAATACAGGCCTAGGTTTAGCTGTGATTGTTTTTTAGTTGTTTGTGAAGCTACATACAACTTAAAACACACTTTTCAATGACCTTGAAAATACAGTGCATTTATTTGATGCTTCTGTGAGCCCTTTGTTTCTGAAGACTTACTGCAGTATCAATCTACTGAAGACATTCAATCTATTGAGCACAAAGATTTAATTACCCTATTGCCAGAAAAATCACAGCCTTCTTAAGGGTAAGGGTGAGATGTGTGACAGCAGCCTAGAGTGTCTTAAGGTATTTTTAGTTGCTGATTAATAGAAACTATACTTCCGAGACCCTCAAAAATCAATGGTAACTTTTGTTTTAAGGTTTATTTGTGATATATTTGTAATTAAAATGTCTTGCTGCAGCTGCTACCATGCTGTGTCTTTGTTTCCTTTCTTAAAGGAAAAAAATATCCCACATTATTTTGTCAAGTAGAATTTTCATCTGTCCTAGATGGATTTCAACCAAAGCTGTGTGAATAGTTTGAAATGGAAGACAGACAGGCAGTTATGACGGCCAATTCTATTTTTCCCTCATGATAATGATATAATTATATTGTTACCAAAATGTCGTGCTCGTATTCTCAGAATGATTAAGTAACATTAGGGGCATGATTCTTCCAGGGTGTTACAGAAGTGTCTGTTGATCACTTGCACTTTCTAAAGAGTTGCTAAAATGTTCCCTTAAAAGTATTTAGGTTTTGTTCTTTCCCTCTGCAAAAATAACTTCAATTCTGCAAAATTAGGGAACAAAGTAACATCTCTTCCACTTAGTCAAATGCCAGCATTTCAAATTTGTGCTATATTGAATAAGTAATATACAACTTCAGGAATACTGTGCATGAATTGACTAGGCATGTGGTGTTTGTATCATTGGAAACATTTTAGTAAAGCTATTTATCATAGTAAGCACTCGGTCTTGTTAGTAAAAACTCATATTTCAAGCAATTGGGCAGGGCTTAAAAAGCAGATGTGAATTTATTCAATACTAGTTTTCAAATTTTTACAGTAATCAAATGGCAGCATGTGTATCAAGTAGAAATTATCTATTACAATGGATAGTGCAGGTTGTGAAAGCTGGCTAAAGAACAAGGATCCCCACTGCTGTAGAAAATATTTGATGCTTTGGATTTGTTCATTCCATGAAGCAGAAAGAAGATATTACAAAAAAAATTGAAAGGACTCAAAGAAGTACTACTTCAGAAAAGCAGCATTGAGAGAAAGAGGGAGTCATGCCAGAGTAGTCAATGGCACTGTACTTTGTGCTGTATATATAAATACTGATTGATAGGGGACAAAATGAATCTAGCAGTGGAAACTGTCTTAATTCCATTATCTGTTTTAGAAACTTTCTGAAGAAACACATTTTCTGGAAAAAAAAAAAAAAAATACAGTTCTTACTTAATTCCCAGCTAGTATTGTGCATTCCAAAACTTTTCTGCTAACAGAAAAGTAAATGTTTTCCATGTAATATGGATTCCCAATTCTACGCTGCTTTGTAGTAAAAGAAGAAGATACGCAGTGTATCATGGTCACCGTGGTGTCAATTCTAGCAAATTAAATTACAGTTTTTTCTCAAATGAATCAAAGCATCTGTGAAACTTGACAAATTAGAAATAACAGGGACAGGTGAGATTACTTGACACTCTACAAAACAATCACTGTTTTTTATTGTTGTTGTTATCAGTAGAGCTCGTGCAAACAATTTTTTTTTTCAAAAGACATAGGCACACATAAATGTTACAAAGTGACTAAGCTATACAGATTTATAGTACTGCATTGTTAAATCTAATGCATTAGTCCAAATATCAGCCCAGAAATTTAACCTAACAATAGGAAGAGTAAATCATCTTTTACCATTGTCACATTGTCCTTTTTTCTTTTGCTGCTGATATGTAGAAATACAAATTATCTTTTAGTCACTTACAGTAATGAGGCCCTGAGTCAGTATAAATCCAGGTATGTCCTATCAACATAGACCTTTGTCACACCCTCATTAGAATAAGCTATGACTTGCTTTCTTTGTGTAATTCCAAGTTCTCTTCTAGCACTTGAAAAAGAGTTAGACATTTCAGCTTGTTATATCTTTCTGGCTTTTGGCAAATTATTTTTCTTATTTTTCTCCTAAAGTGAACCTTAATTGGCAGGGCCAGTTCATGTTCAGGCTTCATTAATATTTAGTTCTGGCTTAATTGTTTGAGTAATGATGTATGCAAATGGTTGGTTCTGCAACACTTTTTCACAAATAGAATAGAACAAAACAGACCAAAACAAAATAGTTCAATGGACGAGATCTTCAGAGGTCATACAGTCCAAATACCTGACCTCTTGAAGGCTAACCAATAGTTAAAGCATATTACTGAGTACATAATCAAAATGCTTGAGTACTGACAAGAGTGGGGCCTCAACCACTGCACTGGGGAATCTGTTCCAGTATTTTACCATCCTCACAGTAAATACATTTGCTTCATGCCTATGTTACCCTCACCTGGCACAGCTTTGTGCCATTCCTGTCCTGTCACTGGAGCATAGCCCAGCACCTCCCTCTGCTTCCCCTCTTCAAGGAGCTGCAGAGAGCAATTGAGGTCACCTCTCAGCCTCCTCTTCTCCAGACTGAACAGCCCAGTGCCCTTAGCTTTCCCTCACATGACATATCTTCAGCCTTGTTGTAAGCTTTGGTGTCCTCTGGGTGTTTTCAAGGACCTTAATATCTTCTTCAAATGGCAAAGCCCAGAGCTGCACAGGGTAAGGCCACACCAATACTAAATACAATGGAAGAATTACCTGTCTTGACCAGCTGGACATGCTGTGTTTAATGCACCCAAAATGTGGTTTGTTGTCCTGGCTGAATGAACATGACAGTGGCTTATATTAAACCTATGATGTCAATAGTTTAAGAGGGAATGAAGGATGCATTCCTTGCCATAAGTATTTAAAATTAGTGGCACCACTCTCTTTTACTCAGCACCCTGTTACAACATGCAGGTATGTGAGAAAATCCTACAAGTTCAGTTGTAAGATATTTTTCTCCCTTATATTGCGCCATATTTCTTGTATTTATTATTTATTTAAATTTGCACCGTATTTTTACACAAGTAGAATATACAAATTTTCATGATGGTGGCTTCTTCAGCTTTCATAGTCGGATGCCATAATTTAGCAATGCTGATTCTTGCATTGGTTTTGAACTAACTGAAGCCTTTGTTACATTTCAGTGTGGAAGACGTTGCATTGAAGATCTTTTTAATGATTTTCGAGATGGACGAAAACTTCTGGAGCTCTTGGAATGCCTTACAGGCCAAAAAATTGTATGTATATTAATGTTATTGCTCAGTATTGAAGACACGATCTCACAACAGTTGTCATACGTTATCTGTTAATTTCCTCCACTGATGAGGCCCTATGGAAGCAGTATCTTGAATTTTAATTTGAAATTGAGGAAATACTACAACTGACAGGAAATCTTTGATAGGTATATATATAACATGAAAATGCTCAAATTTGCTTGTATGCATATATTGGTAAAGAGAAACAAGGATGAGATTTGGAATGATTTTAAGTTGAGGGAGGGAAGATTCAGATTGGATGTCAGGGGGAAGTTCTTTACTATGAGAGAGAGTGGTGAGGTGTTGGAACAGGCTGCCCAGAGAGGTTGTGGATGCCCCGTCCCTGGAGGTGTTCACGGCCAGGTTGGATGGGGCCCTGGGCAGCCTGGCCTAGCATTAAATGAGGAGGTTGATGGCCCTGCATGTGGCAGGGGGGTTGGAGATTCCTTGAGATCCCTTCCAATCCAAGCCATTCATTCTGTGAGATTTGATTCATTTAGGTATTTGGGTTTTTAGCTGTAATTCAGCAATTATCAATAGACATTTTAACTAAATATATTATTTAATGTATATAGTTAGAATATTTTGCTAATAAATGTAATACTCATAGTTCATATATTGAAGTAATACACGTCAAAAAAGTCAGACTAGCTTGCAACCTCTGAATTCGAAAGCAACACATCAAACCTGGTTTTGGCTACTGTCTCTTAAGTTCCTACTTGCACTTTGTGAGTTTGGAATCTTCCTTTGAATCTTTCTCATAAAAGAGTGATGAAACTGTCTGAGAGTTAAGTCCAGAGAGACTGTACTTGTAAATAAATATCAAACAGTCTGATACTTATCTGTTTGTTTGATATAGTAATGTTCTTGAATTGTGCTATGGAGCAAAAAATAATCAGAATATAAACAATCTGAAATTATCTATTTTTATATACATTTCAGTGATTCATTCACTGGAAAATGTCAAGATACTAAATTAGTTTCCAACCGTGGATCCAGTTTGTTTCAAAATTGCCTCTATTTCATATGAAGAAGGTGCATATGCACAGTGTATTGTAATACCCTCACTAATATTGTCATATAAACTTATGAAATATGAAACAATTTGTGTAATATAAAATTTGTATTAGATATAGTGTATTCCATTTTCTGATAGTGTATTCCAATTTTATTTTATTTCCTTTATAGGCAAAAGAAAAGGGCTCCACAAGAGTTCATGCTCTGAACAATGTCAACAAAGCACTGCAGATTTTGCAGAGAAATAATGTAAGTAATCAGTTGGGCTGGGTCAAAATATTCTATAGAATGCATACTGGACTAATGAATAAAATTTCTGGAATCAAGGCAGTGTTGTTAATGTGACTTGGATGCTTAGAGGTTCAGGTCCAGTGTGGAATGTATTTCAAAGATTAAAATCTACTCAGCAAATGTTTGAATGATGTATGCATAATGAATGCTATTTGAAGACTGATCAACGTGTACAATTTTATAGTTATCCATGTTGTTTAATACACCTTTTTCAAAGTTTATTACAATAAGTCATCCTTAGCTGGTTATGAGGTACTACCTGAAAAAAACAAACACTCACAAATCTCTAAAAGTCAAGAAGTCCAAAAAAAGGAGGGTTGGTTTTTGTTTGTTTTTTTTTTTAAGCAATATTTTTTTCTAAATTTATACTGATATGTGTTCCTTAGGATTCATAACATTAAGGAAATCATTCACATAAAAATTGCTTTCCATTTTACTTTGTCAAATTGACTTTTCAGGCCAGAATCTTGTGCATCTTTTTAGAGTAGGTATTCTAGTAAAATCTTCGTTGTGCAAGCATTCTAATGGGCCCATAACTTTAGCAGACACTTTCAATGGACAACTAATTATACTGTACATCCTCCTCGAGAATAAATTCAAACATTCACTTAAACTTGACTGTAAGATGTGATGGAACAGTGATAATGTATTCTGTGCTGCATATGATATTGGATTTCTTGATAGCTGCAGTAGGTCACTAAACATGCTTGAGTTCAGCTGCTGAATAAAGTCATTGATTTTATAAATCCAAGGTAATGCTTATCCATCTAGAGATTTGTGCATAAATGAAAGTGACCTTATAAGACTGTCATGAAGACCTCTAGCATGATTTTTTAAATGAAACTTAATGTAAATAAATAGGAGGCAAAGCTTCTAATTCTTCACAATCTGCAATATATTTGTTATATATTGTTGAAAAAAATCAGCCATACATTTCACAATATGCAAAAAGATGTTTTTGAACACATTTTCACAGTAAATGTTTTTTAAAAAACATTTCATAAATATCAGCTAAATCCATTAGTGTGCTTTTCATTCAGTATCCAGGATAATCTCTTTCAAATGTAGAAAGAAAATAAAGCACTGATTGAACAACATAGAACAGGCTGCAGTGTGTATTCTATGTGGCCATTGTATCCATAAAGTGAAGACCATAAAAAAGCTGTGTAAAATATTTTTGATCAGATCAGTATGAAGCTAAAAGATCTACTTTTGAGATAGCTTCTTCGACCTTCAAAAAAATCTCAAGAGTGATTTCTATAGAACTTCAGAAATGCAAAATCAACAGTTCTATGGCTATTTAAAGACTGAAACTAATAGTGATGTTTCCCATCCTTGCTCTGAGATTGTGCACTCATCTGGATTGAAAAATGCCGCCGCTTCCAGTCAATCAGTTTTACAGATTTTGATGGTTTTTTTTATCCTGTAGTATTTCTTCATAGTATTCAGGCAGAGAATTGTTCTAATGTGAACTCAGACAAAACTCAAGGAGATTGGAAAGTGTTCTGTTTCAGTTAAACAGATGTAGTCTCTGTGACAAAGATTCAATTTCCAAATACAGGCAGAGGATTTGACGTGTAAAACATGTAGCTGGTACCCTAATAAACTTTGTAGTGGGTCAGTTGTTGTATGGACCCCAATGACATTTTGGATATGAAACTCCACTTGGGAAATGTTCCCAATCTACTAGAATGAATAGCATCTAATGCATTATTTTTGTAAGAAAGAAAAAAAAAAAAAGTATAAATTGTTAAAGAAAAATTTTCAAGCTGTTGACATAATACCTGCTTTGTATATGTTTAATAAAAATGACCTATCCATAAATTTACTGAAGATAACATTTGTTCTCAGTGTGCAAAAGCTTTAGTTATTGTATAGATGTAACTTCAAATAACCACAGATGTGTAATAGAGATATGAAGACTGCAATTTGTGAAGAAGCAAGGTACTTTAGCGTATAAGTTTTCTAAATAGCATAAAAAGTGGGAGAGGGTGAAGGATCATTTCACAAGTGGAAAAAAGAGTATTCCAGGCTGACAAATGCTGATGCATTATGCAGTTAAAAATGTGTAATATCATTGTAAAAAATGACATTGCTTAACAAAGAAGTATGGAAAAAGACGTGTACATCACAGTCACGGGTTTTTCTGTACTCTAAAATATATCCTGCCCTGCCTTCTGCATTGTGGAATTTTAGAAAGACAAAATTAGTTCTATTTTAATATAAATATGTAGAATAGTATTCTTAATTTTTGTAGGTTCTTGCAGAGCCTAGATACACGCGTTGCTTTTACCAAACTATGGTACATCAGGTGCTGCGGAGAATAATGCAGGAACTTTCCTGTGTCAACCTTTGGGTTTGTGATTGTAGAATCTTATTATAAAAGATTTCAAAATTATTATTAACTATTACTTTTAATTCTTTGTTTTCAATGCTGGAGTAATTGGAGCTCTAGATCACTGCTTGCTTTTTGCCAGCACATTATCTGCACCATGTATAAAATATGAGCTGGATATTTTATAAACAGCAGAAACAAAATGTAAGATTTATCCTAGTGTGTTCCTAACTCTCCCTCACCCCAAAGAAAGTTAATTACCAAATGTATGAAAATAATACCAACCTCTCATGCTTGCTATTAATCTAATGCAGTTTAAACAATTTTTTTTTAATAGGTTGATTTGGTAAATATTGGGAGCTCAGACATTGTGGATGGCAATCATAAACTGACCCTTGGTTTGATCTGGAATATAATCCTCCACTGGCAGGTGAGTGGCACCACAACATATTTTCTGTGATATATTTTTATTCTTAATTCCATTACTATTCAGCTTCAAACTACTAAATAAACATTGACACTGTAAGCAATATAAGTTCCTAAATCAGCAGGTTTTATGAGTCTGTTTATGTATCATCTAGGATATTAAGTATCTTAAGAAGATATAGTAGGTTTTGAAGCAGCTGTTTTGACTATAATTTCACAGCCAGACATTGCAAGAGAATATATAAAACAGTTATTGTAAGAATGAATAGACAAAACCAACGTGGATATATAGCTTTCATAATCACTTTTTCTTTAAGAATCTCAGAACATGAATCATAGAGTTATAGCATTACCAAGGTTGGAAAAGACCTCCAAGATCATCTAGTCTAATCATCCACCTAATTCCAGTATTTCCCCAATAAACCATGCCCCTGAGTACAACATCTAAATGTTCCTTGAACACCTCCAGGAACAGTGACTCAGCCACCTCCCTGGGCAGCCCATTCCAGTGCCTGACTACTCATTCAGTGAATAATTTTTTCCTAATACCCAATCTCAACATCCCCTGGCACAACTTGAGGCCATTCCCCCTAATCCTATCGTTAATTATGTGGGAGAAGAGGCTGACATCCACCTTGCCTCAACATACTTTCAGGTGGTTGTAGGAAGGAATAATGTCTCCCCTCTTCTCCAGACTAAACAATCCCAATTCTCTCAGCTGCTCCTCGTAAGACTTGTGCTCCAGACCACTCAGCAGCTTTGTTGCCCTGTTCTGGACATGCACCAGGGCCACCATGTCTTTCTTGTACAGAAGGACCCAAAACTGAACACAGCACTCAAAATCTGTCCTCACCAGAGCTGAGTACACCTCCCTGCTCATGATGGCTATGTTATTTCCAGTACATGCCAGGATGCCATTGGCCTTCTTGGCCACATGGGCATACTGCTGGCTCATGTTCTGCTGAGTGTCGACCAACACCCCCAGCTCCATTTCTTCCACACAGACTTCCAGCCACTCTGCCCCAAGCCTGTAACGTTGCCTGGGGTTGTTGTGGTCAAAGCGTAGGAGTCAGCGCTTGGTCTTGTTGAACTTCATTCCATTGGCCTCAGCCCAGCTATCCTGTCTGTCGAGATCCTTCTGAAAGATCTTCCTACTCCCAGGCAAATCAACATTTCCTGTCAACTTGGTGTTATCTGCAAACTCATTGAGTCTCTCAGTCCTCTTATCCAGGTCCTCAATAAATATATTAAACAGGATAGGTTGCAATACCAACTCCTGGGGAACACTATTTGTGACTGGTCACCAGCTGGATTTAGCTTCCTTTACTACCACTTTCTGGGCCTGGCCATCCAGCCAGTTCTTTACCCAGCACAGAGTGTCTACACCACAGTCTGCCAGCTTCTCCAGGAGAATACTGTGGAGGGCAGTATCAGAGGCTTTGCTGAAGTCTAGGTAGAGTACTTCAACAGCCTTTCACTCATCCGCTAGGCAGGTTACTCGATCATAGAAGGACCTGCCTTTCATGAGCCCATGCTGTCTGGGTCTGATCTCCTGGTTGTTCCACACATGCCATGTGATCTCCCTCAAGATGGTCTGCTGCATAACCTTTGCTGGCACTGAGGTCAGGCTGACAGACCTGTAGTTCACCAGATCATCGTTATGTCCCTTTATGACCCTTCTTGTAGATGAGAATCTTTTGTTTTAATTAAATAATCATATTTCATGCTTCCCACAGCCAACCCATCTTTCTAAGAATTATTTTAAAACGCTAAAAAGTTGCTTTCTGAACAATTAATAGAAGCAAATATTGGTCATTTAGCTTCTTCTCACTTTAGAGAGAAATGAGGAATATTGCTATTGATGTAAAAACCAACATGTTAGATAAGGACACTTTGGAAAACAAAGTCTGAGACAACAGTAAAATAAACATTTGGAAGGAATTAGTATCGAGGTGCTCTAATTCTGTGTGTTTGTATGAGTCCAATTTAACAGTCTATCCATTTCTGCTGGTTCAGGTCCCCAAGTAATAGTCTAGAAGTTTACTTAGCATTACAAGAAAAGATAGTGGGAAGCAGAACCTAAAGGAGTTTTTATTAAAAACTAAATGTTCCTATCAAAAAATCACATGTGTATAATTCATTGCAGTGGGGAGCAATTCTTTACTAATTTTACAGGATAAGTTGTAATGAGAGCAACAGAGAAAAGCTGCAAATTGTTAAATCACTTCTCTCTCTGTCTCACTTACCAATATTTTTAGTTTAATTGCATAACACTGTTCTAAATTACTTACTAAGAGCAGATAGAAAATGAAACCTATCTGAGCATCTTCTACCAATTATTTTGGAATCACTGTGCTTGAATTTATATGGATTATGGACTGAGATAAGTAGTCGTGTTAGAATTCATATTTTGATTAGTTCACTTTTTCACCTGAAAAGAAGTGTTAAAGATGTGCCTTAGTAATATTAGTACTTAGCATTTTTCTTTCACGTTTTCTCAGCATTTCTCATAGTTTGGTGAGGTTTTTAATGACCAGCGTATGAGCTTAGGGTACCTGTTCTTGGTGCAGTATATAGGTTCTTCATTTCAAGCTCTGTCAAGAGTCCAGTGACAGTGATGATATCAGTGGCATCAGCTGAATTATCCATGTAGGAAAAGTCCAGGGACCATATTTACAAAGTAGGGATTAATAATGTGATGCTTTCTTGAGTAATCATTATTCAGACCATGTTTAGTCTGCAGTGTTTCATGTCTATTTATTTATGGATTGTTGAAAGGAAGTGACCTGCATACTCTGGATTTGTCTTTTTATTCAACATTTTATAAATAGATTCTGATTTGGATAGAACTGAATAAGTTCCTATTCTTAACAATATATAAAGCTGTGTTTTGCAAGAAGACATTGTTATATGATAATGCAGTTGCTGTTGAATAATGAATAAACAAAATAAATATAAAGCCAAATTTGTGCATAGGTTCATCTTTTTAAACAGAACTCTGGAGATGTTGGTTTGCTGCATTTTCCCCTCAAAGGACTGAAACAGTTAAAAGTGAAATTGCTTATTTACAGTATTGTGGAAAAAATCTTTGTTCTTTTCCATGTTTTCTTCCAAGTTTTGAAGTGATTTACATGAATCTAGAACGTTTGTGATTGTTCTGCTCTGTTCTTAAGTAAGTTGGTACTATTTTACACTTTTACAGTGCTTCCGGTGAAACAAGTCCATAACTTTCTTAAGAGTGGGTCTCTTCCTCCTCTGCACTATTTTCCCTGTCACAGATGGTTCTTCACACAGGCAGCTGAGAATATGACAAGCTGTTGTTAAGGCTAAATTACAGAGTCAGGGCCACCAAAGTTTTCTGCCAGTTCTTTACCGTTGAGTAAAATATCCCTTTCTCTATGATTTGTATCAAGTCTGCTTTATGTATGAGGCTAAAAAAGCCTATATACAGTAAGTGGCTGATTTTATGTATGCTGTTGTTGCAGTCTGTGCTTGACGATGCAATCCTGCTTTTGCAAATTCGTTCCCTTTATGATCCCAAGAGCTTTCAGAGCTGAGAAGAATCACCTAGATGAAGTACACCTGCCTGCATGGAAAAAGCAGATATGAGTTGTGTGGCAGTTAAATATTTTTTCTGCAGATGAACTGGCAAAAAGCTTTTTTCAGTTTCACATCTTGCACCAGGCTGACATTAGGGTAGAAATACAATTTTATATGACAACAAGACCACCTCTAATGAAAATGTCAGGGTCTTTGTGTAAAATGTAAAAGAGAGAGAGAGAAGTGAAGGAAGAAATGTTCATGAAAAGAAAGTGCTTCAGTGCTAGTCAGAATGGGTATCAGCATTCTCAGTTGTGGAGGCACTGCAGCAGAAAAGATTTGTCTCATTCTTGCCTCTCTCCTTTCTGGTTAGTAGAGATCTTGTGGCTTTCTCTATCCCCTGTAGTGATAATTTCTTATCTAGCCTATTTTTCAAATTATTATTAAAAGTTTCACTCAAATTGAACCATGGTTGTGAGTTGAGCACCTGCTGCCTAAGCTCTCTGTGGTACTAAATCTATTAGGGTTTCTGTTTCTTTGAAGCTGCTGCCCTCTTCCTCACAGTTTTATGATCTCAGCTTCACTGCTCAATTAGCATTTAAACAGAAAGAAAACAATGCCATTAATTCCTGAATAGTTACGCTTGGCAAAGAATATCTCTCTTAAAAGCAGAAAAAGATTCTGTATGCCAGTGTTCAATTTTTATTTATTTATTCATTTTTTAAGAGCAAACCTATTTTCATAAATGGAATGAAAAACCAAAACTAACAAACATCTTTTGTAAAAGTCACAAAATGTTGAAAAAGAGCGAAGTAATAGCTGTATGCATGAGGAAAATATTCCAGAGAGATGTATTCCACTTAGCCTTCTTTGCAGAGCTATTAACAGTTTTGGACTTTTCATGCGTTTATTGCAGAGCCTGTACTTTAATTGGAATTTTACTTTGAAATATAGTAGTGGAAATGAAATACTAACAGTCTTATTATTCCACCTCAAATCAATGAGTAAAGAATATCCCCTGCTTTGATGGGTGTCTTGAACATCTATGAAAATGTTCTTTAAAAAGTTCTTTAAAATGTGCTTTGAAAGAGTTGAGGGGATTCTGGCTATAAAAAAGTAATCCATGCAGTCAGAATACCTGAAATATAGTAGGTAAAAAATACTAAATCATTTTGTCAGGGAGCTGCCAGGACCCTGTTTGAGCAAAATGAAAAAGCCTTAACTTCAGGAGTAACATTTTAAATTCTGTCCTACTTTCCTCCCTGTGTTGTAGTGGCTGGCATACTGAATCTCTGTACCATTCCAATAAAATGTTACATACCTGTATTTTTGTTATAGGTGTGCAGTGTTCCTAGATAGCCTGCACCCACACAAAGTCTCCAGGGCTTCCTGGCAACCTAGCAGATAAATCAGAAGTCCTCTGCAGCAGCGGGCCAGGCACAGATGCGCTGGTTTTGACTACCCTTTCACACCCAGTGCCAGATGCTTCCCATGCCATCCAAAGTTAAAGGGCTTTTTAGCTCTTAGTACCTTGGAGTCTTTGGCCTTTACATTCCTCAAAATCCAGGCCTCTGGATCATGCCTTCTCTTGTGACCATTCTATCTGCCATCTCATCCCCTTCTTTTGCTTTCATCCTCCCCAATCCCTCGTCCATAGCTGGAGGTGCCTCAAACTGAGACAGATGCCTTGAGGCGCCAAGGCAAGCTGCATACAGAGGTACCATGCACTGTGCTTGGATCACATCTCCTCAGCATGGCTCCCTGAAGGAGGTATGCTTATCGAGTGACAGCAAGGAATGGAGGAGGCCTCCATGCTGGAAAAGGTGGCAGGACCAGCTCCTAATTTCAGCTGCCTGGAGGTGGCCCATCCCTGCCTTTGTGCCTCAGGTGTAGGTGCCTCAGTGTTTCTCTGTGTGATCAGAGGTTGTGTGCCTGTTCTGTTCATAGCCTTTAGTTTGTCACTTTAACATGTTGGAAGTTACCTGTTCCCTCTTTCTGTTCAAAAGCAGTTTTTCTTATTACAATAGTATTGGGCCATCCCCCAGGAAGAGCAACTACTTCTGTTTTCCACCAGTTGGAGTTTCCTATGCCTTAAAGCTTTGTTTCCTGTGAGAATATATGGCATTAGAAAGGAGTGGTAAGAAAGAGATAAGTATCAGAGGTCATCACCTGCAGTGAGAAGTCGAACTGCTAGTTGCTTTGAAATGGGTGTAGTTTTTGAGCTTGGATGCTGAGGCAGCTTATTTCAGGGTGGAATCCATCCAAGAAGCTCTTCAGGCTGCCACACGCATTTCTAAGTACTGGTCTTTCTGAAGAGGGCATCTTAACTAAGAAGACTTCAGAAAGTTTCCTTCTAAACTCAGTGCCAGCCTGCTCTTTCTCATTCAGCTGCACACTTGGCTCAGGACCAAATCATCCCATTGTAGCTCATTCAGTGCCCCAAGCAGTGCAGGGTGCTGCTGTTGGGAGAGAAGGGGTGGAAGTGCTCAGGAAAACAAGGAGGCTTCCAGCTGCAGAAGGGGAATTATTCACTGTTTCTCACTGAATAGGAAGCAATCTAAACCTTCAGGATGAGATCAGGCCCTTTTACTTTGTTATTTTAAGTGCCCAAGTTCCCCAAGAGGCAGCAAAAAATCATAAATTCAGCAGCCTTCTGCAGAGAAATGCAGGAGAATTAGAGTAAATCTTTATCTACTGTCAGAATATTAAACTCAACAAGATGAGTTTAAAGCTGTTTTCTCAAAACTAGAAAGAAATGGAGAACTTCAGGCTTCTTCTCTTTAAATCAAAAGCAAGATCCAAGAGTTTGCCGGGATTCATTTACCTCCTTGGCAGCCCATTGCTTTATTTCATGGCTAACTTACAGTTTCACAGTGCTCACAGTTCATTGATACTTTCTGTTACAATAATGTCAATGCAGACATTTGATTTTTTATTTGTTACAAACTTTTATATTTTTAATTCTTATATTTTTATTTCTTGTTTTTGCATAAATTCAGCTGTCCTACAAAAAGAGCATTGTATTTTTCAAATGTTTACTTCTTATATTCAGATACATCTGTACTTGTGACCACAAGAACACAATAAAAATCCTAAGTGAACGATGAAACTGTAGCATGGATGTTTTTCCATTACCACAATCTGAATAGTTTGAAGGCTTTCACGTTGTTTAAGTGTGGTTTAATAAATGTTGCACTTGAAACTTTTCTTCTTTTTAGCAACTGGATTCACGAAGAACAAAATTTTATATTTTTATAGTCAGGCAGTTTTTTTTGTGTGGAAATACAGGAGTTGAACTCCTTGCTTCTTGCTGAATTATTTAAGTCTAATTTGGCAAGTCTCAATAATGAGGACTGAAAAAGTTAAGAAAAAAATTAAGGATACCCATGTAGATACATAAAACAAACCTAAATAGCATGTTTACTAATTTTCCAAAACTTGTTACTTTCTGTTTTTTGGTATAGATTTGGAGGAACCACAGAATGCTGTTATTCTTATCTTAGTAGCATTTGTATCATTGTCATTTATAGAAATCACAGTTGTAGATCAAAGGCAAGATTATGGCCTGAGAATTTCATAGAGGATCAGTTTCTCTCCCTCTCCTCATCTCAGAAATTAATTTTATACCTGTCTCAAAATGAAAAATTGAAGGCATTAATGATAGTATGCAATTCAGATGTAAAAACAAGATATTGTTCTAGTAATTCATATCTCCATTCAATAATTGATTCAAGTGATTGGATTGATTAGTGTCAGATTGGATAATAAACTGATTCCTACTGTTTTTCTGCAGTACCTTAGTAATTTTTTATAGTTGATTATGCTTTGGAATTATAGCTTGTGTATTGCATTACAGGTTTTATTATTAGAATGTGGTCAATAGCCTTGTCATAAAGTAAATAGTGCACTATCTAGATGTTGTTTTCTGACTGATACTGGTTGCTGAGCAATGCCAGTGAGAATTATAAAGAAATACCTTGGATGAGTCAATAAGGACAAACAACTTTATAGTTAAATTTTATCTTAGAAAATATTTTTTAAAAGCTGCTATGCTTTCCAAGATATATGGAGAGCACAGTGATTTCAAAGGGAATACTTTACAAGAAAATAAATTATGAACTTCTCTTTCACCAGTAAAGAAGTTGCTAAGAAATATATTAGCAGCTACACTGTATCAAACTCCTGGGAAATATTTTATAAACCCTCAGAATTAATTGGTCTCTGTAAAGCAATAACTAGAGATAGGTGAGCTTTCTCTGATGAAAGAGGAATATTAACTGTTTCTGAAACAAAATTCAAAACATGAGACATATAGTGTTCCTTTCATATATGCAGTGAAATTCATTTTTCATCCGGGTACACATATGCAAATACAGTTTACATGCTGAAATAGAAAATCCTGTGCTCTCTACTGTTTTTATTTATTTTAACTTTGTACTTTCTTCAACTTTGTTGATGAGAGAAAAATGCTTTTTATCATTCTATCAGCCTTTGTTATAACATATTCTATTAACTATGGATGCATTTCCAGGGCAAAGAAAACTACAAAGAGAAAGGCTGCTTTTGTACGCATTCTTTTCCAATAAGTAGTGCATGCAAATGTATCTTCTCTGCTGGCTCATGGAGCACTTCATGTGAAACAGTGATGATTTTCCTGAGTGTGCCGGTAATGGCAGACAACAAGAAGTCAGCATCAGTTGTTTTTATGTATTCCAGTTTGATCACTCTCATTGTACTGTGACACCAAGTATGTTCTTTGGTTACCTAGGAGGTTTTTCTTGAATGCTTATATCTAGGCAATTGGAGGTTTGGGGAGTCAAAAAATGATTATCTTTAAATGAGGAAGTTCAGTCATTGATGACATTCTGGCTTTTTTTTTTTTTGCAGGTCAAAGATGTAATGAAAAACATCATGGCTGGACTGCAGCAGACAAACAGTGAAAAGATTCTGCTGAGCTGGGTCCGTCAGTCAACTCGTAATTACCCACAGGTCAATGTTATCAATTTCACCAGTAGCTGGTCTGATGGATTGGCTTTCAATGCACTCCTTCACAGTCATAGGTAGGAAAACTAACTTCTCGTTGTTTCAGTGAGCTTGTAACAGATGGCTCCAACAGGACTTGAGAATGGTGTATCTGTTATGTGATTTTTACTGTCTACTAGGTAGATTCACTGTCAAACTGAAAACCTCTAGCAGAGGAAGAGGATCTGAGCTTTCCTACAGTGTAAGTGAAGATACTCAGCTCAGATCCTTTCCTGGAATTTCAATGCATAGCAAGTTGAGAGTCTGATAGAGGATCACAGGCTTGGAAACTTTTAAGAAAAGCAAGCAGTAAATCCAAAATTAAACCTTTGAGGTTGACCTAGAGGGAAAACATCTTCCTTCAGGCACCTAGAGTGGCACACTGTAGTGCTTGTTGAAAGCCTCTAACAGTTGCTGGACTGAAAGTATGGATTTGCCTTGAAAAGACAGAGCTGGAGAAAGTAGCCTTTATTTTCAAAGTCTTTTATGTTGCTCCCCAGCTGATTTTAGTATTCTCCCTCTCTCAGTAGTTGACTTGTGCCCATCTATGCTATATGAAACTTTATCTCTAGAGATTCAAAGTCTTCTAGTGGTTCTGTATACTTGAATTGAGGAAAAGATGCAAGCCAGTCTATTTTAAAGGTCTAACTGGTGGGGCTCATGGCACTACTGGTTTCAAAGAAGCACTTATTTTCGAATGTGGAAAGCCTCCTGATCTGCCTTTCATACTTCTGTACCTCTCACCTGAAGAGGATAGACCTGCAAGGCAGCTGACTGCTCCAGATTGTCATCTAAGTTTTTGAACAGGTATGAATATGTTCTATATAGCAACAGATAATTGGAATTTAAAAAAAAAAATATTAGTACAACAAACCAAGCAATATTTTTCTAGTTGCTAAAAGCCTAATACAAAATTTTGCTAAATACTTCCAAAAGTACAGCTAGAGACTGTCTTTCAGATTTACTAGTGAAGATCTGCAAGTATTTCCAGAATTTTTACTAGCTCAGTTAACTGTTTTTGAATGAAACTGTCTGATTAAAGTCATTGCTGTCACAGTGATAGCACTTTGCCAGTGGAGTCCATGGTTCTACCCTCTTAGATATGTTGTTAAACTGTATCTTGGGTAATGTGCTTAGAGAATTTCATCTTTAACGGACTCTGTGCATCTAAGAACTTCATGCTTTGCATTCAGAGTTCTATACATCTACAAAGCTCTCCTACTTTTGTAGTGGTGATTGTTGTTGGGGATAATTTCCCAAGGAAAATCAACCACTTAATTGTATAACAAAAAGCTCATTAACAGGCTGATGAGATACATGGAGATAATAATTACAAGATCATGACATTCTCAAACAAATTCATTTTACTTTGGTAAATACATGGCTAACATTACATTTGTTACTACTGAGATGAGTACTCAAAATGATGATATTGCATGGTCAGTGATACCCTTCATTTGTCATATCAAAGTGTTTGTTTAGATTTGTCTATTAATAACTCATTTGTAGAGCTAATTACTAGCTACATCCTTAGAAGAATGTAGCCTTCTTCAGGCTAATTAATTTTAGAACAGGTATGTGTAGTCTCTTTTTGATCATACATACATCTTAGTGTGTTAATTTTAGATGAAAGCTCATGAGAATGCACATTTATTATTATTTTGGGGAAGTAATTAATGCACTTTAACAAAATCTTTCCCTGGATCTTCCAGAATATAGTGCTATCAGTGCTATTTTCACTGCACTGTGAGCACTGAGAAGGTGAAAACTTAATGCTTATCCAAGGTTACAGCAAATATGAATGCATCTCTAGGCTCTGTGCATATCACTATTCCTATAAATTACTCTTCAGCAGTTACTGAGAGTTTTAGTGTGTTAACAGTATGATCATTACAAGCTACTCCATTTCATGTGTATGTTATAGAGTGTGAAACTGTAAAGTTTTAGTCTGTTCTATGACATTTTGATTTTTCCTTCTATAGTGCTTCACAAAGCACTATAAAGTTTTTCTGTTTTTTAAGGGCCTGAAGTAGTTTTTTGCTTTCCCACAAAAACTGTTGAGTAATAATTTCAAAGTAAAGTAATAAATACCTATGCAGATGCTTCAAGTGCTTTTATTTGTCATTGGTGACTTTCATTACAAAATGAACAGTCAAGACTTGACATCTAGTGATAAAGTTACTAGAAGGACATTAATAAATAACAGGAGACTGTCAGACTGTTCCAGCAGCAACAACAACAAACAGAATTAGATATATCTCAAAAGGAAAATATTTTAAAAGTGCCTGAAAATGGTTATGTTAAAATTATATTGGATTGATAGTTAGTATTGTAAACTCAAAATCTAAAATCAGTACTATTGCTTGACATGTTAACTATTTTGATAGAGTTTTTAGCAAATCAGTTTAGCAGAAGGCCAGAGTTGTCATGTGTCTTTTCATTTAGATGTGATATTGGGCTGCCTGTATCCTAGTCAAGGTATCTGATAATGAAATATTCAAATTGCCTGCTTAAAAATACTGCCTATCATCACCTGGTGCCTGAAATCGGTAATCAGAAATTCTGTTCTGTCCAGTTCTATAAAATGAGCTCTTGATTCCTAAACAGAGGCTCTTACTTAGTAGTCCTTGGTTTGGGATGCAGATAGGTGCCTGCATCCTACTTAAGCTATCTCAGCACTAGTCAACAGTCTATAGTGTTTGTAAGTTATATCTTATCCACTGCTGTCTTCTGTTCAGTGCAAAGCTCATTAGTTGTGAATGTTTATTTCCTACTCACTGAAATCTCTGCATTTCATTCAGTTTCACTATAACATAGCAGTAGAACATCTTTTTTGCTCATCTTATGTTTGCTGTCATAAATCTTCCATAGCATTCTCCATAGTGAGCCTATCCTGAGTGGAAGTAAAAAGGAATTTCTTTATTGAAGTTTTGTCTCCAGTCTAGGAATTTGGGCAATCTTCTAGGAAACCACAAGCATGCATTCAGATTCTTGGAGGTACGTCTCCATTAACTCCAAGATGTACTAGTTGTCTTCTTCTGGACTTTACTAATCACTGAGTTAATCTGCAAATGTCTCAGAGGGAGATTCAATATTCTTTGCAGCCCCGAGTCAGTAATTTTTCAGGTGAACCTCTTGCTTAGTGTGTCCTCTGTATTGATTTTCAGTGACGTTGCACTTTATGCTCAGTATGCAGGAACACTGAATTGGCCTTCAAGATTCAAGATGCAATCAATAAAATAGGTGTGCTAATATACTCTGACTGTTCATCTACCTCTATCCCATGAAAGAATAAAAAGCCTTTTATAAGAAGCCTTGGCAGTTACTTTAGCCAATTTAAAATGCAGGCGCCTACTTCTTATGTGTCAGAGTGTCTTGGCTTCGTGCTTACAGTAGACAGTTTGAATGTAAACCTGACGACAGGGGATGAGCACCAGGCTACATGAAACCCCATGTCTCCCACATCATATGCTTTATTAATACTTTGTATTTTAAATACTTAGGATTAAAAGCCATTTAACAAAAACACTTTTAATTGAAGCTCATTTGTTTTCCCTGTTTGATTTTTTTGTTTCTTCAGTTCTGCTGCTCTCTAGAAGTGAGGGAAGATTTCTCTGATACTGTTAGTTATTTCTTCCTGCTGTCTATAGGAATCAGTCTCTTAGAATGTACAAACATTAAATTTTCCTTACTCATTTCATTTGCTTACAAAGACATTGCTTCATAATATTTTTATGCTCAAGTGCAAAGAATGGTATTTTGGCAGAAAGTAGTAAGTTGTTAGGATCAATTCTTAAATTCTCTGGTTTTTCCTGTGGTGAATCTAAACCACACTAGTATTTTAACAGTTAGATTTTTCTTCTAAAACTATTTCAAGTTCTTTTTTTTTTATAACTGCATCAAAACGAACACTTGACCATGTCCTATGTATTGCTTCATCTGAAATATTGGCTGACTGCCTAAGTTTTTAAATTGTAGTTTGCTAGAAATAGATTTAATAAACATTCTACTTTCAGAAAACACGACATACAATGGAGGAGGGGAAGGGGGGGAAAAATTTAGTAACTATTTTGCAAACTCTACTTTTTGCAGTTCATAACAGATAATTGAGAATAATTATGAAGGAAGCGCATGTAAACTGTAAAATAGAAAACTTTATAAACTATATTAGGCTTGTAGTAATTTTGAATCTTTGATACATCCTTCAACTCCTTCCATGTGTTCATCATCACTTTACAGGCTCTGTAACACTTTTTGTTGTACCAACTTTGTGGGCAGTTCCTTCTGAGTGGTGTGGGGACTGCAGTTGAAACTAACCCTACTCCTCCAGGCTCTAGGTCAGCTGGGGAAATGAATGAGGGGAAATGGTTTTAAGTTGAAGGAGGGAAGATTTAGGTTGGATATCAGGGGGAAATTCTTTACTATGAGAGTGGTGAGGTGCTGGAACAGGCTGCCCAGAGAGGTGTGAATGCTCTGACCCTGGGGGTGTTCAAGGTCAGGTTGGATGGGGCCCTGGGCAGCCTGGTCTGGTATTAAATGGGGAGGTTGGTGGCCCTGCCTGTGGTGGTGGGGGGGAGGGAGGGTGGAGCTTGATGATTGTTCAGGTCCCTTTCCAACCCAAGCCATTCTGTGATTCTATGAACTTTTCCCATTATTTCTTGTAATCCTTTTTTTTTTTTTTTTTTTCCCCCCCTACAAATGGGTATCTTTGTCATCAAAGTTGCTTAAAGATACATGTTTTTTTCCTTCTGACTCTTTAATCAGGATTTTGAAGGGGGAGTAAGTATTATTTATTAGTTTACTCCTTGCTTCTTTAGAACTCTTGAACTTAGGCCAGCATTTCACTGTCCTAAGCTGTTTCTGCTTCAGGATGGCAGATGAAGGAGGAGAAAAGGAAAATGGCATTAAAAAATAATGGATCTTCCTGGGTAGAGAAAGCAAAAGCTTGTGTTCAGTAGGTTGAGGGAAATGTGAAAGTAAAAGTAATGGTTTGAAGAGGTAAGGTTCATGTTTTGTTATAACTGTGACTGTACTGAAGTTATCTGCAAGGTTTACTTGTACAGATAAAGTGAGAATAAAGACAGTCCTTAAAAAGGAGGCGGTGACTTTTGTGATCTGAATGTGGCTTTTTCCTGGATACACTAATGAAAAGATTTTGTGGATTTATAAGTTACTTTTTTTTGTAAAATTACTTTATTGCATCAGAACTCTAATAGCATTATAATATTTTTAGATGTTAAAACAGCTTAAGGAAATATCCTGTTAAACTTCAATGATGTTTTTTTGTAACTGCATTTTAGAGAATGCTACGTAACTTGCAAAGTCTGCTGATTTAAAAACTTGTGATACCTTAGAAACGCCAAGGAGATGAAAACAGTACAGCTATTGCAAAATGCTGAGATGTAAAATTCTCTTTAAAATGTTCCACTGTGTTTCTTTCAAATTCTTCCTCTTGTGTAATCTTAGTGATTTTATGAATTAGGTGCTTTTCTGAATTTTCTCCATACAGGCCTTTGATTTAGCAAGTCTTATTCTTTACCTAGTGGAGAAAATAAGTGTTACTGTTTTAAATGAGTACTGCTTATAGATGACTTAGAGTGTTTTGAGTGTCAAATATATCTGTCCAACTTCAGTCTGCATTATTTTTCTTACTGTTCTACATCTTCGCAACATTGATCTCTTCAAGTTTCACTGCCTTAGACCTCTCAGAGAAAGATTATTAACTTCAAGTTCATGTTGAAAAAATTATGAATGACTAGAAATACTGATTATTTTTTCTTCACTCTTAACATACTGTTTACATGTTGTTCTTGCTATAATTTCTGTATCTGCACTCATGAAAATTTGGCTTTCCTTTTTTTTTTTTTTTTTTTTTTTGAGAAAGATTTAGCAAGTGAACTCTTGAGGATTTATTACAGTACACTTAGAAAGTGTGTCTTAAAACATTATCACTGCTAGGAGCTGCAGCTGGTTGCAGATCTTTTGGAATGGCTCCAGGGAGATCTTACTGGAACTTATTTGTGCACATTTTCTTAACCATAAATAAAACCAGAAAATAAAACCAGAAACAAATACAGAAGACAGCAATGAAATCATGCTAGTTTGAATATCCCAGGTATATTCAAAGTTTTCAACAACTGTTTTAGCTTGCCTGAATTAAACAGTGTTCTTCTTAAGAGCTTTTTTAGTAAAGTTCCTGAACTCCATGAGTAACTGCACTGTTGAGTGCAAGAACCAGATTAAAACCATAACCAGTATAACATGAGTACATGTTATATACAAACTGGCAAGACCATAATCCTAGGCCAAACTTCAGACTCAATTAATCAGTGTTGTGAGCAACAGCTATTAGACTACTTTTTAATAACAATTTTGTTTTAAAGCATTCTGGTCAAATCTGTCATTATCTCAACACTCTGAGCCTAAGATGGGGAGCAACAAAGGCTGTTGTGGTTTAACCTGGCAAACAGCTAAACACCATACAGCTTTTTGCTCATTTCATCCAGTGGAAAGGGGGACAGAATCAGAAAGAAAAAAAAAAGTAGAAGTCATGGGTTGAGATATGATAATTACTGTTTACAAAGAAGTGATACACAAAGCAATTGCTCACCACCCACCATCCAATGCCAAATCAGTTCTTGAGCAGTGGCAACCTTCCCAGCCAACTCCTTTCAGTCTTACTATTTCCTTAAATAATGTCATATGGAATGGAATGTCCCTTTGGCCAGTTTAGGTCAGCTGTCCTGGTTCTGACCACTCTTAGCTCCTTGAACACCCCTAGCCCCCTTGCTGCAATATGAGAACCAGAAAACCGAAGCATCCTTGGCTCTGTACAGCATTGCTCAACACCTGCACTAGAGAGCCTGCTTTAATAGGAGTGGTTGGACTGCATGATCTCTGGACATCCCTTCAAACCCCTATGATTCAGAGTCTGTAATTCTGTGAACTACTGAAGCATTGGTGCATTATCAAGATTTTCTCCTAATGCTAGAACATAGCATCCTAGCAGACATTATGAAGAAAATCCACTCTGTCACAAT
The DNA here is from genome assembly GCF_987193195.1 of Phasianus colchicus. Classification (NCBI taxonomy): domain Eukaryota; kingdom Metazoa; phylum Chordata; class Aves; order Galliformes; family Phasianidae; genus Phasianus; species Phasianus colchicus. The sequence continues at coordinate 116,336,889 of NC_143436.1, forward strand.
GTAAAAAGGGAGCTTGTAAGAAAGATGGGAAAGGAATTTTTACTAGAGCCTACAGAGACAAGGTAACAGATTTGAACTGAAAAAGGATAGTTTTGGATTGGATAGGGAAGAAATGAGAATGAGAATGGTGAATGAGGCATTGGCACTGGAAGCCCAGAGAAGCTGTGATTGTTTCACACTTGGAAGTGTTCAAGGCCAGGTTGGATGGGGCCCTGAATAGTCTGAGCTGGTGGAAAGTTTATTTGTTCATATTAAGGGGTTGGAAACTAGATAGTCTTGAAGGTCTTTTCTGAGCAAAATCATTCTATGATTACCTATTACATGTATATACATAAATGTAATACAATTAAGTCAAAGCCTTTAAAACTTTCAGTGTGTGCTCAATGTGTCGTAAGTAAGGTCAGTGCTGTTTTAGCTATTTAGCTGGTGGCTAATTGGAGATTGGAGTTCAACATGTTCTAGTTCTTCCTTTCTTTTATTTTTATTTTTAATTTTATTTTTTTAAAAAAATGTGTATGCCTTTATATTTTCAGGGAGAGAAGTAGAGAAGTGAACACTTCCTAGCTATGCTGCTTGTCAGATATGAACCAAGTTGCAGATGTGAAAAGTGCTTTCAGCAACACAGAGAGAGCAAGTGAAGGCTGAGAATCAGTATTCCATTTGATTTCTATTCTGTTCTATTTCACACCTGCTTAGCCCTATATTTAAAACTCTTTTGCCATTAGTAAACATTCTGTTTCACTCTTGTTTCATGGATTTTTTAAGAACTATTTGCAACATACAGCTATTCTTATCTTCTAAGCTGTAGTATCCCCTGCAGTCATTCTTGGTCATATTGCCCTGTATATACACAAATCAAAACATCTAGAGACATTATACCAAGAAGCTGACATACCAAACTGCCATTATAAGACCATAATCTAGTGATGGAACTGCTGAAGTGTGTATGCTGAAGCATTCTTTCAAAAAAGTGACAATCTGCAAAGTTAAATTACTTTTGGATCAAGGAGAGCTTTCTCTCTCTCTCTCTCTTTAATTTAAGTCCATTTTCTAAGAGGTGAGTTGCTGTAGGTGGTTATATGTACCTTTGAGTCAGCTTGGAATCTGTGCTGTCATCTTTATATTTGTATTTTTATTATATTGAGAAAATATATTATGACACACCTGCCATTGGTTTATTGAAGAGCTCTTGCTACTATTATAGTTGTGTCTCAGTTCAAATTTTTGCCATCTCAAAGAGAGATATACTGAGAAGGTGGATGACACTGAATATCCAAGATATTACTGATGACCATAATTTCAAATGTTATTTTTCTTGCCCAATGGAATCCAGACTGGTTAGAAGGAAGTGTGATCTTGTACATAAAATCTTGTCTCAACAAACCAGCTATGATTTTGTGAAAACAGTGTGCTGCTCAGAGGAAGAAATATGACTGGAACTTGAAATCAAACACTTGAAAAAAATATTTGGAGGGGGGAAGTAGTCCTTCAGATACTTCAGTTTTCTTTCCTTGTCCTAAAAGCTTTTGTCACTGATTTTTTTTTAACACGGTGATTCCTGTAATGTTTGTCCAAGATGTCTATGAAGAGATTTTCAGGAAAATAAGAGCTTTGTCATTACTACAGTGTTCCCTTTGCTAATTTTGATGTATGAGCTTAGGCATTCCATGCCGTAGGAGAGAAGAAAAGAAAAAAAAAAATGGAAAGGGGAAAAAAAAAAAAAAATCTGAGAGAAGTGAAGAACATCTCTATGACTATATATAGGATGAAGTGGGACAGTGGGTCAAACCCAGCCAGCATTTGAGCAGCCGTTTTCTTGCTTTGTGTGCCCTGGACAGGGCAGAAGATAGGAAGAGCTAAAGCAAGAGAACTTGTAAGTCAGAATAAAGACAGTTAAATAAATGAAGGAAAGTAGAAGGGAAAAGCAAGTGTTGTGAATGCAATCATTCAATACCTCCCACAAGCGGATGGATGCCCAGCCAGTCTCTAAGCAACAGCTGCCTTAGAGGACAAAAAACCAATCTCCTTCTTCTTTTACCCCAGTTCTTCTTGCTGGGCACATTGCGTAGTATGGGGTGTCCCTTTGGCCAGTTTGGGTCAGCTGTCCTGTCTGCTGTGTCCCCTTCCTGCTTTCTGCACACATCCAGCTTACATGCAGGAATGGGGAGGAAAAAAAAAGCCTTGATACTGTGTAAGTGCAGCAAAAGAAAGGAAAAAAAAAAAAAAAAAAAAAAGTGTGTGTTCTCCATACTGTTTAAAACACCATTCCAAAACATAGTGACTCCATCCCATCCAGATCAGTAACAGGAGGATGCAAGAAATTGTGCAGCCGTAATCCGTATTTTGAAAATGCTTGTATTTTGGTACACAAGCCTGTCTCTGAGCTCACAGACTTACTACATCCATGACTAGAGACAGAGATAATAACTCCTTAAGATTCCTCTTCCATCAGCCTCTTGTCTCCAGCAAAATGTAATACTTTGAAATCTTTCTGAATGGGGAAATGAGAAATTAATGGCAGTAGTCTATTCTTAATTAATATTTAAAAACCTCTGCATAGAGAAGCAAAATAGTTTGTAAAAACTTAATTGTTAATATGTAAGTCACTCCCCTCTCAGAAGAAATTAGGCATCTAGGTTACATAACTAGGAAATTACTGCTACATAAATATAATTTTTCCTTTGCTCTCTTGATGTTATTAGAGTCTGATCTACTTAATGTTTTTGCTATCTATTATAACTATAGGAGTCACTGTTTAAAATAAACTTTTGAATTTAATAAAAATGTAGGTAAATCATTCGTAACTAATGACAATATTGTAACTTGTTTAGATCATACTTTATTTATCTGTAGGTAAAATTATATATTTATGTGGTTTGTTTTAGAACATTGTGTCAAAATCACAAATAGTGCAGTTTTTTTTTTTCATATTGTATGCATGGTAATTATTGATCACCTGATTAAACTTGTTTTTCCAAAATGCCTGATAGCAAATGCTTATCCTAATAGGTAATTCTTAGATGAAATGCCAAAGATCGTGCTGTATTACCATTATCTATATTGCAGATACTGCAATTTATAGTACAAGTACTCAGATATATCTCAGCTGTAATTCAGTTTTGTTGGTGCTGTCTTTTCCTGTAAGCACATTTAAATTGTGCTGTAGGCCTTTGGCTCGTATCAGCTAAAACCCATGACTGAAGTACAATTTTGTACTCATCTGAAAAGTATGTGTTTTTCTAAAGGTTTTGGTATGAGAAGTGGCATGTGCAGTTATGCTGCATGTGTTCCCACATTATGATATGCTGAACCTGTTGGCCAATTTCAATCAGATATAGCTGAGAGTTGGCAATCTCAGCAGCAATTATGTTCTTAAACTTGTAAAAAACTGGGGACTGGAGAGAGGAGAAAGGCTGCAAAATAAACACAGCAGTTACTTTATCCTGCTTGGCTTGCTGTGAGTTAATCTCAGTGTGCACAGCCACAGCACGATTCTTCTCACCCATACACTGAAAGACAGTGAGCAAACCTGCTGCAGGCATTTTGGACAGACACAGGGCCAGAGCACAGTGGGTAGAAACAGCTGGTTTTGGGGGAATGAGGCTGTAGGCCAGTGGGGCTTTATGACGAATAAGAAAAGTTCTTAATGTGTTGAAGATGAAAATGGATGACACATTAGAAACCCAGCTTCATTAATTCCAGTACTGACCAAATACATTCTTTCATTAAGTAATTTAAAAAGTAGTACCTGACACTGATGTGTAGCAGTAGAAATATATAATTTAACACTGAAAAAGAAGAAAGTAATTTTTCCTTTTTTTTTTTGTTTTGTTTGTTTGTTTATTTAGACCAGACCTGTTTGATTGGAATGCTGTTGCTTCTCAGCAGTCACCTGTGCAACGATTAGACCATGCCTTTAATATAGCCAGACAACACCTGGGTATAGAGAAGCTCCTTGATCCTGAAGGTCAGTACAAATTATGTTCTTTACTCTAAGTGGATTATCAATTTTTCCATGCATTTGCTTGTAAATCAGCTTTGTTTCTTCACACAAATATTTCATATTTTGCAAGATTAAATTGTAAACCGAAGACAATTTTTTTTTATTATACTTTGGTGTTCATTTTGCACTGTTTTGACACAGCATAAGCACTCTCTGCCTGTGCATGCTCTAAAGCAATTTTTTGAGTCTGGAGTTTTAATGTGTACATGTTGATATCAAGGTATCTTGATAAGAAGCTGATTGCTATTTCAATAATTAGAACATGCAGATCGTATCTTCTATAGACTCAAACTCTAGATACTTGTATCTAGACATAGGAGAATTTTATCTTAATTAATTTTAGCTCCTGATAGTAGATACAACTTTTTGCTTGAATATTATCTTTACCTAGGCTTGTATTATTTTTCATCACTGATAATAATGAGACTCAGCTTAACTCAGTAAGAAGTGACAGGAAAATCCTCTCTGTCTTCTCTGCTTCCTTATACGGTCATGTTTGAAAGAGTACTCATTGTTGGTCATCTGTTGTATTTTCTTCTTATGCTCTTATGTATTTAATATCATCTTTTTCCATACTGTGATCTGATTTTTTTTCATTCAATTTCCTACAGTTTTCCTATTAAGCCACTAGTCAATCTAGTTTTTAACGTTTGTGGTATTAGTCCTTAGTGGTGTACCTCACAGTGAACTCCTGATAGAACAAAATAGAATTTAACAAAATGTTAGTTTTGTTAACTTGGTCTAAAATCTAGCATTGAATCTCCTAGTGTTTTAATACAACAGAGTTTGTCTCAAGATTGAACAGTAACTTTGTACCCTTAGTATTTACATAAGATAAATAAAAGGAAAAATCGATTTGCGTACATAGGAAAAAAGAAAACCAACCCTATTTGAAGTGATGGCTTAATTTAAGACAGTGGTATCTTGTACTGTTTGGAATTAAGAGGAGCGTCTTAAGCAACACTCACAATAGGAGCAGCTAGTAAGATTTGAGAGTCAATGATGAGAGCATGTCCTGTGTGCTGTCAAATAGTTCCACTTAAAAAATATATAGTTTATAAATTCTGGATGAGATTGAAGTTCAAAAATTGGTTGCACAGTGGAATAGATAGAGTAGCAGTAATTGGTTGAACTTCTTAAAACAGTTTAATGAAGAAGTTATTTTCTGGATGCAAAAATTACTTTCAATTAGTGCACATTTTATTCTGCTTTGGCAAAGATAGCTGCAGTTGTTTAGCCAACAGCTGAAAAACTCTTAAACATTGGTGGTTTTCCAAATGCCTGCTGTAATTATTTGCTATTCAAATCTGTAAATTGTGGTGCTTGCCACCTATTTTTTTTTCACTCCAAATTAAAACAAAAACAAAAATAAAGCAAGCTTTTGAAAAACAACGGTTAATTCTGTATCTACTTGAAAATCCCTGAGAATCTATGCAACTGTAACAGTTTTGTTCAGCAATACCTCATATTTATCTATCTTTTAAAAAATATCCAAAATTGTTTCTAGACTAAAAAAATAGAATTACTGGTGCACCAGCCAATGGAAAATGTTTTTGTTTTTGTTTTTTTTTAAGATTCCAGCGTACTACTTATATAATTTTAAATTGTGTATATATGTCAGGTCTCCTAATCTGAGATTAAAATATCTTTTAATAGCAGATTGTGAGGCAATGTTCTGTCCTCTATTGGCTTACTAAAGGCCGAAATGCATTTTTATTTATAAGTTTTAATTTAGAACTTTTATGTACTAGTTGGCATCATTAATTCATTATTTTCTAGGTATAGAAATCACTTTTGATTAAACATTTTTTTCTGGATTAGCAAGGGTATGTGCAGTTTTTTTAGTCAAGCACTGAAAAACTCTTTAACAGTGGTGGCTTAAGAAAGTTCAACCAGCATTAGTAAGAGTGGAAAGAGAACATTGCAGTTGGTGAACCTTTATTTTGCCATAACTTAGTATTTGTCAAAGCATTACACATGAGCGTTTGTGAACACTTAAAAAAATTCTTCGCTCTTTGCTCCATTCACAGACTTCGAAAATCTTCAAAGCTGCAATTCAATAAGCCCTAATATTTGGTAGGCTCTACTCTTATGGTAATCAAGAAGAAAGGTGTCTGGTTTGTGTTTTTTTGTTTTTCGTTTTTATTTTTCATTGTTTTAAGTTTCTGGTGATTTACAGAGACATCCTCAAACCAATGACTAAGGATTTGGATTTAGCAATTACATTTTGTAAAGTAAATATTTTTATTTGATCAAGGACTGATTTTCTGGATTGTAAATGAAGTTGCAGGTTTTTTTCTGAGGTTGCTGACATTCTAAGCCCATCCCATAAGAAACTGTCTGTTTATTTCTAATACTGTTGATCTTTTTAAGTCTTTCTCATGAGCAGCTATTAGAACAGTTCAGAATTTTATTTCCATTTTGAATACATTAGCAGATGAGATATGGACCACATTTTAAGTGAGAATTTCTATATTTTGCATCATACAGAGTTCAGAGTTCTTGCTGTTTTCCTCACGTGTATTAACTAATAGGAACATTTCTTCTGTTCTATTGAAATGGTATGCATGCTTTAAATAACACTTTCATCAGCTGTGTATTTTAAAGTGGGAAGCCTGCTTAGTTTTCAAGCATTTAAACTTAAGAAAACCTACAATACTCATTTGTAGTTATACTGAGGATGCATATGGATTAAAGTAAAATTACATTTTTACTTTATTAAAATATTAAATATTAATATAAAATATTAATATATCCATTAAAATATGGAACAAAGTAAAATATTTCTTCTACCCATTCATCTTTTTAATAAATTCTTAGTTATATACATGTCCTAAAGTAGTTTGATAAAATTAGAATGTTGACTTTATATCATGTCTACAAAGTTTGATAATGTCTTCACAGTTTATGTAACATTACCTTAATAACATCCTCTTAAAAATAGCAAGCTGTATACTTTTCTACTTATATCTTTCATCTAAATAAAATTAATGTTCAGTTAATCAGAATCTTTTCTTACAGCTATCTGAAGATACTGTTTGATGCCAATTCCAAAAATAGGCTACATATCCAGCATGGAATAAATCCTATGGAGTTATTCTGCAGACAGAATTTTCATAGCACTGGGGAAGATGAGCAAACAAACTTGTCTAAAAGAATAAGATATGTAGTTAGTGGCTTTATTCAGACAGAATTTATGGGAATGCTGGCCCCATTGCAGAGCAAAACAAATTAAAGATACTTTAACTGTCAATGTGGGTGGGTTGGTTTTTTTTCTTCCGATGTATAGAAGGCATATAGGGACGGATTTTCTTCCTCTTCTGTTATGGAAGAGCTATGAAGAAATCAACTCTTTCTTCTTGACTGAGTCTTTGTTTGTTATGTTTGGTGCTCACTGAGGAAGTGAGGAAAGATAAAAAGCAGAGAGGGAAGGTGTGAAGGAAACTAATGGAAGGTAGAAAGTGTTATTTAGAAGACTGGTAATGAAGATCTATACACAAGAGGGCAGGATTTGAAAGGACTAACATTTTTGCAAATTTAACTTCCTAGGTCAGTGTGTACCTACATAACTCACAGTGGCCTTTTGCTGTAAGACATTTATGATGATGCAGCTGAGATGATTAAAATCTTGATAATGCTCTCTGTGGCCCTTTCAAAGGGAAAAAAAAAAAAAAAAAAAAAGTTATTTCGTTTTGGTTACTCAAAATCTGTGTTTGTGGGCATTCAGTTATCTCTCATTCAACTCAAAATACCTTGCAACAAACATTGTCGGAAACAGGTTGTTTTAAAACAGTGATTTCTGTTCAAATTTGGATGACAAATGGAAAAACAACACCAAAATTACTCTGAATACTGCTAAGGAAAATAAGTTGTTTTTTTTTTACAGCTGAGTGATGACTGTTGTGGGATTTGCGATATAAGTTACAGTTGCTGATTTTTTGAGAAGATTTCAGTGGATCATTTGCAATGTAAATAACAGATTGTTAGTCACAGACTGCTCTCAGAGTATTTTAGATATAAGGTTCTGTAAACATTTTTCTTTTGTGGTTTGGAAACTGGAAAAGCAATGTCTTCAGCTCCCTATGTTTCTCTCTCGTTATTCTAAATTACTGTTAATTATGAGAAATAAGAGGGATGGTGATATTTGCTGATATGAGTTTACTTCAGCTAATATTAGAAAAAGGCAAAATATCTTAAGCAAATGAACTAAAGTATGATAACATCAGTAATTATAACTCACATAGAAGTTTTAATAGCTTTGATCAAGCTGTTAAGGTTAATCTGTACCTTTTAATAATGTCTAATTACCTAGAGTTTTCTCTTTTAGTAGTTAACTGTTTGTTCATGATCATTTTCTCTGTTTTGGAGGGGCTCAATTCTGATATCCATCTATGAACTTCAGAAAATACACTAAAGGTTTTTGCTTACTGTCTCTCTAGTATGCCCTTTTTCAAGTAATACTGTTATATTGCAGTGACCCGTTATTTGTGTCACAGGGGAATTTCACTATAGGGTAATAGAGACTCCAATATCTCAGGTTAATAAAAAAGATTCATGTTCCATGTTCTGTGCTTTCCTTGTATTTCTGCACTTGCGTAGGTTTGTGGAATGCATTTTCAGATACCATAGGAATGAGGAAAACCTTGAATATTATCATTTCCTCCATTCATTAGTTTTATTTTTTTAAGCATATATTAGCAGAAAGAATAAGTGCAACTATTTTTAAGTGTAATTCAGTAAGCATTTTTCTCTTTGCAATACCTTATATATTGGGATGAAGAATAGCTCTGGTGTAAGTTCTGTCGGAGAGGGAAGCTTTTCTTTTTCTTAAGCATCTTTTCAAATACACTCAAGTACAGTAAAGGACAAATAAACAACTTGTGTAGTAATTTGGTCTTGGTTTTATACTGAACTTTACATTTGGTCTTAAATAGTTGTTCATTCTGGCACATGATCTCCATATTCAAGTGAGTTCCAGAAAGTTAAGGCAAATATTCAGATTAATTACCCTCCAACCTTGTTATAAAATGTTTGCAATAGTTTGTCAGATACTACGTGGTATAAGAACATCCATTTTCTTCTCATTTGTGCATGGTAATTAAACATTTGAACAGTGGCGTAGCGATCTATGAATTGATGCCTGGCTTTGAGGCACAGACAGTATCATATGGTAGAGAAAAGGGAGACGTGCCAATAATACTAAACACTCTCTGCTAGGCATACAGCTGCTGGAGAAAAAAAAAAAAAAGTCCTTCTGGAATCTCATATGTTGTACAGTGGCAGTTTTCAGTGACAAAGCTTGTTGCGTTTTGTGTAGCAAAGTATGCTTTGGGAATAAAAGAGGGATCACACAAAGAAGTGCTCTCTCCAAAACTGAATCTGGGATCTGTGTCTTGTTTCCTCTTAAAACAGCTGAGTATGGTAGCAGTGGCAGCAGCAGCAGGAAGTGAAGTGTCTGTATGCTCACTTCTAGCAATAAACATGTAGTTCTTGGGTTAATGAACTTGTGCCTGCTGTCATTTTTCTGCATCTTATCTTGTTTGTACTAGCCTTGTAATAAATAAACTCTGAAGTTTTGTGATGACATTTCTGCTGTTCTTTTTAGGTGAAGCAATTATCTAGTTTCTTATGCTTTACTGTGTAGCCTGATTAAAAACCTCATTTAATCTCTCTCAGTCATATTTTCTGTATTTTTCCTTAATTCGCACTGATGACATGAGGTTTTGGCACCATTATTAAGTGATAATGAGTCTCAGTTTTCCATTTGATAACTTTTTTGTTTGATCTTGACTTTGCATACTTCTGTATCTCCACCATACCTATAGTACAGAGAAGAGGAGAAAAACAACCTGTCAGAGCTGTAGTTCACCAAGTCATTAACCCTGTCTATACCCAGTAGCATATAGTGGTAATACTGTTTTCTTGCTCATCTTATCACCCTTCCTGACATGGCTTGTGCCAAGGGAGAAGATATTAGCTTTCTATTACATCCTAAAATTTAGTAATGTTTTCCCTAGTACACTGTCAGTGTGCATTAAAAAAAAAAAAAAAAAAAAAAAAAAAAAAAAAAAAAAGAGAGAGAGAGGTGACAGGAGCTGTTTTTCATATAATGTTTTTTGGGAATAGTCAAGTTAAATGCTGGTTAGAACTTGGAAATCATTATTTCAATTGCATAAACAAACTTTATTAGAAAATAAAATGATTGCTTTCTTCACTCCTGTTCTGAAATCTTGGAATACTTTTGGTTAATTAAGAAATTTATTGAATTCAAAGTTTAAAGTTACTTGTTCTGGGGGCATTGTTACTGGACTTTACTCCTAGATGTTTGGACTGGTTTAGGTCAGGAGTTACCACTTAAACTGCTGCTACTTGTTACTAGCTGTAAACTCTAAACTACAAATGTGTCATGGTGTCTGTTACATAGCTATTTTGGAAAGTAAACATAGATCTGCTGGAGTCTTCATTCCTTTTACAAATCTTATGGTCTGTCCTATTACAGGTTCAATAAACATGTATTTATTATTCAAAACAGAGTGTAATATGGTTGTTACAGTTGGAAAGATTAATGTGGTGGAAAGGTGATAGAAGAATGCAATTGCAAAAGGAGCAAACAGGGAAAGAATGTTCACTTGTCTTCAAAGCTCACAGGGAAAACTCCATAAGGGAAGGATCTCCAACCAGATATCCTTTTCTGGTGGCAGTCAGCCCTTAAATGGGGTCTAGGAGAGGTGGAGTCATCGCCTGAACCACTGATTTATCACCTGGGGAAAGGACCAACTCAGCCTTGGGAGCACAGGTAAAGGCAATTCATCTGTGTGACCAGACAGGGTGGAGCCTGGCTTCACCTCTCCTAGATCCCATTTAAGGGCTTTCTGGAGATCTTTCCTTTTGGAGTGTTCTACTGTGAGCCTAGGACATGGGTGACCATTTCATTTTTGATCATCTTTCCACCATGATAATCTTTCTAACTATAAACCTGTAAAATACCATCTTAACCATGCCACTCTGCTTACTGTAGTACGCTTCCTTATCAAGATGTGAACAAATTATTTATCCAGAGGCCACATGTTGATCAAGAACTTTTTCAAGTTTTAATGGTAGTAAATTATTGGAATTATTATCCTGTATTAGGAGATTCAAAATAAAAACAGACATTTCCTCATATAAGCAGGAAAACTTTATCTGGGATTTAATTTGGAGAAAGTACATTGTCATTACAGAACAAATTATAAGATTTTTTTTTTGCAATGGATTTGCAGATTATAATATTGCATGAAGTTATGAACTTGAATTATGAAGAGCTCTCTATTAACTTTGTATTGCTGCTGTTATTATTACATATAGTTTTCAAGAACCATTGTATTTCTGAAGTTTTATATTCTGAAATATTTGCATCTGATTATTTAATCAAAAATAAAGCAAAACAAAAAAGAATTTAGGAAACATTGCTTTTTACATTTATTACTTTAAGACTCATGTATACAATTCTTGTGTATAAATATTTGCTACACACAGTTTTACAAGACTAAACTGAAAAAAGAAGACAGGTTTGTGGCATGAGTTGAATAATACATGCATGTAACATTACCCTGTTAAAGACTGACTAACTGCTTCTATGAGATTATAGTAATATAAATGTTACAAAATCTAAGTGTGTATGTGTTTCTGCTGCTGTCTTGATAAGTCCAAATGCGTAAAACCAATGAATTGACGCTTGAGCTAAAATAACAGTTACAACAACAATGAAATACTTATGTTTTAAGAGTAAATGTAGGGATAGTATTTGAGAATATAGAAAATTGGTATCTTTATAATAACAGATAATCATCATATTAGCTCTGGATTTTTAGTGATGGTGTAATTCAGGCTTCCCATTATACATTTTTGTAGAACCATTTCATAGCTTATGGCAGTGTTGCTCTTAATGGCGGTAAGGTTCAGCCTTACTGTTCTTCATATAATAGTGAGAGATCATCAGTGACGTAGTGTGAAGTCTTCCCTCATTTTCTGCCTGTTTTGACCATCTTCTTTCAAGGTGAGAAGGAACAGAGACAGTCTATTCCCTTGAGCTGCAGGAAGGATTTGGGAAGATGTGAAACTGGATTGCAGTATCAGTCTTCTTATTTGAATCTGATGAAGAAACTAGGTATTGAAGTAGTCCCATGAATACACAGAAGGAGTTTCATACACTTAGGGTCTGTTTTTTGATTTTTTTCCCAAGTTTCTTTGTTTATCTCACCACATACCCACAGAACACACAGACATCAGAAATTGCAATATTCTAAATACTCCTTTTTCTACTGCTAATTCTAAAGGTTGCATCCTCATCCTGATCAAGCAAACCAGCAAACCCTCTCTAATGCTTTGTCCTTTGTCTTTGTGTTCTTCAGCCTATTTTGTTGGGTTTTTTTGTTCTTGTTTTCCTGATTCTTTATGAATGTTTGGCTTTATATTAATATTCTACAGTTGCGTTGCCACAGACATGCCTGTCAAATTGTAATCATTAGTCTGTTCTGACAATAATCACATAGGTTTATTTGCTGCCATATCACATTCTGTGTAATTTTCTGTTCATCATTACTCATGCTGTGTTTCAGCATTGTTTTCCAAATAAATCATTTCTGTAAGTGAATTAAAATATTCAACCAGGTTGAATCTTGTGCAATTTCCTTCCCAATTTCTCATGTGTTTTAATTGTTTAGGTATCACATCATCCTCTGGGACTTGCTATGCCCCTAATCCATACTTTAAGCAACAATTAATAATGTTTGTTTATAGCGTGCTTATTTTTTTTTTTTAGCTCTGCAGTTTAATTAATGAAGCCCTTTGGAATGATGTGCATAGTTCTTGCTCAGAAAAATCACTAATGGAAGACAACTGAGGAAATATCAATTAGAACAGAGTTACATTGACTGATGCATCAATACAGAGGATGAAATACGTATTATGTTGATATTAAAACGCCAAAGGAGGAAGGAAGATTTGTTTCTTAGGTGAATGCTAAATATATAATTCAGCAAGTTTCTAGTGGTGTGTAGCAGCACATACTATTGTTACTGGATATTTTGTCACATCAGAATTTAACTTGATGGGAAAGAACTGTAGTTGCTAAGCCAACAAAAACTCCATTTTACTGTAAGTAAGGACATTTATTTATTAGAGCAGATTTTAACCTACTTACTGGAAATAAATAGTTGTTTTTCCAGCTATGAATAGTTCCAGATCAAAGCATCCTACTTTGATCTTCGAATCTCAGTTACTATAATATTTCCATAATGTATACCTTTAGTATTATAATACTATAAATATATGATAAATTTAATGTATGTAACTTACAGATAAACAAGTCTGATAACAGAGATCATTCATGTAAAGAAAGTTCACATCAAGAAATGTAGGTTATGAGGTGAGATTTGGAGCTTAATACTCTTTAGTAAAATGATTAAAGCAGAAGAGGATTTTATGTTAAAATTCACCGAGATACTATTAGGTGCCTTCATATCCTTCAGTTTTTAGGTAGCTAAAAGATTCAAATTATTTATTAGCCACATAAACAACTGGTGATATTTCACTGGAAAGCTGAAGTACATAGGCTACTATTTGCCTGGACATTAATCTGGATCAGAAAAGCTGCCAAAGTGACTGCAGAATTTTGAAGAAAATTCCGTACAGATATCTTGAGACTTCTAGATTTTTTAAAAATCTGATTATAAATAGAAGGATGATTAAGAGGTTTACTTGCTGGGGATGAATGATATTAACTGATTACATGTTTGTTAGAGATCTTGAGATGCAAAATGAAATTGGAGGGAAAAGATGCTGTTGACTTAGACTCTTCTTGAGGCCTGTTGTCCCCACAGGTCTCCTGAGCTTAGGGAACACCTTAGATGGCATGACACAGAATCTAAGATATGTGTCTCTGACATTCCAAATTTGTACATTACAGAAAACAACAGATTTTAAGAACTTATGGCTAAGATGAAGTACTAATAGTTGTTTTAATCCTGTTTTTTAAACCAATGTTTGTAAGCTATGGGAAGTTTTTAGCTGAAGAATTCTCGGTTGCTTTTGTTACTCTCATGCTAAGTAAGGAGTGCTGAGGGGAAAAAGCAGATTAATTATAGATTGGAATATTTTAGAGGGAAATAGGTTATGATAATTGCCAGGGAAGGAGAGAAATGGAACTGCTGACAGTCACTTAATATCTCAAGTTATTTAACTTCAAGAGCTGAATGAGTCTGAGTAAAAGTTTTGACCCAGAAGGTATGATTAGTAACCTATAAATTTTTTCTTTAATCAAAATCATCTAGTGAAAATAAAATTCAGCTTGGTATAAAGTACTTTTAGTGCCTGATAATAAAGAAGTGTTCCACTTGGAAAGTTCCTTTTGGATGAAAAACTTTCAATACTGTGAAAATTCAGTTCTTTGCTACATTATAAACTATCTCAACAAAAGGAAGATTAACAAAAATCTCTTGCTTCGGAGCATGAAAGATTCTATCAAATAAATGCCAAAGAAGCAAAAAAACCAAATATTTGCATACTTCTTTCTTTATTCTTTGTTTCTGCTATGGGCCATATCATAGAACCTTATCATTCAAAGAAAGTGAGTTTTCAGTCAAAAATAATTTTCTCAATTTCAGTGCAGATGGCAAAGTTGTCTCAAATTTAAAATTCTCAAAAGGATCGAGAAGAGCACTTCTTAAAGCTATTTAGGACATGAATAATGTGTCAATTGAAAGGACTGTTTAATTGGAATGATAACCCAATGAGAGTGGCTTTTGTTGTTAAAACTTTTTGAAAGTTAGACATCAGATGAAAGGTTTTGTGGCCCTGGGTGTGAAAAAAGCAATAGCTTCTGATTAACTGTAATATATAGGTATTGCAACATTTCTGTGAAATGGAGGCAATACTGTCTGACTTTGCAGGGTTGTATTAATAACAAAGCTGTCACTTAGTGTGGGGATGTATACAGGCGTTTCTCTTTTAAAAGTAATAAAATAATTCTCTTTTCAAAGCACTGTGATAACATGCAAGAACTGATAATTTCAATTGCTAGTTCTTGCCTTTGATAGGGCAGTTACTTTGGGAACCTTGCATCAGCCAGTAAGTTGTGAGTGGGATGCATGACAAAAGTGACCATTTCATTGAGCTATTGACTTCAAGCAAGTCAGTAGCAGTCTCCTCTAGGAGTACTTACTCCCACCTTCAGCAGGCCATCTGCTCTGTGAAAGAAAGAAATCCAGAAATCTGTGATAAGTTCATGATCCGTGCAAGCCATAGCCTCTGTAGTTAAAAAGATAGAGCCTTCAGTTAAAAAGACAAATGCTGGCTCTCGTGTTTTGTTTGGGTGCAAGGAAAAGGAGAACTTGGTTCCAGTTTGCCAGCTATCATTTACTTCTAAAGCAGAAAAGGAGATTGTTTAATCAAATGTAAATAGAGGTAGCACAATCTTGCTATGAGTCATGCAAGATCTGGGTGCAGCTGTGCAAATAGCCTGACTTGTTGTCATGTAAGATCCACTAGAACAGAATTAGAGTCTGTTCTTTCATTGGCAGGCAAAGAGAGAAGTCGTAATTTCTATTGAAATACACTAATTTGTCATTAAAACTGACTTTATTCTTTCCAGTTATGAAAACAGTGACAATACTTATAGCCAGAAAAATTCTCATGTGACCCAGGGGAGTTATTTTAAGAAATCTAAGTAAATGACTGTATTCCAAGTGGAACTGCTGAACGTTTTAATCTTGGTACTTTTTAGCAGAAGGTCATCTGAAACTGTTATCCACTAGGTGGTGGCAGAAAATTTAAGTTGAAACATCTGGTTAATAAATTGAAGAAAGAACTACATATGAAAATTTGGGCTAGAATTCTATAACAACCTCTATCACTAGATCAGATTTTAGTGTCTGAGGTGACTTCCTGGACTCAGTATTCAGAAAAAAAATCCAAGTTTAAGTTACTTAAAATGGTTTGGTTAGCTTTTGGGTTTTTGTTGTTCCTTTTGATTGTTTTCTGCATGCATGTGTTTTTGTACAGAGAGAGGGACAGGGTGTTGTTTATTTGTTTTGGTTTATTGTTTTCTTTAGAATGAGTTGAACCAAGTTCTAAAGGTGAATAACTACTTTGAAATGATACAAATGATACATTCTGGTTTTGACCTTATTTGATGGCATCCAAACTAACTCACTTGCTTAAGTTCCATGAGATGTATCCCAGCCTGTGAGTGTAGCTGTCTGAAAATGGCCATAAGAGTTATAACTCCTTTTTTGATTTTCATTGTCAGCTGACATCTTCTATATTGGAACACTATATGTAAAGTGATTTCCTTACCATCTCAGTATACTTATGTTAATGCTTTAGATGAGATTCTCCAGACACTGTAGTGGCTTTCTTGTACTGATAATAAATAATACTTTCAGAGGGAAATTTCTTTTCTCAACAGAAGAATATTTTTTTTATTGATTCCAAAGGTGGAAAAACATTATCCATCCCCAGTCCTTATATTTTTTTAGATACTTAATAAAGTTTAGAAGGCAGATATGCAAGAGAAATTTTATTTTTTTTCCCGCTTTTCTAGCTTTGCAATTCAGTATTGAAATAGAAAGAAACTACATTGTTGTCTTCCTGGAAAGTGATGGATTTACTCATTTTCTGATCTTTCTGGGGATTATTTCCTCTGTAAGTAGGACAAAAGCTGTTTCTAAATTTACTAGAAAGTTCTTTCAGTTTATTGTTGGAGACAAAATTCAATGGCTTCATTTTACCAATGTACTTCAACAAATCTTGATCTAAGCAGAAAAATCATAATTTAGATGAGACTTACAGCATAATTATTTTCCTCTAATACTTTCCTTCATCTCCATCTATTAATTTTTAAGCTGATGACTTTATGAGCAGGCATTTTTATGGGAGATACCTTCTAGAAGCTAGATGAAAAAGAGCAGTCCCAAAATTGGTTATTCGTTTGATAGGAAAAATGTTTACTTTTCAGTAGATACTGAATGGTATTCATAACCATGAATACCAGTTAACTTCAATTGCAGCGTTCAGCTTGAATCCATCATTGTTGGAATGACATGGCACCACTTTAATTAAAAATAAATATATTTTTACTTAAGACTTTCCTTTTTTTTTTTTTTTTTTTTTATAGCTTGCTGAAGTTTTCAGGAGAGGATTTTCTTTCATATAGATTCTTGCAGTAAGCAGGGTATTAGTTGTCTTCTGCTAGTTTTGATTACTCTCTATATAGAAGTCTCTCATATTATTCAGAGGAACATTATATAGAGGTAGCCAGAAAAGATGCTTCATGAATTAGCACATTAAACCCCTCTGAAGATATTTTTTTTGAGATGTTATCTTTAGGATTTACTCTGCCAAAGAGTAGCAATATCAAAAAATCAACTTGAGCTACTGAAAAACTATTTCATCCATAACCAAGGCAGTTCTTTGAATGAGAACAATGAAGAGAAAGAAAAAAATAAAAATAAGGAGTAAAAACTAAACCAAAACACTTCATCTGTCCCCTTTCTTGAAAGAATAAAGTGACAGACATAGACATAATAATCTGAATCAGATGGATCAGTTGTAGCATTTAAATAATCTGACTTTAGAGGAAAAGGACTGATGCTCCTGAAACCATTTCCTAGTCATCCAGTGGTAAGGGAGTTACACTGGTGTGCACTGGCTGTGAGGAAGGCCATTGTTCTCTGAAAAGGCTTCTGACCTTTTTCTTCCCCCCTCCCCTTCATGAAAACAGTACTTGGCTGCATTCTGGAAATGTGATTTGATGATTGCATAGTTTTTCTTACAGAATAAAATGCAAATTTTTAAAAAGTTTCTATGAAGTTAGAAGTGTTTGATATTTTTACTATTATACACTGCCACAATTACAACTTTAGCATTGGGATCACTGGTGTCTCTAGTATAAAAGTTACTTAAATAGAAGAGAGGTTTAAAGAAGTGTATAATCAATGAGTATACAGATATTATAACTAACAGATGTACAAGAGAGTTTGGCTAAGCAGGTTATTATAGCAAAAAAGAATAGACAGAAGGCTTAGCCTTGTCCTAGGCTCACTAGAAACCTCCAAAAGGAGGGATCTCCAGAAAGAGATCCTTCCCCCCGGTAGTCAGCTCTTAAATGGGGTCTAGGAGAGGTGGAGCCAGGCTCCACCCCTTCCTGCAGCACAGGTGAATTGCCTTCACCTGTGCTTCTAGGGCTGACTCATTGCTTGCCTCAGGTGATCAATCAGAGGTTCAGGCCGTGACTCAGCAGTTCCCATACAACAAGAGTACTTGTATCAACAGGGAAAGGATGATGGCATCAATCATCTTGAATTTGAATATGTTTAGGCCACACAGGGTGGCTCTTGGCATTTTTTTTGCCAGCTCTGCATGCTTCTCTGAACTTGATGAAAAATCACTTCTGCTCAAGTATTTGCTGTATGGCTTCTCTGGGAATCGCATTCTAATAGTGTCTGAAAATTTCAAGTTTCTACATCGGTTCCATTGTTATAATACCTACAGAGTTTAACTGAGAGTTTAACTGTGTTACAGTGTCATCCTACTGTGCATTCCTCTCTGACTTCATTAAAACAAAATTCAGAGCTGCAATAAGTAAAAGGGTGAGATAGAAGAAACAGGGAAAAGGAAAGGCTGAAGGTAGCAAGGAGCAGCAGAGAGAAGCCACTTTGCAGTGAATCTGATTTCTTGGGCTCCCAGGCTGCTGCTTGTCTCACAGGAGGAACTGTGGCAATAGATGGAGAGCAGAAGTGGAGATCAGGAAAGGGGGAAGAGAGTTCAAAGTGAGCTGAGCCTAGCAGTGAGGTTGGGTCTGGCAGAGCAAGAAGAAAGGTGTTTTTCTATGTGTTTAAATGTCTTATTTCCCAATATTGGGATCAGTGATTAGATGTTTAGGTTATGTTAATTTGCAATAAATTAATTTAAATTCCCTAGGTTGAGTCAGTTCTGCCTGCAGCAGAGAGTGATTTCTGTGTCTCTGTTTTGATCCAGGATTTTTGTCTCATTCATTCATTCTTCCTTTTTTTTTTTTTTTTTTCCTTTTTCTCCTGCCTCATGGGAGTGAATGAGCTGCTCTGTGGGCCATGACTGTCCTTGTGTTACAGAACTACACATAAATGTAAACTAAATTATGAGTCAGATAATGATCTATCATTAAAACCTCTTTTTGGAGCTTCCTCACTACGTACATAATGATCAAAGATTTTCTTGGTCTGTGCCCTGTGAACGGGGAAGTCTGGATTCTGCTCTCTACCCTAGATGCATGTTTATAATACAGTTTAGTTACTTGATCAGTGGAGAATCTGGGGAAATCTTTACTTTTTTGAAAATGAGATTCATTTCCAGCTACGTTGTTGCTACAGGAAACGGATACTTCCATTCATACACTGCATGTTGATAAGTTCTATATAAATCTCAATAAATTATATCATCACTTATCCCTTGTTCTTCCAGGAAGTTGTCTGAGGTGAGATGGTTATCAGTGCCTGGACAATTTGTAGCTGGCAGTGACCTCCTAAAGGCAAGAAATGTAAAAGCAGCATTGTTATCCTTGAGAACAGGGGTCACAAGTGCAATTACATTTCAATCATGTATGGCTCTGAAAGTGTTTTTTTTAGAATTTGCTCCATCAGTGCATGCACAGCCCACAAGGCCATAATTGAATAAAAGATCTATTTAATTGAATTAAACTGGAGATTATGAGATAATGGTGCTTGTGCAGCCTTTGTTTACTCTTGGGATTGAGCTGCTGTAAATCTGTATTCCAGTGCTTGTGACTACAGAGGGGAACCACTGTTAGATTGCCTCCAGGAGGTTATGTCCTTCAGAAGCACAAATCTCAAGATTCATATCAATAAATCGATGCATTGGAGTTGGATCTTTCTGCTTGTAAGGAGTGAAATATGGTTGCTTACAAGAGCAAACTTCCAGTAAAGTATCAGAGAAGCTAGAAGAATTCAAAAACTTGTAGGATGGATGAAAGACTGTCTAAAGATCACATGCATTGCTCCTTTATGGACCCTACAGTAATTGCATATTCATTCCCAGTGTCACTAACAATAATGTTCTATTAATCAAGGTTTTTGTGCCTGAACATTAGGGGAAATGATTCAATTGTGAAACTAGAAATAGAATTTAATAGACTTTTCTAATGAGAAATTGTGTGTGGAAACAACGCGTAGCTTAAGGTTATTAATATGCATTGAATTCCACTGAGTAATATGAATGGATGTCATAACAGAAAATATCCGGAATAGCTGAACTTCATCATGCCTTTCTCAGCTTACATTTGTCAGTTCTAGCACTGTGTTTTGTCTGCACTTGTCTTTAAACCATTCCTGAGTATTCAGAATGGAAAACAGATGAGGAACGTTCCAAATGTTGTACCTATAGTGCAGGTTTATGAATTTATCTAAGCATTAGTAATTACTATATAAAAAGCTAAAAATAAGTATCTGGATGGCCTGACCTATGAATTTGAGATTGACCTCATCTCTCTACCTTCAGCACTGTGTGAACTAATAATTGTGTAGGTGAAGCATTTGTTGTACTGTCATTTCACTTTGATGCGTTGAGGTAAGTATTTCTTACACTCTGACATCTCTGTCAAAAAGTTGTGGTATTTGTGGAGAGTTCCTGTAGACTGTGAAAAGGCAGTGTTACAGCTGTCTTCAGAAAAGAAAGGCAACTGCAGTCTGGTCAGCCTCTACCCTCTCATCATTAAGAATTATCACAAGGAACAGTTCTTCTGGAAATTGACCAGATGCGTGATGGATAAGCAGCTGATGGGAAACAGCTTATTTTAGGAACAGAAAGTTGTGTCTGGCCATCTCAACTGTCTTTGATGTTATGACTAGTGGATAAGGGGATTATTATTTGCCTTGATTCTAGCAAGACTTCCATTGTATCCTTATTTAAGCATCAGAGGAATGTGAATGGAAAAGTGGCTGGGCTCCAGGTTTCGTAGGGTTGTGATCAGTGGTACAAAATCCACAGGTGGCTAGTTACAAGCAATACTCCTGTGGGTGGAGAGAGGGCCTGACACTGTTCTAATGCCCTTAGTAATGACCCAGATGGTGGAAGGGAGTACAATTCTGTAAGTCTGCAGGTAATTCATGGCTGATTGGCAGGTTGCCCTTACAGCAAGGAAACCCAGGTGTATCCTGGACTGTATTAGTAAGAACGTTGCCAGCAGGTTGATGTAAGTGATTCCTACTCTCAATTCATCACTTGTAAGACTACTTCCAGGGTACTGTGTCCAATTTGACTTTGTCTAGTACAATAACAAAAACAAAAATAAAGGATGCACTGAAACAGTTCCACAGAAGGCCCTGCAAGCTGTTCAGAATAATGTTGAGTGCATGTGGGATACAAGAAGAGGCTGAGAGAGCTGGGTTTGTTGAGACCTAGGCAATCTCATTGCAATATACAGGTAGACAGCAGGAGGGTGTTATGAAGACAGTCTTCTCGGTTTCTTCACAGGCAGTAATAAGGGAAATTAAAATTTGATGAAAACATGTTTTACCTTGAGGACTGTTGAATGGTGTAGCAAGTGCCTAGAAAAGTTGTGAGATCTCTGTTCTTGGATGTACTCGGAAATAACTGGACACTGAGCAACCTGATAGAGTTTGGCCCCTGTTTTAGGTCGGGTTGTGATGATGACATAGTCTAGAGAGGTACCTTCGAAGCTGAATTTTTCTGGCAGTGTCACTTGTCAAACAAGACTTCTCTACAAAAGCTGACTAGTCTAGTTGTTTATCAAGATTTTTTTATCGACCACTTCTATTGCTTATTAACATGATAGTAGTAAGGATGGAAGCCTTTCTAAAAGTTGTTATCCTGTCTTCCACCTTTTGGGACTCATACTCTGAGGTGATTTTAGAGTAGATGTTACCTGTCACACTTTGTGGTTCACTTTCACCCTTGGATTGATTCAGATTTCTTGGATAAATGACATTTGTTTCTCATGAGCCATCATTCCTTTTCCAATTTATTGCACAGTTATTTCTACGCATACTTTGGTTTGCAGCAGTTCGTTTAGCTGGTCACTCTCTATGACCTCCCAAACTATTTCAGGATGGGAAACTCTGCCCTGAATACAAATTCAAGTCATGTAGTTCCTCAGCATTTGTCTTGTTGTCTTTGTGTGTTGCTGTTATCCTGACCCTTTTGTTCCCTCTAGGGGGATCCATCTCTGGACATAAAGAAATCATCCTTCTCTTCATCTACATTACAGTTAATGTCTACAAATTTTGCTAATTGTTCCTTCTTAACCACTCTTCATTGTGCCTTTTTACATTGAGACTGTTATTACCCTTTCTCTCTTTTTTTTTTTCCATTTGGATATGGTTTTAACTTTTTGACTGATGGTACTTCTAATATCTGTTCTTCAGTCCTGCTGGATTTCTTTTGCTCGAGTCTTCGTTCCTTCCCTTCATCTCTGCCTTTTAAGGTGTTCATTTGCTGCCTGCTCCCTTGTGATTAAATCCTGATCTGCTTTTGGATCCTTCTCTTGATTCTCAGTCTTACAAATGATAAATGGAGATTGTGTTGCCTGTGTGACAGGAGTTATGACCTGGAAGCAGGTATCTTACTTCATTTATTTCTAAAGCAGTGATCCTTTATAATCCTGATTACTGATTCTTCTGCTTTTTTTTTTTTTTTTCTTTCAAGGAAATTGCTCTCTCTTGCATGTTTGCTAGTTCAGTGTCAGTGATTTGATTTGTTTTTATTTTTTTTTCCCTCTCATGTTTTAAACTGCTTCTTTTTCTGTGTTCTTTTTCCCTACATTTTTAAAGAAGCCTAAGAGTACTTGTTTGTTTATAATATTATGTTTGTTTCTCAAACTTGCTCAATTATTGAAGAACAATGTTAGATAGTTAAGAGCAGGTTGCTTTAGCTCCCTTTTTGCTTCCACAGCTCCTGCCATCTCTTTTTTTTTTTTCCCTCTACACCACAGAAAAAATAAATCATGTGTTACTACAATACTTTATAATACAATTACTTTAATTTAGGAATAAAACCTGTCACTACAGCCCTTGGAAAGTATTGAAAATTGTCTGGTATTTTTAGATGTACTTCCTATGTTTCTGTTTGTTGGTAGTCTTTTTTTTTTTTTTTTTCTTGCTCTTTATGATAATCATGCATTTCTATTATAACTGTGATACTATCTGTCATTTTACCTGTTATTTTTCAATTTACTTGATTCCCAGCTCAGGACAGTTATTCAGTCCTAAACATGAGAGAAAAGGAAAAACAGAACATTTAGTTTTGAATAATTTGTGAAGTAAGGCAAATGGAAAAAAAAAAAAAAATCAGATCATCTTTACTGTAGTAAAACGCTTTAAGTGGTGCTAAGGTCACTAAATTGACAGACTTCTTTATAATCTATGTTCAAGTAATTGAGGATCTTCAACTACAATCATAAAATTACTAGTTTTGAATCATACCACCTTTCATAGTTGTTTTTTCATAGTGTGTTTGTGTGTGTGTTTGCAGAGTCCTCTGATAGTTGACAAATGGTGCTTGCATGCTAAACAGATAAATTCTTTCTTTCAAACTTTCCTATTAATCCACTAAGCCCTAATGTATGATACAAGGTAGGCAACCCTCAATAAATTTGATTGAAAAAAAATCATAGGACCACTCAAAACAAATTCAAACAAAAAAGGATTGCACTTGTGTTAAAATGGATAAGCATTACATGATGCATGTTCTGATGCCTGTTTTTTATTAGGCAATTGATCTAAATTAGTGTAATAGATCCAAAGGAAATACTGACAGGGTTATAAAGACCCTATGCTTCAGTTAATTTCTTAGAAGATCTCTCTGTGCTGAGAGTTAAGGAATTTCCATGGATTTGTACTTCATTACTACAAGTTTTTATGTTGATGCGTGCTGATTATGAATCAGAGGAGAAAGTCACTACTGTCATTCATTGCAGTGTTGGAAGACTGCATAGCTCTTCTTGTACTAATTTCTAACAGCAATGATGAGTTTGATCTAACTCCAGATGCCAGGACACAGCATTTCAAATGCCAGTAAACTCGTTCTCACCTGGCATACACCCCATATAGAAAAGCCTCCAATCAGTATCTACCCAACATGAAATACATTGGACTCAGTACCAGGCAGGGAATGTAGGAGGAGGAAGCAGACTGGAACATTTTGTTCCTGGCATGGCAATCTTCTGTCAAGTGTCTTATACCAGCTGGGTGAGTAAAATTGCTCAGCTCACAAGCATCATTCTATCTGATCCAGTCTTCTTTCTGAATTAATTAAGGAAAAAAAAAAAAAAAAAAAAATCCAGTGATTTTACCAACCTCATTGAAGGGAATAAAAACTTTTTCCAATAAAAATCTGAGCAATATACTGATGGCACTGAGATAGTGCTGTTACCTTGAAGTCAAGAGCATATCCTATCTAGAAAGATGGTAACACTTGAGTAGAAAGTTGAGCGAGGATTCAGTGGTTTGAGAAGTACCCATGAGTAAGCCTGACTTTCAGATTTTAAAAGATGCCTGGAAAGTTAGGGAAGGATGCTTTCAAATCATAGAAGTTGTGGAAATTGGATTGAAGTCATAAGAACAAGAAAAATAGAGGGATTTTGGACAGAAGTTGCATTTTAACTATTGAATTGAAATGAAGTACATAATTTTATACTATTTCTACAATGCAGTGCCATTTTATTTATTGTTTCCTGCTTTTGTTATGAAGGACTCTACTTTTCCAAAAGTAAATGAATAATGAGCTTTGCCCTTACTGAGTGCTAATCTTCAAAGCACGTTAAAAATATTAATTAAACTTCACCAAAATCCCTGTAAGAACTGTATGCAAGCATTATCATCCTTTCACAGATGGTAAAGGCAGTTAACACTTCTCTGGTAATGCTGGAGAAAACAACTTTTGTTTCCAGAAGCCCATCCAGTTTGTTGGTTTTTGTTTTTTTTTAAAGCTAAAATCTATCATTACTGAGGTATCCGTGAAGTGGAAAAAAGCAGTCTGGATTTTAATAGGCTGTTATATTTCTATGCCTCAAATTGGAAATGTGTGTAATGTGCTGCTCTGAATTCCAGATGATTTATTTTAAACTTCAGAGGAGTTACTTTTGGTCATGGGTGAGTTAGTCACAATCCATTGCTAGTTTTCTGAACAAGGGCTGTTGTTTAAACTGTACTGAATCAAATTCTTTGTTACGAGGTTTAATAAAACAACAGAGTGATGTCTGGGCTACTCAGCCGTTCTTTGAATTAAAGGGGAAGCTTAACATTGCTTGCAATTAATTATCTGAGATTTGCCAATTTTTTTTTTTTTCTTTCTTTATGTAAGCTTGCATGATTTGAAAATTAGCTTTGAATTATGTAATTCTCAAATTTTAAAAGTTGCCAACTAATCTATGATTAAGCTTTTTATACTTTTTTATTGCTATTGAGTCCAGTGTATTTCATAAATGTGAACAGAATTTTGATGTGGAGACTAATTTACATTGTTTCTGGTTCTGTGTGCAAATTAAATAATATATGATCATCTATTTAGTCATGAACTAAGCTCATGAGCCTCTTGTTTGGAAACTAAAACTTTTTGATACCTAATCATTTTATCTACTGAACATCCTCTCTCTGTGTTAAGTATACCTATAAGTAACTTGTGCCTGAATCGGGTTGCTCTGTACCTTTTGGGGGTATGGCTTCTGATAACTGAACCTTAGCACGTTGTGTAAGGGTGCTCAAACTGAAAACCAAGCCATTCTTTGAGTCCTTCAGCTTTGGGTGGTATTTAATAAGGGCTGCTCTAACTCAAGTGATCCTGTTCATAAATTTTGTCAGGTCTGCTTATCCAGTTCTGTTCTAGTGGTGCTCAGCATAAGAAAAAGGCTGGAATCTGGCTCTATTACCTCTGCTGTTGAGTGCACTTGTAGAATATTGGCAGATCTTGTATTTCATTTCTACTACAGTGTGGGGGATAAGAATCTGAAGCAATCAAATGTGTCCTGTTCTTAATGAGCAGGTGATGCTTCCATATTGTGAGAAGGTGGCCTTTTTGGACAAGACTCTTGCTGTCTTTAAATTAGACTTAAGTAGAATTCCAGCGAGTGCAAGCTGTTCACTCAGTTGTACAGGTTGGGAACATGGCATGGAGAAGCATGAAATGCAGACTGACAGGAACATCAAGTTTACCACACTTAATTTACTACTAAATATATCAAAGTTTGGATACATAGGTTGCTCTGAAAATAATGCCTCCTATGTATATCCATAGAAAATACAATAGATGCAAAGGTACAATAGCACCATTTGTTAGAACAAACTCTCAGCTACAAAATACTATTTTGCAGTATGGTCACCACCATGAACTATGCATTTTCACCAATGATGAACAAGAACCTGCTTGCTGCACTCATAAAAATCTGCACCAGCAGAGGTGACTGACCCTGTTGCCACTACTGAAATGCACCATCCACTGCCTCACTGTGCTCTCATCCATGGCCTGGTCTCCACAAACGTTCAGCAAGCATCAGTAATGTCAGTGGGTGCAATTTTTTCCTCATGAAGGAATTCAGTGACACACCTTTTCTTTATCTACGCTTCCATGTCAGCCACCATTTTGTCAGTCTGCCCTTCTGCTGCCACACTAAAACAACATGTAATGGGATATTGGTGGGAAAGTTCTATATCTACTGCCATACCACCAACATCTGCCTGTGATGTTGTGGGCTAACATAATGAAGGAAGAGGCATTATTTTCAGAGCAGCCCTCGTACATTTGTTTTAGCAGGGTTTTTTTGTATTGTAAGCATTCTGTTGGAAAATGTTTGATAAGATTTCTATCAGAAAGTTTGTTGTGATAAAACTAAAACCAGGAACTACGTTTTTTTACGTAGAATTATTGTGCTGTGAACTGTGACTGGAGTGTTTTAAATCTTTATTTTGTATAATGTTCATCACCTTTCTTCAGTACAGTTTTACTGTATAATCAGTTATCACTCCACTGACAGGAATTAGTAGTGACTTACATATGCTGAGAAGTGCCAGAGTTCATCCTCACATTTGTGACACTGCAGTGAACAGAGATAGCTGGATTCAGTGACTGTGATATTGTGTTATAAATTATTCTGACCCACATCTCGTTTTCAGTCATTCAATTGAGTCAGTATGTGGTTTTAAATACAATTCTTGGTGAGTTTGCCTTGTGCTTACTTTTTTCATTTTTCTTTAACTTGCATTTCATACAACTAATTCCTAATACAACAGAATTCAAGAGTTTACATCCTTTCAAGACAAAAATTACCCTGCAACAAAATAAATAAATAAATAAATAAATAAAGTAGTCTCAGTATTCATCAATAGAAAGCCTTAGTAGTTATGTAAGTGTAATTAGTATAGCAGTGTCTACTAACTGGGGAAAATGTCAACTTGTATATACATCTTACATACAAAACATGTTCTCTATACATGGCCAGGTACTTAAGCAGTGCTTCCCCAGCAGATGTATACATTACCAGAACAAACATGGACAATTTTCAGTTACCTATACTTAATTGGCTTATATTCTGTAGCCTCGGTTCCTCAGTCCTTTGGATGTAAAACAATGTGATAGCAGTAGTTATGATGTGCTGAAGGTGAAGTAAAGATAGTCAATTTTCTGCTGCTCATTATTTAAATTTTGTATTTTTTAAAGAAGGCTTTATTTCACATATTTGTAGATATCTGTATTTACATTCTAAACAGTATTATTTTTTTAATGCATTTTATGCTTAAATTAGATCTGCTTTTTTTTTTTTTTTTTCTTCACAATAATGTTCTTGCTTTTGTTGGTGGTTATTGTAACTGAAATAAGTCTACAGTTGAAATTGAAGACAAAGTTTTAAATTACAAAATTTTTATTAGCATCTTAGCTCAACTTAGGTGAGTTGGCTCTTGGAACTAGAATGATGGAATTAGAATAGAACACTAAAGGAGATACTCATTTCTTTAAGGTCATTTGGCAGTCTGTGCCCAGAGGGCCATAATACACCTCTATAATGGCTTATTGAGCACAACCTAATAAAGGAAAAAATTGCTGCTAGGCTCTTGTGCCAAGAGCCTCCAGTTTTCTGAATATAAATAAGCATTTTACCTATTGAACTACAGCAGCAGAGGTGTTTAAGTAAAGAGTACAACTTTTGGAAACAAAAGGCTATATTCTGTATGGAACCTGTTCTGTATTTGACATAATGACTCTGCGATTCAGTAGGTTTTTTTTGTTTTCTTTTTTGTCTGAAGATTCTTTCATAATGACAGTATATGGTATCTCTCTGGAAGAGTGGCCATCAACTTGTTTGGGATTATGTAGGATGGAAAATCAATGAAACAATAGAGAATGCAATAACATAAGAACACAGTTGTTTGTTTTTCTTTGAAATAAATTAGTTAATTTCTTCCATCTTAGAAATATTTGCACTTTAGGGGAATCTGTTGTGGTGTTTTTCTTTTTCATTGGAGCCACACAGTACATTTGAAGTCTCTGGTTTTG
Organism: Phasianus colchicus; assembly: GCF_987193195.1. NCBI lineage: Eukaryota > Metazoa > Chordata > Aves > Galliformes > Phasianidae > Phasianus > Phasianus colchicus. The sequence continues at coordinate 116,365,426 of NC_143436.1, forward strand.
TTTTTTGTTTGTTTTTTTTTTTTTTTTTTTTTTTGCTTGTTTGTTTTTGTGCCCGGTGTATTTTGTCAGGCAGGGCAGAGATGCCCTTGGTTATCTTTTTCTTTTTGATACTGAAATCTACAAATCAGTTATGGAAATGACTTAGTAAGGAGAGAGCATGGAAGAAGATCCAGAGAGCCAAGTTTCTGACATGCATCTGCCTGAACATTTTGCAGTACTGCTCAAAACAAGAAGACACAACTTGTTAACTTGTAAAATTGAGACTATGAGTACTGCTGAGCAAGAAGAAATGAAAACACTGTGTAGGACAGGCTCTTTTCTCATGCTTGCTCTCTGAGCATCATTTTTAATGCCTTTTTGGATTGTGGTGCAGTCTCTGTGATCCTTCTTTGGTCTTTGGGAAAAAAATTTCTTTTCATCATTTCTCAGGCTTGTGCTGGGAGCCATTTGTGTTCTTTTCTGGAATCTCTCATTTAGTCTGTGCTGCTAGCTCATACCTTGCTCTCCTGACTCCATGTGTACTATAGAAACACCCCATGACATCCTAAGTGACTTTTAAAGCAGGAGCACTCTTCTTACCTTCCTATGTGCTACACCTTAACCAGATGGCTTCAGCCAGAATAGCATGAATGGATAGATTCCCTTTTTGGAGAGTGATCTCACCTTCTCTTGATAGGCACAGACTATATGCATATATATGTTATTAGAGAGAATATACATACTGTGTATTATCTATAGCAGTATCTGGAATACATAGTAGTATACAGCAATATTAATAGAAGTCCATACTACAAATGATATTTCTAAACAAGTAAAGCATATACTTGCCATCAAACTTGACATAACCTAAAAATTTTAGATCAAGAAGACTGTTAGGTGTTTTGCCATTAGTAAAACTAAGGTTCTTAATCTGACATTACAGTCCCATGCTCAATTTTTGTACTGTCATAAATTCTTATACCAGTTCCTAATCAGGTTAATGTGAAAGTTTTCCTATGGCTTTCTTGCCACTTCAGTAATGGACAGAAGACCATGTTTGTACTGTGTGCATAATAGGTAGTGAGGACTCAAGAAAGCATAGAATACAGTACTTTGTGGTGGACCTGAATGATATCCAAGCATTTGCAGCCTCCCTTTGTTTATTTACTTATGCATAGATTCTGCTTTTGGGTTACATGCAAATGAAGGAAAAATAAGCTGTTTGTTTCAGTAGAGCAATTAGTGTACCTCAGAGCAAGATAGTAGACTTTTCCCCTTTTCCAGAAGGCTGTTTTTATTGCTCTTTCAGATAACTTATTTTAATTTGCTTTACTGCAAAATTAAAAGAAAGCATTACTTAAATAGTCAATAGTATTCTTACAGACTGTTTTACAAGTGTGTAGCAGGTTATTAAGCTCAGAGCAGTGCTGTTTTTGATGTCTGTTTAACTCAACAAATTAGCTTTAGCTCATAAATCCTCAGGGCATGTGTACTCCTTATCACAAGCTGGGGTAGAAGGAACAAGAACTTATTATGGTAATTTATTGAACGAAACCATTTTTCATAGAGCATGGGAAAAGTGCAGAGTTGAAGTCCCATCAGAACAGTTTTATTTCATTCCTGCTCATTAATAATAATTACACAAACAGGTCCATCAGATGCCATTTTAAAATTGTCAACATCTGCCACCAGAAGTGCTTACAGTCATTATGATACATTACTGTACTTCAGTAGTTAAATGTGGAACAGCAAAACATTACATTTACAGTCATTCACACAGAATTACAGTAGAAAGAGTGCAGAATTATATTAGAAAACTCAGATGGACTGAAATAAAGAATAAAATCTTCATTAGCTAGGAAATCAGAGTATACTGAATATATCTGGTATTATTGACTGCTATCACAATAATATAAATAATTTTATTAGAAATGTGTTAACAGTATCATTGTTTATAATGCTTTATTTGTGTTGATGTTATGGTGAATTTCATATTTTATATTTTAATTGCCATGATTCTTCTGTAGACTCAGGCTGTGTGGCCAAACCAAAATAGTATGTTCATATGGCTGGACCTTGTAGATGAGTTGAATTCATTTAGTAGCATATTTGATTAAGCTGAACTTTGGCTGGAACTATGGCTATGGTTTACTATCAAGTTTCTCAGAATCAGGGTCTTTCTTTGTGATGTAACTATAGATCTATGACACTATTACTCTGTGTCATAGGAGCTACTGTGATCTTATGTAATGCTACATTTTGTTAAAATGTTATTCAGGGATAAATAAGATGCTGTCCAATTCATTAATGAATTCTAATGTTTATAAGGAGCCTTATCTATTTCTTTTAAAACTCTTGAGTGCACATTATCTGTTCAGGAAATGTCTACTAATGTTCATGAATATGCATTCTGGTTATTCGCGTAAGAAGGAATTTACGGTTCTTTAATTAATTTATTAAGGTCTTCTGAAGAAGTCTGGACATCACTGTGACTCTTCTGTCCATCTCTGTTTATTGCCTACTGGTTGTATAGATCTTTTTTAAGCAGTTGAATAGATGCTTGTTGCTTCCTGGTTCAGCTGTCAGTGGTAGGCAAGATGTTTAGATGCTGTTTGTTAAAGCAGAGGCCAACAGCCTACAGCAGACTGTACAAGCTAATTCACATCAGCTCCTGGAAGGTGATCCCTGAAAAAGTTTTCCCCTGAAGAAGAGCCTAAGAAACAAGGGAGGAACAGGACATCCCTTACCATAGGCATCAGAGACAGTGGAGCCTCATCTAAGTCAAAGAACAAAAGAAAGATGAATGCTACTGGAGACCATCTCCTGCAGGAGATGGAGGCATTCCTTTATTAACCTACCTTGTTGTTTTTGGACAGTTGCTGCTTTCCAGGCTCTTCACAGGTTGCAGAGATACCTGCAGTGTCCAACCTCAGGTTACTACATCTTGCTATTCATCCATGTGAGCAACAATGGTATGAATAGAGTGACCTCAAGTGTATGAAGAGTGACTGTGGAGGCCTGAAGGGTGTAGGGGCCACATGGTGTTCTGTTCTGTCCTTGTTGGTAAACAAGAAAGGCTCAAAAACAGAGTAGACAATTTTTTACATCAGAACCTGTCTGCACAGGTAAAGTGAAGACATGTTTGGGAGAACCCACAAGGAGAGGGTTCTTTCTGTTCTCCCCCATATGAAAACCAGTATATGAATGAGATTGATATGAGAAACAAACAAGGGGACTTGGAAATCCATGGACAGCTGCAGAGCTGTGACCGCATTGAGACTGCAGAGGCATGAGGTTGCTCTTGTGATTGTGCTGCAATGAATGAATACCAACTTTCAGGAAAGATGGACTGAGAACATGGGGGAGGGAAGTTGTGTCCAGTCAGAAGTTTTATTGGAGAAAGCATGAGGAAGGGAAGAGGAGGACCATCAAATATTGTGTTTTCTACAACTACAGTAGGTTTCCTTGTATTTGTTAATTAATTCTAGAAAATGTTAAGGTAACTGGAATCCTCTAAGAGTGGTGGATTAGAACTTTTTCTGTATTAGTCCATTAGGAACTGAAATGACACTACTGACTTACGGCATGTTGGCCACTCATCATCAGAAGTTCAGATGGTAGTGATTTTTCCTTTCTCTTGAGTTTTATTCAAAGGAATGTCCTAGAGCTGAGACACGCCACTGTGTGTCTCTGAGGTGTTTGTTTTCCTTTTTGAAAGGTTTGAGTTTTCCTCTGTAGATACCTTATTTGAGTACTCTAATTGCATACCACAGAGAAACAGAAAATTTCCAGTTCTTCAGTGGATTTCTAATTCTCATTAAACTAATTTCTTTATAATGTTGCACTACTGGGTTTTTTCCTTCCTTGAATACCTGGTGTAATGCCCAGTGTAGCATTCAGAAAGTTTTGACATTTGGGGAAAGACTTGTAGAATACAGACATGACAAAAGGACTCAGATCTGTATGATCTTTGAATGTTCTTCAGTAATGATACACTATTAATTCTGGCTACTCACTGTTTGCTAGGAGCACACAGAAACTGTAGAACATGCATTTTTCAAAATGTTTTCCTTTGATTCTGCTTGCTTTATTTTCCCATAGCTTTCTTGTTATAAGGTATTTCATTTTTCTTATTTGTCTGCTTAATACCTTTCTTACAATGTTTTTCGTTGAACAGCATCCTTGTTAGCACTGAATTTTCAGTAGAAGGCATAAATACTTGTGCAGAGAGCAGGGACTTCTGTACACTACAGTTGCATCTCTTTGAATTAAAAATGAGTGTTCATGAGACCTAATGTCTTATTAATAGGGTAATATCACAGAATCACAGAAACACCAAGATTGGAAAAGACCTACCTCCTATCTGTGACTCATCTGTGATTTCAAAATACAGTTACATTCTAGGGGCTTGAAACTTGACCAATACGTGTCATTTGCAATGCCATAGCTACAGTGCTTAAAATAAGTGTAATTTCACTTGCTTGAGTGATCCAAATGGAAGGTAGAGTTGATGTGTGATGGAAAAAATTGGGAGATTTAGTTATCACGTTTGTCTGCTGGTATATCACATTTGCTTAAGATGTTTTTGCTGTCTTAACTGTATCTGCTGAAGAGCTGTGTCAGTTAGGATGTGTAAAGTCATTGTGTAATTATTCAAAGTTTTTAGGTTACTGTTCACTTCTCAAAAATTTGCCTTGGGATTGATAAGACATTCATGGAGCATTTGCTCTTAACAAGCCCATTGGGATTCAGTGGGAGGAATGCTTTGGGAAAGCCACTTTGTCCCCACTGTAACTCTGTCTGTGCTTGAAAGAAACTAAATACCTAAAATTCCAAGAAGTTTGTCATTCTGAAATTAGAAATTTGCAGGTTGAAACACGTTAGAATCTTCCATGTTTTATGAAACTTGGCTTATGCATATGTTTTATGAAGGTGCAGAGTATATATTACTGAAATATTAATGTTGCAGCTTAATAAAATATTTTACATCTCTGTGACTTGTTTCACATCTGTTTGTCCTCACTGAATCTGGCAGATGAGATTTTAGTATGAGTACTACATTGCTGTGGAGATGGGATTGCCTCTTACAGTGCTGGGCCAGCTTGCCCCTTTGCTTAGGTGCATGTGGTTCACAACCATGGCCAAAGGTTGCTCAGGAGCCTGACTGCTGTATAAGAAGCCATTGCAAATGCTGTCCAGGCATAAGGATGATTTTGTGTTTCTCTTGGACATTTAGTAGGTCATTTGGAAACCTATTTGGTTCTTGTCGTTTCAGATGCTTTTTTTCAGTTTGGGGTTTTGGTTAGTGGGATGTTTTCTGTTTTGTTTTCTGAGTTGGCGTTGTTTTTATTCTGCTTTTATGAACTTTGTTTAAGTTCATAAGCTTTAAGCCGTTTAAGCTGTTTGTAATTTACTCTAAAAAGACTGTGTTCTGCTTAAGGAATTTAAATCCCTAAGTGTGACAGGACATGTATTTCACATCTTTAGGTGAATAATAGATATTGTAGTTACTGGCTTAAAGGCTAATTGCATATCTTCAGAATATCTTTATTTCTCTCTCAAAGCCTTTTCTTCTGCTAGCATTCCCAGTGCTGGATAGTTCAAAAAACTTTGATCATGAATGTTGCTTATTCTTATTCTGTTTGTGTCTGAGCCCTGTACGTAGGAACATTGCTTAATTTTTCAGCTTTGAGAACTCAATTGTAAAACAAACGTGCAAAAGCTATGGAGGGCATGAGCAACAAATATGTGTTTTTTTTTTGCAAAGTGCTAATAGAGTTACATTCTTTGATTTTTTTTCTTTAACTTTTTATCGTTGTTTCAAAGGGCATAAGCTAAGGCTTGGTATGACATAACCTCTTTAATTATAAACAGCTAACTCATGAAGTGAAATAGAACTGTTTCAAAAGAATCAAAATAGTAGTAAAGCTGAGTAGCTTAACTTCAAGATAAAATGACTGCAATGAGTCTTGTTATCTATTAGAAGCTAAGTCCTAAAGAATTGAGGGTAAAAAGAAAGACTTTACAATTCCTTGAAGTTTTTAGTTGGAAGAGTTGAATAATAGAGGGAACAAGAGATAGGATAAAGGATAACTTTCATGGTGTTGTTATAGGCTTCTGTTAAGGAATTGCAAGATACCATTAGAAAGAACAATTCTGGTAAGGGTGTTTGGATATGAGTATGAAAAGTGCACTACCTGGAAATGTAAGCTGAATAAATGTACAATTATATTTGTTTAAGTACTCAATCCAAAGTTGAATTTTATCCATTTTAAAAAAGAGATTTCTTTCAAGATCTTATAATTAATACCTGTAAATTAAAAAGTAAGTGGTATTATACTAAGTGAAGAATTAGCAGTTCTACAACCTCATTTCAGCTGTATTTTCTTAAATTCTTACCTGTATTATTTTCTTTTATGGTACCTAATCTTTATTTCCAAATTATTCTACTCATTAAAATATATGTTGAGTAATATTCAGATTTACCCTAGATATTTTTTTTTTTTACCTGTTCTGTTGCTTCATAGTCTTTTTCAAGACTGTTGTTTGCATTACTTCCATCTTCTTAATTAGCATAACATATAATGTGTCTTTTAAAAATGTTTTTACTTACTCTTGTTTACACTGTACTTGCCATTATCTGTCTCCATCTTCTTCACATGTTCTGTTGATGCATTATTTGTTGGTAAAAACATATGTATGGACTATATGCACAGAGTCTCTGCGATGTCTTTAGTCTAGTGTCTTTTTAGAGTTTCTAGGAACAAGCAGATGTGGTGTATTGTTATTACTACTGTTTTTGCCAAGTTATTGCATCCATGTATTTCCTCTTAATTGAATAATTAAAGACAAACGAACAAACAAAAAACAATGAAATAAAAAAAAGTGGAGAAACAGAAAGTTGAAGCTCTACAGTAATCTGTAATAAGAATGTATAACTGAAAACTAATTACCATCTACTGTAGTGTAAAAGTAAGGAGAAGAATAGAAAAAGAGGCTACCTGGTTATCTATTGAGTTCTGTTCTCTACAGTTTCAGGGAAACATGTCATGGTAATTTTTTATTAAGTTCCTCAATTTCTGTCATATTCAGTTACATACTTTGCCCATCTCAGAATCCCACTGTCTGAGAAATCTCTCAGGTAATTTTTTTTAGCACTTTTTAGTGCATATTTATTTAGTACTATTTAGTACTATTTAGTATTTATTTAGTATTATTTTATGCTTTTTTATTCCTGTGCCACTTTTGTCCTTGAGCTTGATGTTGCTTTTTTCTCTGTTTTTACTCCACGTTAATAGTTATAAGGAATAGTTGTACCTGCATTCAGCCTTTGTTTGTTAGGCTCTCAGTAGGCTTTCATACTTCTCTATTGTTTTCCACTGTAATAAGTTCTTCTTTTTTACTACTTGTGTGTTGTTTTTGAACATTTGATCTGAACTGTATGTAGAATTCTAGATCAATTCTTACTAATGCCTTTTGCAATAAGATCAATATTCCATTTATTGAAAAGGAGTCAGGTTTTTCTTTTGAGATTGATATTTGAAAAAACAAACAACAAAACCCCCCACTAATCAAATAATATAGCTTTCTTTTCCTTTCCTTATTTGAAACATTTTTTGACTAGATTTATCAGCTTTGATCCTCAAACTCTCTAAATTTATTCTTGGAGAGCAAAGCACAATTTCTAGGCCTTTTTGTTGTTTGAGTCCAAACAAATGCAATAACCTACCTTTAAAATCTGTCATACAAGCAATAAGTATTTTCCTGAACTATTACAGTGCCAGAACTTGCGTTTCATGTTATCAACCTGTTTTGGGGAAGGAAGATCATGGAGAAAATACTTACTTGAGAATTGAGAAAAATGTGAGGAAAACCTCATAACAGTGAAGATAAAAATGGGTTTAATATATTGGCCAGTACTGTAGAGTTGATTTCAGTAATCTCTTGCATGTCTTTCCTTCAGGATGTGCTTTTCTTGTTACCCAGGAAATCTTGAGATCATTAATCAAGAAGCTGTAATTAATAATATTAGGTAGAATTGTTTCTGGCATTACAGTGCTGCTAGATAATAGCAAACAGACTCTAGTAAATCAATTGCTTAGCATCCAAAGTTCTAATAACCATTTTTCTTTTCATATAAGGCATAAATATTTTATATACTGCAATTTTGAAACTTGCTGTATGTATTTTAATGTTTATTTGGCACATGCATAATATGCCAGTTGGAATCCCAGTCACATCTGATCACTCCTATTGCAGCACGTACAACAATTGCAGCTTGCATAGCAGTTGTTATGATGTCCTCAAATACAGATTGGCTCAACTGAGTTGTAGGATTTTTTGCTCTCGCAGCCCAGAAAGTCAACCATATCCCGGGCTGCATCCAAAGAAGCAGGTCAGGAGGTCAAGGGAGGTGACCCTCCTCTTTATTCTGCTGGTGAGACCTCACCTGGAGTACTGCATCCAGATGTGGAGTCTTCAGTACAAGACATGGGCCTTTTGGAGCACATCCAGAGGAAGGCTACAAGAAATCATCCAAGAGATGGAACACTTCCCCTTTTGAGGACAGACTGAGAGAGCTTGGGCTGTTGAGCCTGAGGAAGAGAAGGCCCTGGGGAGACCTAGAATGGCTTTTCAGTATCTGAAGGGGAACTGTAAGAAAGAAGGTGGCAGACGCTCTAGCAGGGTCTGTTATGATATGACAAAGGGAAATGGCTTCAAATGAAAGAGAGAAGATTTTGATTGGATATAAGGAAGAAGTTTTTTAGAGTAATGTGATGAGGGATTGGAACAAGACACCCATAGAAGTGGTGGATGCCCCATTCCTGGAGAGATTCAAGGTCATACTGGACCAGGTTCTGGATCCTGATGTAGCTGTAGATGTCTCTCTTCATTGTGGGAGATTTGGACTAGATGGCCTTCAAGAGTCCCTTCCAACTCAAAGGATTCTATGATTCTGTGATTTTTAATTCTCATTAGGGTCTTTTATGCTGCCCCAGGCTCATCATCGTCATGTACATTTATATTTAATTCATAAGGCTGAGGCATACACTCTGTTTAAATAGAGGTACTAAAATGTTGATTTCATGAGTCAAGAAAGTATTTAATGCTTTCAAAATACCATGCTTTACCTTTGGTTATTTCACTACTTCTCTAGCAACAGCAAAATATAAAATTGCACTTACTTTGGCTTCCTCAAAACAAGTTCTCATTTTCATTCATATTTTTAATCCAGTATTCATTTGCATCCTGAAATGATCTTGACACTTCACATATGGTTCATTGGCAAACACTCAAAGAGGAATCTATTTGGAATCTGTACAGGTTCTGTTGAAACAATTTTCTCCTATGGGCACCTTTTCCCCTAATCTGCTCCCACCTAGGGACAGATGTTCTCTTTGATAACTACTTCACCAGAGTCTGTTTGAAAAAGTAAACTTTTTCTCGTTCTATTTATAAAATGATAAAGGTGGAAAACACATAGTAAGATATTCTACAGAAAACACTGTACAGGACAGAAAAGCAAAGGTATGCTAACTGAATCTTTTCAGTATGAAAAACAATGATGTAAATAATGAAAAAGGGATTAGAATAGAATGTAGAACAGGTTATCTCAAAACAGTTAGCTATCTCAAAACTGATTACTGTGCCACAGACACCTAAGCTGTTGCTTGAAGTTATGTTCAGTCGTATCTCTCCTGAATGTATTTAACAACTTGATTGTGAAGCGAGGATAGCAGCATACTGTGCCCCGAGCAGAACAGCATCCCAGTATGTGGCCTAATAGACTCAGCAGGGCTCTAATTTAAGATCTGGTGGTGATTAAAATAAATAAATAAATAAAATGCAATATGTATTTTCCCATTCTATCTGTATGACGACACACCAGTTTACCTTTATGTGAAACATGAGCCAATGTTTCCAGCTGAAAAATAATTGAAATATCTCAGAACGGCATTGTGAGTTTTGCCAGTTACAGTTTCAGTTTTTCAAGACCTCACTTGGATTCTGTGCACGTGTTGCATGTAAGAGCCAATATTATCTAAGGATTGGCCTTCCTTTAGGTGCAGGAGTAACACATCCAGTATGAGTTAGCAAGGAACTTACTCTTTGAATTTAAAAGTGACACATGTCAAATCAATCTTTGCTGATTAATTCCTGGGAAAATTTTAAGTCAAATATTCAATGTGTAATAAGAATTTATAGTTAATTATGCTCTCTAATGTCTTGGAAAGATATTGAAAGGTCATCTGATTTTTCTTTTTCCGTTTTTACATACCCTGTGAATGTATGATCTGTTAAATATAACAAATGTGCATTACATCTGTAAATAACGTTCTGGCCCATGTTAATGAAAAGCTGGATTTTTTATTTGAGGTAATATTGTTTGCAATACATTTAAACCTTTTTTTTTTTTTTTTTTTTTTTTTTTTTTTTTTTTTTTAATGGAGTGTGATATATTTAACCATTTTTACACCTGAGGTTGACCTCAAGTTAGAACTTCTTCTGCTTCTGTTTCAGGACTTCTCAGACTTTCCGTTGTTGGGTTTTTTTTTAATCAGTACAAAAATAGGAACAGCTTAGTTTTAATTTACATCCAATTAAGTCTGTCTTTGGCATTTTGTTGTTTATTTTTCTATTTGCTTTTCTTAAATTTCATACAGAATCAGTTGTCTTTGGGGCCCTAAGGGGGGACATAATCAGTGATTATACTGACTCAGCTCTTGTAATTTTTTAGCAATTAAAGAGGCAAGGTGGTTGCATGCTTGCACCTAAATTTCATAGGGTGCTAGTTGTACAATGACAACATTTTTTTGCTTTGTATGCATGTTTACAGCCAATCCAGTTAGGCAAAATCTTCCCAGTGTGTCCTTAATGGATAATCTGGAATCAGATGGAATTGCTACCGTGTAGCTTTCAGAGAACTGCAGAATGTTTTATGAAATATTATAGCAGAAATATTTTTTAAGTCTTTGATATTATTGCCATAGTTTTCAGCTGAATGACATGTCTGTGACAAGGATTGATTAGACAGAAATGCCTAAGGAGAAAAGCTTTACTTTTAACTGTTTAACTTCAAAAAATGACAAATGTACAATATTTTGAAACATTGGCCTGTATTTTTTGTTTGTTTGTTTGTTTCTCAAATATTCATAGCATAATTATTGTTTAGGTACGTACTTTTCTTAACAATTTTGTACAGCATTCCCAAGTTTGGCTATTATTCAGGATCATTTTTTTAATCTTTCTTTATTTTCATCTCTCTTCAGTAGGCAGTGGTTAATAGCGTGCGTTTTAGTTCTTTTTCTCCCTCCTTCCCTTACCTCACTGAATTGCAATAAAAGGTTTTGAGTAAGTGAACTGCAGCTTTCAGCAATTAATGTTTATTAATATAAAATTGGGTATTGCATTTTATTTCCCAGCAAACTGATGACTGTTATGCTTACTTCTACTAAAATCCTACCATTTTCTCTTTAATAAAAAATTTAATATATTACATGTGTGTTAAAATATTAACTGATTTGTCCCTACTTCATCAAGCTAACATTTTGTTGCATTGCAGTTCTGTATTTTTTTCTATCTTTATATTTTACTGTTAAGAAGCTATTTATGCTAGATAGAGCACCAAAAGTTCTAATTTTACAGAATATATATTTAACAGTGTAAGGAAACTAAAGGATCACTGTAACTGCTTAGTCTGATTTTGCAGATTTCAAAATGAGAGGTAATGTTAAGTTTATTCAGCCTGGACAGTTCTTGCTTATCAGTTCAAGATTCATTTACACTTATACAGCAAGTCAGAACATTCAGGCAGATTTAAGGTATTCTCTGCCTCTGAGGTGTTTTAATACCAGATACACTGGAATTCTACAACCCTTTATTCCCCCAAATCCTATCCTGTCTTTATAATTTTGAAAGATAAGCAGAAATATATTAATTTTCTGAAAAAAAAAAAAAAAAAAAAAAAATTCTTCATGCAGCTGTTAAGAGCTTATTCGATAGAGCCTACCGAACATGACTGTAGTCAGCATTTTGAAGTTATTCTGTACATCTGAATCATAAGGTTTGAAACATCTACTTTCTTAAGGAAGTTTCTGCTGAAAAGTTAGTGGCATTTTCTTCAGGGAGTTTCAAACCTAGTTCTAGTCTAGCTTCAATTATCTGTATTTATTTTTTACCTTCCATTATCAGTTACTTTTTTTTTTTTTTTTTTTCAAACTATGAATTTTATTCTACAAAACAATGGACTGTGATCTTCATTCTTATTCATGTAGGCCACTTAACAGCATTCCAAAATTCCTACTTTTGCGTAGTCCTGTTCCAGATAATACTGTAATTGCTTTTCTGTATCACTGGAATTTATGTAAGATTGGAAACAATAAGTTATCTACCTCCCTGGAATGGAATACAATTACATGGTAGAGCACTCCTGTTTAAGTTTTAGCTGTCTTTTCTGCAAGAGACTGAAATACAGTTTTATGCTTAGTTAATTTTTTTTCCCTAAGTTGGCTAATGCACTGTAAGCTTCATTTTGCAAAGGTGACTGTTGTCTGCTCTTGAACAGTTGTCTGCACTTTAACTTGTTAAAGAATTAACCATTTCCATTTCCAAATTTCACTATTTACAGTTATGTGGTATATCATATGTTTTTAGTTTTTGTCTATCTGCAAGACTACAACTATTCCTTGAGAGTGCTTGTAAAGATTTTTCATTTTGAACTTAGCATGCCATTTATTAATAGAAAATACAGAGCAGAAAATGATGTCAGTTTTTAAAAACATTCAGGAGAAGTCAGTGATTGAAGAGCAAAGGCAAGAGCCACTGATTAACTCTTGAGGATCTGTAGGTTTTCTGCTTACATGTATTACTGGAAGCAGTAGATGTCAGCAGAGAAAAACCATTACCAGTTCTGTTTCACACAATTTTATACAATTTCAACTGCGGATTTGGGTTCATCCAAGTCAAAACACAATCACTGTAAATTATGTACATTTTCAGGAAGGTCATTCAAAATATCTTCGCATTGTTAGACATTATCACAGGCACTTGAACGTGTGAGAAGTTCGCTTTTGTTTTTGATGCTGAAAGGTTTACAAATGTACATATGTATGAGACAAATGAGCAAGTCGTTTCTGTTATTATGCATATTCCAAGAGCTTTCTGTGCCTGTGCATTGGAATGGAGAATCGATATTCATAATGTTTTGAAGCTGGTAGCACTTTCGAGGTCCTAAATGTATTCCATTTAGCTGCTTGGCAGTATGTCAGTTTAAACTTACTATTTCGAAAGCATTTTTAATTAGCCCAAACAGTTACATGGATTACATCAATATGTGTATGTTGACTTGAAAAGCTACCACTTTGTCTATCCCCATGACATGTTTCCAAGTGGACTCACTTGACCAGCACAGCAAAATTGGTGACTTCAGCCTTCACGTTGAAAAAAGTACTAAAAGGTTTTTGCATTGATTTTCGATTTTCAGTTGATTGTCATTTTAATGTTAAGTAGGACAACATTTTTAAATGCTTCTCCTTTGTCTTTATCTTAGATACTCCAATTGAGGTTGGTGCCATCATTAGAGTTAGTTCAAACACTGCAGGACTCAGTCCCTCATGTGATGAGTTTATATAATGAAAAAAACATTTTACATTAGATTTTGTCTTAACTGAACAATCCGATATCTCCTTCAGTTAGCTTCTGTTGTACATCTTTTAAATTCTTCCTGAACAGCTGCATTTTGATATGGTAGTATTGTCTTCAGAAATTCCAATAAATGTTAATGTTTTGATAGTATCGTTAATAAGCCTTAAAATGAAAAATAACTTTGATAGAGAGAAGGGAATAAGAACAGCCTCTATTTTTTTATTTTTTATTTTTATTTTTCTTTCTTTTTTCTTTTAAGGAAACAAATCTGTATGATCTACAAAAATTGAAATCAACCTTGAGACTCTCCTCAAGTGTATGGAAGGGAGGGCAATGTTGGATTTTTTTAGTACCGTTTTCAAAATGTCATGTGAGACAGCAAGTAAAACTAAAATTTTTGGAATTTATTTTTCTTTTTGCTACTGCCATCTTGGCAGCGAATACTAACAGGCAGTGTGTAGATTTTAAATGTTAATTGTTTTCTGTATTCCATATGTTACGATTATCTGAAAATCCTACATATCTGTTTTGAGAACAAAAGATTGGTTGTATGTATATGGCTCGTTTTGTTCTGCTACTCAGCACTGCATAAAGTTAAGTGTGTTTCAGAATTTGTCTCTCAAAAGGTAAATGAATTGTATCAGCAGTTTATATACAGTAATGAAAACTTTCTGGCAGTGCAGTGGACATTTAAGCTTTTGCCTTTCAAAGTTACTTTGTTACCAGTTTGATGCAAAGAGCAAGTCGAATGTGCACAAATAATGTCAGTTATTTGGCTATAGCTTTGAGAAAGCAAATTACTAAGGGATGGGTATATTACTTTTAAGTAGACATGTGTCTGAAAATTGGAAGCAGTATTTGGATGACTATTTGTAATTTGCAGTCTGTGTGGCTGTATTTGCGTAATAAAACACTGCATTAAAAATGGTGGATTTTGTTCCTGTTGGTAGCTGTGTACAGTATATATGCAGTACAGGAGCTTCTTTAGATCTTTTATATCATCCTCAATTTCACTTCTCTCTTAAAAGGGATTCTTTCCTCTTGAACTATAAATTTTGGCAAGGAATTGCTTACGGACAGAACATAAGGTGGCAAGGGCAAACCACTTATGAACTGACTGGTCGATCCATTTTGAACAGTTTGACTTTTTTGCTGTGCATGTATTTACTTCTTTAGCACTACATCCTCAAGAGAGGGACTAGTTTCAGAACATTTCAGGTTTATTGTAGTCACCGATCCTCAACAGCCAACTAAGCAAAATCAAGTTGTTTAGACTTGTAATTATGTTTGCTGGAAAATGGAGAAAAAATGTTAATAAAAATCAAAATATATTGAAATTTATTGGGCAAATTGCATTGAGTAAAACTTGTAATACCCTTTTAAATGCAGCAGCCCTTAATCAGAAGTGGATAGCTGCTTATTTCACAGTTCTAATGCTCTGTGGTGAAACCTGATTCCTTCTGTTCCTTTGAGACTTGTTAGCCAAGCAGCTGTGACTGCAGATGAGCAGAATGTTATACTAATGAAAATTCATTGTGGAGTTGTAGCTTTTCTGGTGTCTCCCTAGTACCAGACAGGTCTTTCAGCCTATGTTTTGGAAGCAGCGAGTGTTTTGTTTTATTTCCCTTGACTTTTTCAAATGGACTGTCTAACCAAGTAGTTAGCAGATGTGGAGGAAAGTGAGAAGGAGACTCACTGAAGACCTTCCATGGAGAAGGTGGTCTTCGAGCATCTCTGGTCAGAGAGTGAGAATTCTTCTTCAAGAAAAGCATGTGAAGTCAGGGCCTTGCTCTGTATCTGAGGAAGTAAGCATATTCTGCAGCAAAGAACATAAAGCAACAGTTCATGGGCCAGTTGAGCCCGAGGGTTGCAGGACATCAGAAATGTTCTCTGAGCCATGAGACTTCATGTGATATATCATAATTATACTACTATAAGCTCACTGTTCTCAATAATATTAATCTGCAAGCATTAAGTTTTCAACAATAGAAGATTCCTCCCAGTAGCAACTGAGAAAATCATGCTGGATATTTTTCCTATACTGCTGTATTACTCTCTTGTTAAGGAGCTGAAATCTTTTCCAGAGCTCTCCAAACTATTTAAGATTCTTGTTTGTTGAACATATTAACAGTATAATTTGTATTAAGGTTATAAAATTTCCTATCTTAAACTCTCTTTTGACTTGTAGTCTAATTTGCTTCTATTACTTCAAGTTCTTTCAATTTCTATCTTGGATGATTGCTATCAAGAAAATGTATGGAAATATAAAGGAAGTGATGTTTCTGAATTGGATTTGGAAAAGATGCCTTGTTTTTGAAAATAATGATGATTCTTTTATTACCTTGTTTTTAGTTTTTCTCTCTAAATTAGTATCTGCTTATTAGCATAGTTTAACATACTTTGGTTAATTTATTTTAGAGAAGATGACTTTTATTGGAGAATATTTTTAGAGGGTATAGGATAGCCTGATAGATTTTGCCTCCACAGATGAGAGCAGACATATTTTGGAAGAACTGGTGAAATTCCTTGCAAGAAAGTGTGTAAACTTAATTTTTTTCTCTGTCTGGCTGCTAGGACTTCAAATATGAGTCAGTCTAACAGGTGGTGAAAAGAATATGTTAGAATAGGAAACAGAAAATATGAAGGCAAAGGCGTAATGCAGGATAACAGAAATCTTTCCAGCTCTGATAATTCAAGAGCCTGCAAAGAAAAATTTAAGATTGAAATTCCGTAATTTGCACCAATGGTTGTTTATCTATTTGTTGTGATTATTATTATTATTATTATTTATTTTTTTTTCCTGTTTACCTGGAATCTGACAGCTGCTTTTTATCTGTCAGATAGAATGGGTGAACAGTTTTTGGCATGTAAGTTATTGTTTATAGGATATTTGATTTATTTGTTTTGTGAGGTATTGTGTAGATAAATGCAATGTATTTATAATTTAAGGTTTCTTTTTATAAGATATTTATTATTTGGTTACCAAAACACTTTAAAAAGGAAAATAATGAGCAACAAAGGGAAAAATCACTGGCATAAATGCTTATTCTCTTTCGGACTACATCCATGTATTTATAAAGACATGGATATTCATGTAAACATCAATTATGAGGAGACACCTAGGAGAAATAAATGTTGTTTGTTTAAAATATTAATGAGAAGACAAGATGGTGATGATAATAGAATATTTCTAGTGAAGCATGTGAAGACAGAAAGCTATAGTGATTTCATTTGGATAAGTATGCACATTTTTAAACGAGCAAATTGTATGTACTGTGATAATACTGAGATAATACATGGGGTGCATGTGGAAAGGGGTGGGGAGGGATCTGAGGCTGTTTTCTTCAAGTTGTTTGTGTAGAATTAAATTTTTCACTCTCTTTTATGATTTATTAAGCAAAGGTATGGAGGTAAGACAGAAATTCAAACTAAAAGCATTGATAGGACATATCTGTTGAGCCACATATTTTGTCTCAGTTTCCAAATTTATGGAAAACATTCTGTTCTCTCAAAAAGGAGGATAAAATGCCACCTTCTAGCATTACTGAGTCTGCCAGAGTATATTAACAACTGTGTAATTTTTTCCTTTACTAAAAGCTTTAAGCCACGATTGATTTAACAAAATCACATAATGATTTAGGTTGGAAGGCGCATTTGAAGGGATACCCAGAGTAAGTTGTCCAGGCCCAAGTCCCAGCAGCTTTTGAAGATTTCCAAGGATGAGACTCCACAACCTTTCTGGGCAACATGGACAGTAAAAACTCAGAGCTCCTGGTTTCTGCTAGGTCTTATATGAAATGTGTATGGACTTAATGCTAAATTTCATGTCCACCAGTGTTTTTACACTTTGATTTTCTAGACAAAGAGTGGGAGCTTAAATGTTGAGTCAAGGTGAAACTCTTTTAATGATATATGTACATTAAAATGCCCAAATTCCATGTTCCTTAGAAATATAAATCATGTTGTTATTTTAGAGGTTGGAATTGTTGTTTTGGGTGAACTTATTCACAGGATGATTTTCCTCCTATGCAACTGTTGCTTTCAATGATTAAATAATATTAAAAAAATGTATGAAACATGACTCTGAAAACGTGATTCTTTCTTTTTTTTTTTTTTTTTCCTGCGGTATTTATATAGTGCAAGAAAATGTAGCTTTTCCTATATCTAGTCCTGCTTAATGAGGATCATGCTGTCAAATTGCATACCATGTGCATTTTTACTAAAGGAATGTAGGAGGAAAGTTCATGTTGAATGAGAAAACAGAATTACCATTTTAAACTTTGGCTTTTTCTTATTGGTATGCAAGTTTGGTTGGCAGTTTTGGAACTAATTGTGAGGTTCTAATTAGTCTCTAGGGAACTCACATGGACAATAGATCACTCATTAGGCTATAAACTTTTTATGAAGTTGATTAGCTATTTTCTCATGCACGCTGTCTAAAATGGAAACTGAAATGATGCATGTTAATTTGCCTTTCAGATGTTGCAACTGCCTGTCCAGATAAGAAGTCCATCTTAATGTACGTGACTTCCCTCTTCCAAGTTCTGCCACAGCAAGTCACTATGGAGGCCATCAGGGAGGTGGAAATGCTGCCACGGCACTCAAGGGTCACTAGAGAAGAGCACACACAAGTACATCAACAGCATTTTTCACAAGAGGTGAGTTGTCATTGTTCTTTTCTGCTTTCATCGTGCTTCTTTAAAGTAATTTCCCTTACTTGCCCCAGAAGTTTGATATTAGTTGCCAATTGAAAGTAAAGAAGTCTCTTTCAGTACTTTTGTACTGTTTTCCACCTTGTACTTGGCTGTTTAAAGTAACTTCTGAAGAACTATAGGCTTTGCAGTTCCCTTTTACAGCACTAGATATTTTGGCTGTCGAAGTATGCTAGGAGAAAGAACACAAAACCTGGGGAAAGTTTTACATTCTAAACACAGATATGTTGGAGCCTATTTTGCCTTTTACAGCTGTTGCCATTTTTCCACATTCATGAAACATTTTTAATTACTTTTTTTTTCTTTTAGCATTTCTTTTATACTGACTTGCATTTTAAGACTATTTGTTCTCAGCTCACAGTTGGCTGCTCAGAAAGCTCAAGTAATCCCTGGAGTTAATTATTCTACCTATTCCAGTTATGCTTGTGACTGAAATCATCAGTTGAAAGTGGATTTTAGGCCTGGTGTACTTGTTCTGAATTTAATCTCTACTTTTTGGGATGCTCAGTACAAGCAAATGAGTATTAGCTTTGTTTATTCAGGATTTGCTAGAAGATCAAATGTTTGTTGTTGTTGTTGTGTTTTTGTTTTTGTTTTTGTTTTAGCTTTTCCCAGTTATTTATAGAGAATTTTCAATTTGTATTGGTATTCTGCTTGCATTGAGTCCTGAAATTTTCTATCATTTGAGGAGAGTTTTCAGGTTTAATACTATCCCAGTTTTAACAGCAAAATATTAACACTGTCCTTGATAGATCTAACTGCTTATACCCTTTCTGTGTTTACTTTTAAAATCATTGCTTTACTTCTAAAATATGTTCATATCCATATAGCTGTTCTTTCCACCTCTGATTTCTTCTTCATAGATCACAGTCAATATACCCCAGAGACCTTCACCTTCTCCTAAACCACGGTTCAAAAGTTATGCATATGCACAAACTGCGTATGTCATACCCCCTGACCAAAAAAGGAGGCAGGTTCCTCCACAGGTCTGTCAATATTGCTTTTTTTTTTAAATTATTTTTACATTTGTTCTGTTAAGCTTGTGGCTGGAGTGAAAGCTTGTGCATTTTGCTTATATCTGATCTTGATGAGCCACTTTGCTCAGTTGTTTTTTTTTTGTTTGTTTGTTTGTTTTTTAGCATCTGTCTAGTGTTTACTCTTTTTTGGTAAATTTCAGCATGGCTGGCAAGAGATGTTATGCTGATTGCTAGGGATGAAGAAAATACAAACACTGAAGCTGTTTTAGAATTCTAATCTTTTTCCTTTAGTCATTTTTGTAAATAGTATGTATGTTGACTTTAAAGAGTACTAAAAGAACAAACCAAACACACGTATTTGGCATCTCATTGTTATTAAACTTGTGTCTCACATTGGATTATTAAAAAAAAGCCAGAACCACTGATTTTCTGTTATTTCCCAGCTCTCATATATTTTTAAAGAAATTCACATTTTTCAAAAGATTACTATAGTTGGAAAAAGAAAAAGAAAAAAAAAATGTTTATATGTCCTGTATTTTGAATTGATAACAGCTGATCATTTTAATCAAAAATGGCACCACATCAACATTTCAGGTAGGGATTCTTGGATATTCGTGTTGTTTTTATTTACTTACTTTTATTCTTACTTAGCTTAAGTAGTTTAATCTTATTTGTTTCAACTAGTTCTCACCATAAAATTTACAGTATTTAGATTTGTATAACTTTTGACAAATGTGAGAGCCAAATATTGTGCTTTAGTTTCATCATTGTGGAAATAAGAAAAAAAAAAAAAAAAAAAATCTGCATTTATTTGACACTGCAGTGTGAGTATGCTGTTTAACCTCTAAAATATATATTTCAAATTTACATTTTAATTTTAAACACTGCTTCTGAATCTACTCTTCAAGTGACAGATATTTTACTGGATAACTTCCTCTAAGTATTCCAGGAAAATAAAACTGTGCACATCTGCATGAGCCCTGCTTCATTATACTAACATTGAATGTCTTGCAATGGTGATTGAAAATGGCGTTTATTTAAATAAGATGTTTAAAGTTGATATGATTGATTTCTTGTGTTTAGGTACTAAACTGGTAACTCAGAAGAAAGAGAAGTCATAATAGGGTGTTTTTTTTGTTTTTCTTTTTTTTCCTTCAGCCAATTTTGTTTTAACTTATTTTTTGTCAACATTCCAACTCCTCAAATGTAATATACAAGCTCATGTAACTGAAGTCAATGCTTCAAAAACTACTAAGATCTATTAAGACATTTTGTTTATCACTTAGTCCTCACCTTTCATCACAGTTCTCAGATTTCCTTTTTTCTGAGCTTGGAGGTATTGTCTGTTATATTTCTGCCAAAGCTATTATTACAGCATTTAAATTCTGCCAATTTGACAGAATCTGAAGACCTAACCAGAACTGGGCCATATTATGCTGGAGGGTAAACAAGTATTAACAAAGAATTTGTTTTAAAATCCTAGCTGGAAAAACACCTGACTATCATTATCATAAAAAAATAAAGTTGTATTACAAGTAGTACCAATTAATATGCCATTTCAGTTTATACAATTCTTAATCAGTGGTAATGACTTTCTTTTTTTTTTTTTTGTCTCTAGCTATGTATAGATTGAAGAACAGCAGCCATCTATTTTACAGGAAGTTTATAATCCTGGTAGAAGAGTAGTTGATAATTTTTGCTCTCAGTATCTGAAGCTTATATACCTTAATAATCTCATATATTTTAACTAAGTTCAGTTTTCCCTTCCAATTTTCTTTACTTCATTATACTTCAGCTGTATTATGATTTTGGGATACCCTTATTGATTTTGCAAATGCCTATACAATTTCCAGTCAAATTTATTTCTGTAGGGCAAGCAAATTTATTTCTGTAGAAGCTCATTATTTCTTCAGTATAAAGTAGAATCAACATTTAATGCAAGTAGAAAATTTCATAACTCAAGTAGAGCACCCCTTCAATGTCTCTGCTTCTTAGTAGCTGCCTTCACTGAAATTTTAAGGCTATTGGAGAAAAACAGCTCAAAAAAATCCCTTTCTATTCTAGGAAAGAATAGAATCCTTTCTTACATTCTTTGTGAAAGTTTCTCTACTTCAGTTGTTGCAAGTAGCAGCACCAGATGTTTGAAATCAATCACACTAAAGTATTGTGTGTTCTTGGTGTTTTAAATTTCTGCATGCTTAGAGCCCAACATGGGCTGTTATATCAGCATCCTGTTACAGCATCATCTGTAAACATCTCTTGTCTTATGACCCTTATCACTTCTGTGTCACATTTCCATTTGCTTTCCTTTCCCCTTATTGCTCCTCTTCACACTTCCTACTAATACTGATGTGTTGTGAAAGTTCACAACATGCATGCAGTTGCATCAAAATCCATCCTTTGAGCTAATAATTAGTCGCTTAGAAACATACTTCTCTGTAAGGCCTACTATTTTAGTTACACAAATTTTGGCCAGAGAAGTCTAATTTTGCTTAACTGTGGCTGATGCTTCTCAGATTCAAAGAAAATATTTTCAGCCAACCACTCACTGCCATCTTATTTAGTGGTCTCTGTTTGGCCACTTCTAGTTGAAGTTAAGCCTTTTAAAAAGTTGTTACTAAACATGGCTAGTAGTTCTGCTAATGGCAAGAAAAAGAGTCAAAAATATCAAAATACCAAATATCAAAATATCAATTTAAAATTCCCTTTCAAGTTTTGTTTTGTTTATAAGAAACTTTTATATGCGACATCACTTGATTTCATTGAACACCTGGCCAAGAAGAACAGTACTTTTCCTTTCTATTCTTTCAGAAAATCTTTTGTCTGGGCAATTTCAAATATTGATCCCAGGCAAAACTCTCATCTCACTGCTTTCTTACTTGCTCTCCTCTGCCTGAACTCCATAGCATGTAAATGATACTGTCTTAAAAGAGTTCAAGTACAAAGGGGAAAAAAAATCTAACGTTGAAGTACCTAGAAAATGATTTTTATATCTTGAAAAAAATAATGTTTAAAATTTTATGAATTTGGGATAAAAATAAATAAATCTGTCTATGGAGATTGGTGCCAGTGTTAATAACACTTTTGTCAAGATTGTTTTAAAAGCCAAATATGATTCTGCCCACCTTGGATTCCTTAGATTAAGGAAGATTGAACCCATTATATTTTGATACCTTGTAGATTTTTATTCTTCTGACAGAAGTTAATATTTCTTCTTTCTCTGATATTTGAAGTACAGTGTTAATGTGTAGGATTATTTTTAGCACTTAGACTGATAAACATCAGTAGATTTGAATTTAAATATTCTGGTATTCAGTGGGGCCAGTGTGGACAGTATTGCCCAGCACTTAATGATTTCCTTTGAGACTTAGGAATCAGAGGCTTCACCTCAGACCTCAGTGTAGCGTTCAGTTGTGGGAAATTTCTAACCCTGCAGTCATTACTTCTGTTCTACTGAAGTATAATAAAATATTTTTCCATATGTTCTCTGGTTTGTCCTATGTACTTTACAGAGATACTGTACTTTACTTTCTCTATCCATTCATTAATACAGTAGATAACTTGGAAGGTTTCTAGAACCGCATTAGAAACTGAAGCTGAGTTTACTTTCTCACAGTTCTTTTGGCAGTCTTTGCCATGAGATTCCTAATGGTTTGATCTAATAAATCTGATTGATTCACCTCCACATGGTTTGTAATATCAAAGGACAAAAGGGATACTTGATTGGAATTATTTTTTTTCTTACAGTTAGAAACATAGCAAGATTGCGTAAATCATTATCTGACTATATTATTAGTATTTTTGAACAGAGAACTGTACATCCTTTCTGTAACACTCTGCCTATATACTAAACACTCTGCCTATTATACTAAAGTATAATTTTATATGAACTGCAAACATAATCGTATGTGAGAATAATGGTCTATAACTAATTTGTACATAACTGTTTTGGAAACCCTCTGTTTCATTGTCTCACAATAACAAGGGAATGTAGGTTGTATCTACCAGCAAGTAAATAACAGAATTCTATAAGTCTTCTAAATATGCTACACATGTAAAATATTGTCACTTAACCTGGTCAGCACTTCAGCACCACACACCATTTTGCTCACTCGTCCCTGGTGGGATGGGGCAGAGAATAGGACAAAGGGTAAAACCTGTGGGCTGATATAAAAGTAATGTAATAGAACAGAAGAAGAAGGGAAAATAATATTGATAAAATAATATTCAAAACAAATGGATGCTTAGTGCAATTGTTCACCACCTGCCAACCAATGCCCAAGCAGTCCTTTAGTAGCAACCCCCTCCTCAGCCATCTCTTCCCAGTTTTTTTGTTCACCACAACACCATGTGATACAGGAGCTGATCAGTTTGATCTAGTTGTCCTGGTTCTGTCCCTGACCCCTGATCCCTGGTGTGCCCCCAGCTCCTTGCTATCAGGACAATTTGAGAAATAGACAAGTCCTTGACTTAGTGTAAACACCACTTAGGAAGAAAACAGGACACATATATTCTGAATATTAATTAAATGTATTAATTAATTTTGCTACATATATATATTTAAATATGCATATACATACACACACACAGGGGAAACATTTTATCACCTAACTAGCAATTATGAGACAGTACTTTTTCAATAGGTCAGTATTCAGGTTATTTTGGCACAAAAATGCATGTGCAAATACGTATAGCTGGAAAAAACAAACAAACAAACAAAAAAACCCTTGAACTATAAAATATAGATTATTTGAGTGCTAATTAAGGTGCTTCTGCTATCCCGAAATACTAGTTTTCAAATGTAAATTTACTGTGCAGCATTTTATTACAGTGACTAACTGAAATTGCTGTGATGAAATTCTGTTTCAATTATAAAATAATGCACTTTTTTTTTTTTTCTCTTTACTCTGAGAGGAAAACAAATGTGACAGAATATAATTGGAAGATGTGGGAGGTGAAGTCTGTTAATAAATAGCTTCAGAAAAAAATAACTGATAGTAATCTAAGCATGTTTAATTCTTCATTTTTTCAGGATCTCTTACAAATATCTAAAGTATAGCATGAAGCTGTCCTACGTTTCTGCTTTCATACACCTCCAGTTAAGTTTGACAGCCTCCATAATAGGTCTATATGGCAACAAAATAGTTTTGAGTATTCAGAACAAAGATATATATATATATATTTCAGCATTGTATCCTGTTCTCAGAAAGACCATCAATGGATACATAGAAACAAGAAAATAAGTAAGACTGATTACATGTTTTTACTTACTGGTCTGCGGCTCCGAAATTTTTTGAGTCACAGATGGATGTTTGAAGATCTGTCCTTGGAAACCTTCAGGGTCAGGCTGGATGGGGCTCTGAGCACAGGGCTGTAGCTGTAGGCATCCCTGTTCATTGCAGTAGAATTGGACTAGATAGCCTTTAAGGGTCCCTTCCAACTCAAATAAATCTATGATTCTATGGTATCTTAATAGTTAGCTGTACTAAGTGGATTTTTATCCTGTTCTTTCATCTGGATGCTTGTCTTTGTAAATGTTTAGCAGTATTTTTATGTGGTTTTCATATGTCTAGAAATACTTGAATGTTCCTGGTTTTATTATCTGTTAAAATTATTGGTAATAATTTTGGTATGATTACTGAACTAAAAAATGTGAGGCTGTACATTCAGAGGAGGAAAAAAAAAACTTATTGTGAGGTGAACAGCTATCATTTTATCTTATTTTCAGCTTTAGATTTACCATTCAGAACATGTTAAGACAAGTAAGGCGGCCGTACTACAGAATTTGTAAGAAATATTAAATTACTTAAGCCACTTATGCAACAGCTTTTTTGTTAGCTTGTAATTTTAAATTGAGAATATATCTCTGACATGATTTCTGTTGAAAATGGAAAACCTCTTTAAGTTTAATATAAGTGAAATTGCATTTAGGAAGAGTTTAAGTCTAATGAGGGTAAAGCACATAAGGGCCATGAACAGAGTATTCAGCCTATTCAAGGCAATTTGACTGTTCAAGATTTTAGATGACTTTGCAAAACCAACTTTTTAAATAAAGTCTCCCAACTGTGATAACATAATTTTTAATACTCTAAAATCTCCAAGCCTCTATCCTCAACTTCAGAGAAACTAATTAGCATGTCCACTAATTGGCTCTTGTCCCAAATATTTCTTAAAAGAGTCATGTTATAGATGTATCATTTTTTGGTTAATTGCTCTTGCTATTGAAGCTTTTTAGTACTGTACTGTGCAAATATCTAAAAAGATTTTTTGAGTTAAATATTCTTATTCTGAAGACTAAATCATCTTTAATGAAGATCCTGAAGAGAATTATCATGGCTTAGTAGCCCAAAATAACAGCAGAATTAATTTCTATGAATAAAATATATTGAAAAATATTTGAGGTAATGATTGACTTAAGTTTTGCAATTTATATTTGCAAATTATATTTTGTAATTTATTGCTTTTGCTGGTTAAAACTCATAGAAAATAGAGCTAAATGCAGTGCAAATTATTGGTCAATTGAGATTCATATCCTTGCAGTTTGCAAAGAAAGTGTGCTAAAATTTTCTGTTTGCAGATTATTTCATCTTCCAGCCATTATATTTTGTGACTTCTAGCTCTTTATGTTCCTCTGTGATGATGCATTCAGTAACTTGAATTTTTTTTGAGGTTAAGGATTATACTGTGATATACAGAAGTATACTGGCATGATAGTCAATGCTTTCTCAGATATCTATAGATGAATGCACGCGCGTGCGCACACACACACATATATCTTGAAACCATTTATTTCTTCCTTTAATGTAACTTTTATGCTGTCATTCAGCAAATTCATTCATCTTCTGAAGATGGAAGATGTGATTCTGTTACCATTTGGCGAATTTAATGAATTTGAGTTTAGATTTGTGAGCTAATTCATTTGATTTGACTTTCTGCAACTTCTCTAGACGTTAATTGTGGTGCTTTCTTTTTTGACCAGAAGCTCTTACGGGACAAGTATTTTTTTTTGTGAGATTTACTGAGAGACGATGTACTTCATGGAGAAAAAAATAAGTTCAACATTAGCAGTCCCATTTGTTAATGAAAATTGCCCAGTGTCCTCACCTGTTTAAGAACTATTTACACGATTTGTAAATCTTATAATTATTTTAAAATTCCTTGGAAGTCTATAACAATTGCAAAATCTGAAAAATGAACTCTGAGGCATAGCAGACTTACTTTTAAAGCCACCTTTGGTCGCCCATAATAAGCAATGCTTGGCTCCACTGCATATGTGGCTCACAGATTTGAAAATGTTTCTGTTTTCAACTAAATCTTCTATATACTTTCCAATTTCCTCCATCTAACCTCCACTATACTGACCTGCTCAGTGCCCCATCCAATCTGGCCTGGAACACTTCCAGGATAGTGTATCCTCAGCTTCTCTTGGCAACATCTTCCAGTGCTTTACCAATCCCAGAGGGAAGAATTTATTCCTAATTTCTAATCCAAGTCTATCCTCTTTTAGTTCAAATCTGTTGTTACTCTTTGTCCTTCTGTTACACTCCCTGATAAAGAGTCATTCCTAATCTTTTCTGTACATCTCCTTCATGTCCTGGAAGGTCTCTAGAATTTCTCCCTGGAGTTTTCTCTTCTCCATCCTGAACCACCCCAATTCTCAAAGCCTGTCTTCATAGGAATAGTGCTCCAGTACTCTGAACATCTTGTCTCTCCTCTGGACTCACTCTACCAGGTCCGTGTCCTTATGCTGGGGGCCTAACACCTGTGTTCAATATTATAGGTGACGCCTCTGGAGTAGAGGGTGAGAAGAACTTCCACTGACCTGCTGGTTGCATTTCTTTTTATGCAGCCTTAGAACCAGCTGAGTTTCTGGGCTGCAAGTGCATGCTCTAGGCTAGCATCAAACTTTTCATCCACCAGAAACTCCAAGTTCTTCTGAACAGGGTTGCACTCAATTCCTTCTCTGGCCAGCCTGTATTCATGTTTGGGATTGGCCCGACCAAGATGCATGACCTCGTTGAACTGCATATGGTTCATAGAGGCCCACCTCTCAAGTCTATCAAGAGCTCTTTGGATGGCATCTATTCCCTCCAGTGCATTAACTTCACCACACAACTTGGTGCCATCAGCAGATTGCTGAGATTGCAGTCAATTCCATTGTCCATGTCACCACAAAGATGTTAAGTAACACAGATTGGCGTTATATAATACCAGTTAAGTAGCAGGAGGGAGAGAGAATATAAAACAAAGTAGAGATGTCAACAACTAAACAGGGTAGTGGAAAGAAGTCTAATGTTCTCTCCAGAATGATGGAGGAATAAGCATCAAATTATATTTTCATGGCTGTTTGAACTATAAGGCTGTAGAATTCACAGCAAAGTGCATATGAAAATGAATAGGACCCTGATTTTTTATTTTTATTTTTTTAACTTTTTACTCTTGGCCTTTGTATCCATAGTCTTATTCTTGAAATCTCTAATTACAATTAAGCAAAATAGCTTTGATATATGTTTCTCCATTTGTCTTTCAGCAAAGAGTAAAGGAATGAAGTCTGCATTTGTTTGCCAATTCCCATACAATACATTAAGAAACTATTTGGTGCTTGCTTTTTTGGAGTAACTCACTTGTATTTATTTTGACTAAGATAGAATTAACTTATCTCTATACCAGTTTTCTGTTATCCATCTTAATGGCCTTTCTGCTTATGAAAGTTTTTAAAATACATTTTAATTAAGAACATAGAACATTTAAAAGGTCTTTGTCAGAATAGTCTGTGTTAAAGTGACTGAAGACCTTACTGCGTTATGAATTCACAGTTTTAAAAATAAATTTACATTATTACATTTTCTCTTCCATCTTGGATTCTTTGTCACACAACAATCACAACTCAGTTTTTAGTGTGGAATAATAACCATCAATGGATAACACTACCTGAAGTTATTCACCTCGTTGGTAACACTATCAAGTACTGAGAGCAGACCCAGATTTCTAGATCTGGTGTATACTTTCAGAACCCTGCTTCTACTTCCTATCAGATAATATTTTCAAGATTCATTAATTAATACTGAAAATTTATTCTGCTGTGAAATTTTCACCTTTCTTTATGTGAAGAGCACACTTACATGTTATTTAGAAACCTGATGACCTGACATTCAACTGTACAAAGTAACAGCACCTGAAATATACATCCCATTAGAGTTTGCCTTGTTCTTGGATTGGAATAGGGAAGTGATGAGAAATGGTGGCATTTTAATAGCAAGAAATCTTAATTTTCTTATAAATGTATGGTGAATGTAATTCAGTTCTATCACAGTCAGTTCATTTAACACATTTATATCAAGTCATATGACTGTTTAGAGTCATAATTCTTAACTGCTTGAAGGAGAAGTGCCATTCTTTGAAGAAAGTACTGTGCATCTCGTCATCAAGGATACTTAAAACAGTGAAAATTTGTGAAAAATGAGTCAAAGAGCTTGTAACAAAACCTGTTCTGATATGTTTTTTCAGGTATAGGTGTGTTGAAGAAAACAAGTAAATAAAGGGATGAAGTCCTTTTTTGTAACATTGATTTATTTGACCATAAATGTAAAACTAAAAAGCTTCAAATGGTGAGAAAATTGGATTATTCCAGGTAGCTGACAGTCTCAGTTCCTATTTCTTAACTCTTACACCATTTTAACAATTCTTAGTCTCTTTTTCTTACCTAGTCTTAGTCTCTTCCCTTAGTCATCTCATACAATTTGTTTCAAGATTTTCACTAGTTTTTAATTGACTTCAGCATACTTCTAAAATTATGCACAATTGTCTGTAGCTGGGAAAGTCCGTGGCTTTTCCAGACTTTATGTGTACCAACTGTATCTGTGGGAGTGGTTGAGTGGTTAAAGGTAAGCATTTTCTTTTACCATTTCCAGACAATATTTTCAGCATTTTCTTTCATCTGTAATACATTTAGATTCATGCTGCCTGCTTTTGACACTGTTCAGTTGCAGTGGACTTACCAGTCTACTACATGTGAAAACTGCAGTTGCAAGGAGAGGGAGATTCATCCAGATGGAAGCATCTTCAGTGTCAATGGATTCACGAAAGAAATCTGCTACTATAATCTAGGGTGCCTCAAATGAGTGAGCAAAAGCTGCAAGATTTCAGATTTCTGACAAGCTTAAATCTTGAGTGGATTTTCATATGAATGGCAAAAAGAGCCCCTTCCTGATCAAAGATATTTCCACTTGCAAAGAAATTACTAGAATCCTGAATGAACTGAAAATACCAGCCTCTTTTATAATGGGGAAGTAGTTAATGGTGTAGTAACAAGTGACCTAGACAATATATCAGTTTTATGACTAGAAGTGACTGAACCATCCTATGATATTATCATAGTCTTTATTATTGTGAAGAACATTTCAGTCTGAACAGTTATAATTTTACAATTTTAAAGACATGAAATATGATTTTGTAATGAGAAACCTTGAGCAACTGATGGGATAAGCAGTGATATCTGTCTTGCCTGGTAGGAACTGTGATTAGATGGTCAAATTGCATGCTATTTTCTGAGGCTGTAATTCTGCAAAGGCAGTTTCTCCAAAGGAGAAAACTACACTGAACATAAAATTGCATTTGTTAAAAAGAAATGTTTCTTTAACATTTGATGTCTCTGAATTTTAAAACTGTTGAGCTAGATTCATATCGTACAATAAGAAAGAGGCAGTTTTGGAACAAAGTAAGATATAAGGTAAATAAGAGTGCTATAATAGATCCTAAGTATTTACTGTAAAACTGCTTCCACAAACTATCTAAGTAATTTCTGAAACTCAGAAGGAGTCTTAGTTAATAATAAGAAAATTATTGGAAAATTTACTAGCATGTGCGACTCTTCTCCTTTGTTTAGGAATATAATATAATAGTAGGTGAGCAACCCTCACTCTCCTCTCTTTCTCACCCTGAAGCAGCTGGAAGCTCGTCATTTAATCACCCTGAATTAATTCAGACAGCTGCCAAGCAAGCCTTATTTTTCCAAGTTTC
This sequence comes from Phasianus colchicus, assembly GCF_987193195.1. Classification (NCBI taxonomy): domain Eukaryota; kingdom Metazoa; phylum Chordata; class Aves; order Galliformes; family Phasianidae; genus Phasianus; species Phasianus colchicus. The sequence continues at coordinate 116,395,757 of NC_143436.1, forward strand.
AGAAGGTCAAGAGCTTTTTATTTTCTCTTTTTATACTTTAATTTAAAGCGAATTGTTCCTCAGGGTCTTACACTCTTGACAGCCCCTACTCTTCTCAGCAGAAAATGGTGAAATATATAAAAAACTCACATTCACATCTTTTTATACACATAGGATACTTCTATGTTCATTGGCCAAAAACAAAACAAAACAAAACAAAAAAGGTCCTAGAGGACTACCTTTGTGTCCAAAGTAATTTTTGCCTTCTAGGTCAACCCCTGTTTTCCATACAAAAAAAAAGACTAGCTAATTTTCCAAAACACTTGTGATGTGGCTGCCTTGCTGATTCCCAGCTGGATATAAGGCAGCTTTCATCAAATATCTGAATTGTTTGGTTTAATTTCCCCTTAGCATTTGTGTCTTCATGCATGTGTTGTTACTCAGTGGATTATATAAACAGACGGGATGTTTTGATTTGACTGCACCCAATCAGCTTTCTTTTGTGTAATAATTAAATTCCTTACTAAGACTAGTTTTCTATTCAAGAAGGAGACTGCATGCATGCACTTATAAGCAGTTTTTTTTTCTGAAGTATGGTTTTCTTAGTAATACACCACCACAGTCTAATTTCATCTTGTCCTGACTGTTTTTTATTCTCTTAAGAATTATGGTTAGAAACCATTCATGGTAGCTATCTCCGTTAGTAAGTCCATGGTTTTGGTCTCAAGGTATATGCAATAACATCAAATTCTATTTTTTCTCAGTATTGTAGTAATCCTGAAAAGATTTTATTTAAATTCAGAAATAAAGACGCTGTCAGGTGTAGTTCGTTTTTAAACTTATTTGTCTACCATTATTATTTATAAAATTCAGGACATGTTGCTAGTGGATTATTTCAGTGTTCATTATTCTTGGGTTATACTGAATATCATACTAAGATACCTAACTTCTTCTTGTTAACTTTTTTTTTTTTTTTTTTAATACAATGCATGTGGCAGTACCTGTCCACTTCCAAACGTGAATATTTAATAGTGTGTTTAATGTTCCATTTACAGCTGAGCCAACAGGAATCTTAGTTATAAATGAGAACGTTACAGGAGTAATAGTCATCTGCTTGTCAGTGTTTGCATAGCCCAGTTGGAGTTTCCACTTTCTTGCATTCCATATGCAAGATGAGCAAGAATGCTCAGTTATTTCATATAGCTAACAGCACTGATAGTAGTGAAGATACAGCATAGCATCAGATTGTCACCGTCAGATCTGAAAAGGAATAGACTGTGTGCTCAGTGTGCTCTAGAATAACAAGTGGCTAATAATATTTCAGCTTGTGATGGTTATTCTTTGGCTATTACTCCTTCTTATCACCATAAGCATGGAGGAAAAGAAGGTACACTGTTATAGTGACTTAGTCCTCAACATTCAGGAACTTGTGTTATCCACAGATGTATGTTTTCTTTTTTTCTTTCTTTCTTTCTTTTTTTTTTTTTTTTAATTGTTTATACTTCAATGGACATCCATTTATCTGCTCTGTTCCCTAATGACCGATTCCAGTTCTCTTCAGTCAAGTGATGTTGTAAAACTTCAGGGAAAATGGAAAATTTATTGTTGCCTCCCAACACCAAATAAAGGGCTTACTGATGACATTGTGCATGGTCCTTTGCTTCTACTTCCTTTAGCTCTTTTCTGATTTTCTTCTGTCAGGAAACTGCCATTTTTTGAATGAGAGAATAGATTGGAGTAGATGCCAAGAAGCTGCTTTGATATCCATTTGCATTACTGTTTGCTTTTCTCTTTTACATTTC